>NC_041224.1:78244475-78450345 GCF_002837175.3 Physeter macrocephalus
ACAACAGTGAGGGGCCCACGTACTGCCAAAAAAAAAAAAAAAAAAAAAAAACTCATGAAAAGAAATAATTCATAAACTAGACTTTATTAAAATTAGGAATGCTTACTTTGAGAAAGACGATGTCAAGAGAATAAGACAAGTCACAGACTGGGAGAAAAATGTTTACAAAAGCACATCTGATAAAGGACTGGTGTATGAAATATACAAAAATACTCTTAAAACTCTATAATGAGAAATCAAGCAACTCTATTAAAAAATGGGCCAAAGACTTTAACAGACACCTCATCAAAGATATACAGATGGGAAATAAGCATAGGAAAATATGTGCCATATCATATGTCATCAGGATAAAGCAAATTAAAACAATATTGAGATACTACTACACATCTATTAGAATGGTTAAAATCTGGGACAACAACAGCATCAAATGCTGGCAAGGTTGTAAAGTAACAGGAATTCTTATTCAATTGCTGATGGGAATGCAAAATATTACAGCCACTCTGGGAGACAGATTTCTTACAAAACTAAACATACTCTTACCATAAGACCTAGCAATGAAATTCCTTGGCATTTATCCATATGTCCATACAAAATATGTCCATTCAAAAACCTGCATATTTATAGCAGCTTTATTCATAATTGCAAAAACTTGGAAACGGCCAAGATGCTCTTCAGTAGGTAAGTGGATAAATAAACTGTGATACCTCTAGAAAATAGAATATTATGCAGCACTGAAAAGAAATGAGACATCAAGCCATGAAAAGACATGGAGGAAACTTAAATGGATACTTCTAAGTGAAGGGAGCCAATCTGAAAAGGTTACGTGCTGTGTGATTTCAACTGTATGACATTCTATAAAAGGCAAAACTAAGGAGACAGTAAAAAGATCAGGTTGCCAAGGTTGGATGGAAAAGGATAAATAAGAGGAGCACAGGGTTTTTAGGGCAGTGTACATGTTCCGTATGATGCTATCATGGTGGATACATGTCATTATACATTTGTCCAAAGCCATAGACTATACAACACCAACAGTGAACCCTAATGTAACCTATGGACTTGGGGTGATTATGATGTGCCAATATAGATTCTTCAGTTGTAACAAATGTACCACTGTGGTGGGGAATGTTGATAACTGAGAAGGCTATGCATGCGTGGGGGACAGAGGATATATGGAAAACCTCTGTTCCTACCCCTCAAATATACTATGAACTTTAAACCTCTCTAAAAAAGTCTTAATACAAAAAAATAACTAATGAAATCCAAGTAAGTCATTTAGTTAATTTCTGCTTTTTATAATTGTACTATTGAGTAATATGTTATCTCTGAAGGAAGATGGGTGATGGGCACATGGGAATCCTCTACTGCATTTGCTTCTTTAATGTGAGTCTAAAATTATTTCAAAATAAAAAGTTAAAAACCAATAATTATAGTTCATATTTATGATGATTTTCTATATGTAGGCATTACCCTAAGTTTATTAGCTCACTCAATCTTTATAACTTAAAGTGATAAGAATTATCATCTTGTCCATTTTGAGGAAACTGAAGCACAGAGAGGTTAAGTAAGTTTCCCATAGTTACAAGGTAGAAGCAGGTCTGAAATTCAGGTAGTCCACTTTAAAGCCAGTCCTCATAACCACCACTCTGTAATGCCCCTCATGCTAGGACATCATTGTGGCCATGTCTGTAAGAGAAAAAAATAAAAAAATAGAAACAAAAAATACACGCAAAAAACAGTAGCAACTGGAAGCAATCTGTACCTCAATCAATCAGAGACATATGAATTACCAAACTAATGAAACTTAATACTACCTGGTTAAAAAAATAAAGAAGGTGATAAGATATGGATGGTATTCCAAGGCATGTTAGGAAATGAGATAAAACAAGTGAAATAAAACACAATAATCTTTATAATATGTAGTGATTTGTGTGGGAGAAAAGAAAAAAAAAGAGAAACAGCAAAAAGCATCCATACATATGGGTGAATGAATTGTGTGTGTGTGTGTGTGTGTGTGTGCAAACACATGGCATGCTTGCACATGAAACTGTTTTGTGTATATAAGAAATTGTTGACACTAGTTAAAATGGGAATTTCTGGGAAATAAAACAGCATGTGTAGGGAAAGACTTAGAGCAGACATTGTTAATTAGGACATGGTATCCATTTTCTCTCTTTCCTTTTACTTAGAGAACCCTAGTTTTATCTGGGCACATAACCACTCATCTAAAGCATCTTTTGAAGCTAGCAATGGTAGTGTGACAAGTTTGGAGCAATGAGAGGTGGGTGGAAGTTCTGTATGAGGCTCTGTATGATCTCTTTGAAGATGAACGATTTCCCAGGACTTTTCCACCTCCCAGAGGCTGGAGAGTAGATGTGGCAGGCACCCAAGCTTCAATCATAACCGCCAGAACAACCTGGTAGGGGAGACATCAGAGAAATAAGATGGACCTTCTGGAGCAGAGCAGTTACCCTTTTACCCATGCATTGCTGACATAGAGACTATCTGGTGAGAAAAAAATAAACTAGTTCTTTTAAGCCAGTCTATGTTTGGATCTCTTCATATGATAGCTTACCTGTATCACAATTAGTACATGATTCCATTTTTATTGAATTCTCTTTGTTTACTCATTCAACATATATGTATTAACAGAATTTAGATTTCAGTAACACAGAATGAAATAAAATAAAATAAAAATATAGTAAAATTGCCACTTTACTAAGAGCTGTAAAATTATGAACATGGTACAAATAGTCATGTCTTGATGGTTAAGGAATGTTGCATTGAGAAAGTGATGGTTAATCTGATATTTAAGGAATGAGAAGGAACTTCCCAGTCAGAAGGAGGAATGGGGAGTTCTCCAGGCAGTATAGCATGTACAGAGGTCCTGGGGCAAGGGACAAAGGCTTAGTAAGGACAGAAAGGAAACCAGTGTAAATGGAGGCACTAATCGATGTTGGAGAAGAAGAAAAGTGGAGAGGGGAAAATCATGCAGGGTCTTAGAAATCATGTTAAGGAATTTTATCTTTATCCAATAGAGGTTCTTGAAGGGTTTTCAATGATCATATTTGAGTTTTAAAAATAATTTATTTGTATTGTGGAAAAGGGATTGGCAGGGGCAAAATGTTAGAGCAAATAGACAAAGGAGGAAGTGTTTGCATGGACTAGACAAGTATGGATGGATGGGCTTGAGTCTCTGTGGTGAAGATGGGGGAAAAAAAAGAGAATGGATTCACAGAGAGGTGTCCACAATAAATCAGAAGTGAGAAGTTGGGGAAGCAGTAGTACTGATTATGAGTCCTCATTGTATGGTTTGGGCAAGCAGATGGGGAACACAGGAGAAAAACAGCCTCAGAAAGGGAAAGAAGATCAGAAAATTTTTTGAACATATTAATTTTAAGGTTCCTTTGAGCCTCATTTAGTACTGACTAGAATTTTTAATAGTTCCTATGTTATATTCATATAATTAAAATATGAGTCACAATAACTGTCTTGTCCTTTAAATGTTGCACTGTGCAAATCTTCTCTTTTATTCTGCATTTAAATTCCTTGAAGGAATAAAAATTTCAAATTTCTTTAATTATCCTCAAATTACTTACTTGATCTAATGATAAGTAAATCTGAAAGGATGCTGTAGACATATCTGGTATTTGATTAAATAAGTAAGAATAAAACTGTAGTAGTTGCTATTGGATGGAGGGAGGAGGAGGGCTTACCACAAGATAAGAGTCTCTTTGAGTATGTTTTCCAGCCTTCAAAGGAGTTTCAGCTTGAGGAAGGGAGGAGGGTTAAGTACATACTTAAATCATACAAGAGAATCAACAAAGAGCTGGTGGGTGGGGTGGGGCAGAGCAGCCCAGAAGCCATGGAGTCAAAATGGACAGGCTCAGAATTTATAAACCAGGACAGTGCTGGCTCAAAACCCTATCTAAGGTGGACCAAGTGAAGTTGGGAACATTCATACCAACGTTCAGATACAAATTAATAGAAAACTGTCTAATTAATCATTTTACCTACAAAACACGCAGTACTGGGAGTGCTTTACACATAACTCACAGCACGTAAATGCTTGTGAAATTAATTAATATTTTCCCAGTTTAAGAATGCATGAACACATATACATGCATTATGGTTGTATTGATATTGTCAACAGCAAAATCTTCAAAGTAAATTATGTATATTTGCAATAATCACAAAAATAATATGCTTTAAATTTATCTGTCTAACCTATTTTTTACTTCTTGTTCTTTAATTTATTTGAAGATATATATGAAATATCAATTTGTTGTTTTATTTTCCAATCTTGTGACATAGGAATTAATGCAAAGAAACCTGGACATATTTTTTAAAACACAGAGGAAGAAACGCACACAAGCACACACTGCATCTAACTTTTTATCTGATGTGAATAATACCTTCGGAGGATTGTAGCTCTCACTCTGTGCATCCATGAATTTGCAGCCTCAGTAGCTAATCACTACTTTAACCTTCATGTGTACTGACCTTCTGGACGAGGTTCCCCTCTGGAAGGTGACTATCAGAAATCCCACTGTGATAATGTCACTTTTCAGGCTTTTGAAAATCACTGTAAAATGCACTTGTAGTAAGACATTGTGACAGCAAGACACATGTCCTGGAGTGACCCACAGCCTAAATGATAGATTCCAGGAAGCACCCCAAGTGGAGTGTGTGAGAAACAGAATGTTTGCACTTAGATACAGTGACTCACAGCTTGCTATGATATTGGGAGTTTTTATTCTCACGAATATATTAGGATACTGACTGGATTATTAAATTCCTAAGTACTCTTACGTTTGTATGCATGAAAGTGGTAGAAAGGTTAAAAAAATAAAAAACAAAGCAAAGGAAGTCCTACATTATTGCTGAACACCTAAGATGCAGTGAAACAAGAGTATATTTTCTCTCTAAGCAAACCCTATGTACAAAAGTATGACTTTATGAAATAGAATTACTGAGGGCTTGGGGGGAGGGGTGGAAACATTATAAGTCTCTTTATAAATAAAGGGCCACAACTGACCCCAAATAGAAAAAGAAGGATCAATTGAATCATATAAGTTAAAGACTCTATGAGTCCATCTCATGTGGGTGTTTGTTTCAATCACCTTCTTGTACTGATGATAGGATATATAGCTCTATTCATTAGTACCATAAGGACTGAAACATGGTGTGTGCGTGTGTGTGTGTGTGTGTGTGTGCACGCACATATGCATACACATCTTTGAGTTTCTTATTGTTTTCACCTTATCTTCTTGCATAAATATAAAAAAATAAAAATTATATATATATATATATATATATACACTTACCACTTTGCTGAGATGCCATAAAGGATGCTTAGCCATGTGAAGTCGAGGAAGTATAAATTATTGTTGACAGGGAAGGAGTCAGGGAAGACATTTGACCTGAGCCTTGAAAGGCAGGTGGGATTTGCTTACGTGGAGATGAAGGAAAGGGCACATCGGGTATGAGAGTAAAGGGGAAACCAGGGGCTTTTATAGGAAACAGAAGGAATTCAATTTGGCTAGAGCAGAGGGCATGGAAGGGGCAGGGGCTGGGACTGCAAACGCAAGTCATGATTACTATATTCAGTACCAAAAAGGTCTGGAAATTTCAGAAGCCTCAGAATGACCTAGTCAGAGCATTTTCCTAGGACAATGACTCTGCTAATATATCAGAGGGATTAAAGGGAGCAGAGAGCCCAGACAAACTGTGAGAATGTTATTACAGCAGTCATGGTGAACAACGGTAAGGAGATTTTGAATCTAAGAGGGACAACGTGAAGGAGTTCCTCACCCTCCATAATCCATGTCTGGGAAGTTTAGAGCAGCATTTAACTAAAACAGCTACAAATTCTGGGAACTTGATCACGCCAAAACTCATGTAGGCTTATCAATTCTTATTGGCAGATATTTTGACTGCTTACTTGACTTTCATAACCATAGGCTTAAATTACATGGCAATTAAGTATGAGATTTCTGAGCGAAGTGTTTGGTTAATTTTGCTCATCTCTGTGTTTCCAGCCTGGTGAATAGCACTGAGTGAACTGCAGATTCAATATTTCTTCTGCCTGACATGGGATTGCCAACCTGCAACTTTAATACTTGGAACCCAAAAATGATAAGTGGTTCTCGACCATGTCAAAACAATGACCCATGAGGAGTTACTAAAAAAATCCATGTATTCTGTAGCCAACAGGAATTTAGTTACTCACATATGCCTTATTCCCACTGCTTGCAACTGTACATGATTTTATTCTATGTTTAAGGAATTAAGAAGCCAAAATAAAATAAAATGAAAATGAGTACTCATGTCAAAAGCTCTGTTATTTAAATGATTCTATCTGTTCTTGGTCAATTCAATATTTTGATAATTTCTAATGACCCTCTCAGGTTTAATGTGCTATAGATATATAAAATGAATAGCAACACCAATACAAATAACTACTGTATATTAACTACAACAATAATAATAACTACTGTTTATTAAGTCCTTGAAAATTCACAGACCCTACTCTGAGCACTTTATAAATATGTCAATTAATCTTCACAAAAACCCTGTGGCATATATGTGAATATATTTATTCTTTATTTTAGGAATTAGAAAATTGATATTTAAAGGAGATAATGAAGTTTCTCTAAGAAGCGGTAGATGCTAGAACTGGTGTTGTCACAGATTTCACGTCAGAGAAGAATCTGCCTTGGATTCAGCTTAGCTGACCAGAAAAGAGTGTAATACATGTTGCCTGTTAGCTTTGAAAACATGTGAAGCTGCTGTGATCCGGAGTCCTGGTCCCCAACACCCAGCAACACCAAAGCTCTGAGGCAGGAGATGCATCCTGGGAGATTTGTAGACCTTACCAAACCTTGGTTCCAAGACCTTGTTGCTCTTTCTTATACCAGTGTCTAGACAACTGTAAGGAAACCTGGTGATTCTTGGAAACTCTATGGATTGCAGAAGTAGATTAAGTAGCCACACCTGCTCTTACTATTCCTCTGTGAGCCATGCAGCACACACACTTCCAGCCTCTTGGTTCACCCCCATCTCTCAACCTGGCTTCTGAGATGTTCCTATTCTGTCTCTTAGGGATCTCTTCTCTGTTTTGAATCTTCAGTCCTCTTCCCAACCTGCTGGAGTTGGATCTGAGCTAGGTCTTTCACAACGTTCTAATGGAAGCAGCAGTTTTGTCAATGTGTGGAAGTACTAGAAAAAAGTTGGTAAATTTTAATTCCTGTTGTTGAAGAATAGGAAGAGCTTTGGGTCAAATAAAGTTGGGAGATGCTCTTTGCTTAATTCCCCCTCAAAGATTTATGCAGGAGTAAGAAGTAAACTGAGAAATCGTCCCATAAATAGACCTGTTAAATTTTGTTTAAAATTTTCCAAAGGGCTTCCCTGGTGGCGCAGTGGTTGAGAATCTGCCTGCCAATGCAGGGGACACGGGTTCGAGCCCTGGTCTGGGAAGATCCCACATGCCGCGGAGCAACTGGGCCCGTGAGCCACAATTACTGAGCCTGCGCGTCTGGAGCCTGTGCTCTGCAACAAGAGAGGCTGCGATAGTGAGAGGCCCGCGCACCGCAATGAAGAGTGGTCCCTGCTTGCCACAACTGGAGAAAGCCCTCACACAGGAGCGAAGACCCAATACAACCATAAATAAATAAATAAATAAATAAATAAATAATAGTCTTTAAAAAAAAAATTCTATGGTCAAATGAAGCATTTTGTGCAAGGAACACTTATTAATCTCTGGCCAAGGACACACCTTGGAAATGCTGGACAGCGATGTCTAATGTCCAAGCTGCTGGGACCATGAACTTACTGAAAACAACAGCATTTACTCCTGGAAGGTTGATAGTTGTTAGCTGAGAGAAACTGATGAAATTTTATCTTTTTTCTGGGACTACTGGGAAAGCTACATTTGAAAATATAAATAAATTATTTCGATTTAGGCTACATTAAAATTTTAGATGACTAGACAGAAGACATCTGAAAGACAGCAAAAATGATAGTTCAATGGTATCAATTAAACTGCCCAATTCATAAGTTTTGTGGGAGGTCCCAGTTTACTGAACTAGCTTAGCTATATCAGGGATAAATATTTCTACCCTTTTAATCTCCATTTATCAACATTTATCAAAGGATGGGAATAAAAGCTCTACTCCTCTGATCTCTCTTATACCATGTCTCCTCCTTCTTCACTTTTTTTTTATATAAAGTAAACTTGTTTTAGATTCTCCGGTCATAAAAATAGTACATGTGCAGTATATAGTACAGGGAATTTTTTTAAATTGAAGAAGTAAAACAACCAATCATAAACTTATACTAAGCAATAATTTTTTTGATATTTTGGTGTATTTCCTATCAATCTTCTGCAATTTTCTTTAATTAAATAATAACTAACCAAAAGACACAAATTGATAGAAAAAAAGACAACTTATTTCCAGGTGCACTTTATCTTACATATTTAAATTAATGATGTAAATACAAACTTTACAGGTTTTCTAATGCTATTAGAAATTCTTCACAAACCTTTTAACAATTACATAATCACTTTCACAGTTTGTCTATGGTATATAATTCACTTGCTAAAGTTAAGGATATAGTTGTTGCTTTTTTTTGCCATTATAAATAATGCTTTAATGAATATCTTTATTCCAGAAAGAGTTGTTTTCATTTTAGATTTTTTAATTGTTCACCTTTTTTTTTGGCCAGGCTCCTAGACTTTGTCAGACTATGGATAAAAAAGAGACAAGATAGAACGATATTAAGCATTTTAGTGCATTGTAGCACATATACTCATTAAAAGTTACACGTCAGGGCTTCCCTGGTGGCGCAGTGGTTGAGAATCCGCCTGCCGATGCAGGGAACACGGGTTCGTGCCCCGGTCCGGAAGATCCCACATGCCGCGGAGTGGCTGGGCCCGTGAGCCATGGCCGCTGAGCCTGCGCGTCCGGAGCCTGTGCTCCGCAACGGGAGAGGCCACAGTAGTGAGAGGCCCGCGTACCACACACACACACAAAAAAAGTTACACGTCAAAGTTGATATGCACATAAGATGTAGTATTTTTTAAATAATTGAACTGTCTTTTCTAATAAACATAGATCCAATGAGAAGAGTCAAAAAATAACAAATCTTAGTTCAAGCTGGCAAAGAGAGACCAATGTAAATACTTAAATATTCCTTTAGGCACATGCTCATTTATTTAAGTAAAACCTTCCGTTTCTTGGATTTTCTCTCTTTACCTCTGCTCTCTACAAAGTGTGTTTAGGGGAATCGAGCTTATGTGGCCACCAGATGGCCAGAGTTGGGGAAAGTGAGGGTCAGGCTAAACCCTGTGGATTCTGGCTGGGTTCCCCCATATGGTGGGGCTGGGCCCTGCTTGACTTCGGCACCCCCAGGACCTTCATCCTGCTTAGCTTTTCTTAGCCACGATGATGTCTACAGCCTCAGTCATCTGGCTCTTGTGGCTAAGTACCACATCCTATGGCCTCTTTCCTTGAATCCCAGGCCTCTGCTCTGCTCGCTACCTGCTTTCTCTCACCATCTCCTGCCACCACTTCTATATCAGGTAGGAAGTGGCCACATGTGGAGAGTCTCCAAAAGAAAATGTGTGGCCTTCTCTCTAGTGTTCCTATAACAACTACCAATGTGTTAAAGTCAAAGTACCATCCTTCTTCACTCCACACATTGAGGTTTAGGAGGGAATTAAGAACCAGTTTTTCCCTGTCCTCACTTTCTATTGTTTCTCTGCTTTTGCCCATATTCCTCTGGCTCAGAAATGATGGGTTAAGGACTTTCATTTCCTCTGCCATGTCCTTTAATTCTTCTACTTTGAGCACCCAGTAAAACTCTAAGATCAAGAGTCAGGCTGTCCATTGCTCAGGGTGGAGGGAATGAAACATCATTTTTCCCCCTTTGACAAAGTCAGGATTTTAAGCACATTGTCTTGTTACGGTGATAAAAATCCCCAATTGGATGTCAAAGAATGAACATAAACTCTTTCTCTTCTCATTGATGTTCTAACAATTCTAATTCTCTTTACTATCAGACTGACAGCTTGAAACGATTAGAAAAAAGGTAAAAATACACGAAACTGCATGAGAGAAGAATCCCATTACAATATTTTAAACTGTTACCACCATTATAGTCAACCCCTCAAGTGCTCTGTAAGAAAGCCCATGGCTCTCTAAGCTCCTGGCTTATCTTGCCAATCCATGTTCCAGAAGTTCCATGCCTTTTGTGCCCATCAACGATGCTTCCTGACTCTGAGTATTCACTTACACCAGTTCTCCTGCCAAGAATATCCTGCCCTCCTCCTGTCTTCAGCACTGCCTCTTCTTTCCTTTCAAGAGTCTCTAGTGGTACTAGCCATTTATTCTATTGTTTAGCTGTATTTAGTACTATGATATAATACTTAATTGCATTTTTTGATGAATTAATTTTTCTTACCGTAGGAACTCCTTGATATGACGGGGTATCTCCTATTCATCCATGTATCCCCAGAGACACAGGACCCTGCAGTGAACAAGTGCTCACTAAATATTTGCTAAATGAATGAATACGACAAGTACAGATTGTGGCAGAAGAGGAATCCTAAGTAGTAGATGTCTGTAGTTTATTTCTGTGTTCTGAGCAGCCCCCAAATGATAACAACGATAGCAGAAAGGCAACAAAGAATACACATGCTGCCAAATACCCACATGCAAACAATCCCTCAGGCCAACCATGCTCATGACTGGAGTGCATGAACTTGCCTGAACTGTTTCAGCCCATCTCTAATGGAAATCTAATGGAAATCATAAATTACCGAAACAGGTCCACAGGTGCTGAAATTTACTACTGTGTTGACTGCTGGCAAGGTCTGAAACTAAAGAACAATGCACGATGTGCTACAAAAATGAAATATTTATTACATTCATATTCTCCCTCAAGCTTTTTTTTAAGCTCTTGGTGGCAAAATAACAAAGCACCAGAATTTCAAGACAAACCAATTTGCACTGGCATTTTTAGAAATTTTGTTAAATAATTCTCTTTAATGGTTCAAAGCTTTTTAGTACAGGCGCAACTTCATGAATTCTAAATAAACCTTAAAGCCAAAGGGAAAAGGGTAGAAGTTCTCTATCTCACAAATTAATCTGCACTTTACTCCTCACCAGATACGATGTACAGTTGTTTCAGCCTCACCAGTTCCTAACCTCTCAGAGCCAAATTAGTCACCAAGGGATTGAAAATACTTGGCTATAGCATCACCTTAAAGAACACATGAGGAGCCAGCATCCTGAACTAGTTCATAAAGAAAGGAATATCATTTGGCTTGGAACAAGGTCATGGAGAGGGCTCTAAATAAAAAGAGTGAAAGAAAAGAAGACATTGGAATCTGTGACTGGAGAGTCTAGGGTGGGGAACGAGGTCATCGAGGTACAGAAGCTTCATTTCACAGTGTCTCCCTTCCCTACAGGACCTCAGGCATCACCAGCTGAAGCCTGTGTTGCCTTCTTGGGCTGAAATTGGTTTAACATAGTGCTTCTGAAAGTGTTGGAATCCCCTATATAAAGTGATTAGGAATGGTACTTCAGTAAGACCTTAAATAAATGGTAAATCACTAGGTAAAAAGCAATTCTCCTTTTAAAGATGTTTGCATCTTTCTGGCTATCTCAGAGAGGAAGGCTCTGTTTGATGCTTGTCTTTTGAACATTTGATCATTTTTCTCTTTACTAAATGGAGACCTCAGGCTCAGAGCTATGGCCTGCCAGAGGATAGAGTTCAAATTTAGAAACTTTGCTTTGATTTCACTCTATTTTTTATGGCTACCTACATTTTAGTTAAGATAATAGTAGTTATTTTTCATTTTATTAGTCACATGAAATTTTATTTAAAATATACTTAAATATTTTTTAAAAAGTGACCCAATATCACACACACACATTTTTAATAAGAATGTAGGTGGTACTTGACATGGAAAAAATCATGTTTTAACATTGGGGAAAAATTGTTTAGTGGATACATCTATGTCTACTCCCAAGGAAAGGACAGCAAGCTGGGTCAGAAAGAGCCAGGTAACAGCCTCCAACCTACAAATCAGAAAACACAGCTGCTCAGGTTCTAATTTCCTGAACTGGGTCAGGATTGGAGAAGTAATCAGATCCAAGACTTACACTTTAGACCCAAACACTCAGTTGAGGGTCAGGCTTTTCTAAAGAGCTCGGTTAGCCCTACTGTGAACTGGACCTCAGTGAAATTTTTCACAAGCAACAGATGGAAACCACATGAGAAGAGAAAGAATAATAAAATCAGGTGTTGGGATGCTGATGGCACTTTTTACCCCAGTAGTTCACAGATACCCCTTTGTTAGGATTTTCCTAAGTGTCCTTTTGTTACTATCATTATTATTATTATTATTATTTTATTTCATTCATTTTGTCTTCAACACTGGTGCATATACATTGGTGAGACAAGCCAATAAAAGTAAGGAAACATGACTGGGTAGCAGTTTTTTTTTTTTTTTTTTCCTTATAGAACATAAAGGGAAAATAAAAATGATTCTGTCTAATTAAGTAAGCATTTTTTAAAAATGACATTCAGAAAGTAAAAGCATTTAACCAAGTATTTTAAATATAAATTTTGAAGGAATTCAAGCTCTCAACACCTAAAAGAGAAGGAGTAGGAAATGAGTTAGTATTACCCATCTTCTAGAAGGCTCTTCTAACCCTAGAATATCAGCCTGACTCTCACACCTTGGTGGACCTGCAATTTGTGGAGGAGGAAGGCCTGATGGAGGGTTTGCTCATTTGAGACTAATATTTGAGTGAAAACCAAAAAATACAGAATAAAATTTTTTATTTTGTCCACATGGTATCCCACAACTGAATGCAGCTGTGGAAAGTGTTTCACAAAGCAATGGTCAGTATTAAAAATGAAATTGGGCTCTAAAAATACCTGAGATTAAAATAAAAATGAAGATAATGCCATCACTTTTTAAATAATACATTTTCTAAACATTAGCTACTTAACATTAGAAGAAGAAAGATCTTCAGAGGAAAAAAATAGTCTGACCATTTGAAATAAGTAAAATAAATCTTAAATACATACATCAACCCTCGTACAGATAATCTTTAATGGGAATATAAACTCTTAGATTCAGAAGACCATCTAAATGACTTGAGGAAGTGAACATGAGCAAAGGAAACCTCTAACAATATTTTCATTGTTTCAATTTGTCTAAGGTGTTGACGTGGTATCAGTGAAAGAAACTCGAGAGGATTAGGACAAATTTCAAGGATAGGGTTGTGGCCACAGACTAAAAAATCATCAAGCCTACTCCAGGGCCCTTGCCATGTTAAAATAATGACAACCATCTGATGCCCCATCTTCTTTAGTGACACCAGGGAGGGGATTCTGAAAGCCTTTATATTAAATGCATTCTCCTCAACAATATCTCCCTGTGTTACATTCTCTTGTAGTGTCTTCCCATACTGACTCTGAGCATGGCTGTTTGTCTTATGCTAATGGGACAATAGCAAACTTCATGTAAACAGAGGCTTCAGAAAACTTCTGCATCTCTACTCTTTCTTTTGGTCTCCCACAACTGTCATGAGAACATGCTCGCTACCCTAGTGAAATGATGTAAAAGACAAGTGGAAAAGTTCAGAGTCACTGCTGTTGAGGTCAGTGTAGACTAGCCAGCCCCAGCTGACCAGCTGACTTTGGAGTCATGAATGAGCCAAAGCCAAAATGAGATTAAATGAGTCCAACCCAGATCAACAGAACTACCCAGCTAACCAGCAAATTCATGAGAAGTAATAAATGGTTATTGTTTTAGGCCACTAAGTTTTGGGGTAATTTGTTACCTAACATGGTTATGACAACAGTAGATAGCAAATACAAACAGCATAATTTTGCTCATGATGATCTTGAATATAACTTTGTAAATTATAGAGACACTAGAAAAATGAAATTTATGACAAAGATATATTTACAATATGCAATCTCAATTCTAAAGCAATTCTTTTACTATGTTCAACCCCACAGACCATGATTCCATTTCTATGGATAGCATTATCATTTTCTTAATCATCCAAATTTGAATGCCCTTAAGAACTTCAAAGTCATCAAGTCCTATTGATTTTCATTTCAGTGTCTTTGATTCAGTTCTTTATCTTTTCACAAACCATTTTAAAATGCTGAACATCTCATTATTGGCCTTCTTAAATAACCAGTTTTGTCCCAATGAAATTTATACTGCTTTATATTGTAGAATAGTTTTTATAAAACAACAGTATGATCATGGTAAACTTCTATCCCCAAATCATTGACAATTCCCATCATACATTTTGTAAAAATCTACATCTCTAAAATTATCTTCTCAAGATGTACTCCAGAATCCAGAAATTTGATGTAATCAAGGCCCCACCAAATAAAGCAAAATTTTATTCGAGCCCAGGATCACTTAGTTTCATCTCTTTCTCTGAACGCCCAATCCAGGCTATCTTTGACCTGTATGTCATGACCCAACCGGGCATGTATTTCAACCTGGCATGTATTCTTCACACTTGCGCTCTCATTAGCATTCATTTCAGCCATGCAGGATCTCAACTTGATCCAACACTTTTTATTCCCTTTAAACTTCCCCTTCCCATGTCTCATTTTCAGTGTTACTTTTAAACTTAGAAGCATACCATTATAGAGTACCTGTGGCCTACTCAGCTCTAGCTTGGATAAGAACCATCCAGTCTTCTGAATCTAACCTTCTATCTTTCAAAATGTGTTAAATGTGGTAGATCAGCCCTCAGTATTCATTAACAACTCTCTCCAGTGTGTCTTCCTAAACTAAAGAGGCTGCAAAGCTAAAAACCGTGTTTCTTATCTTCCCAAATATGAATTATGTCCCACCAAAAATATTCACTTTTAAAAAAATTCTGAAGAAGCTTATCAGGTGAAGGCCAATTCCTTGATTTTTTTGGCTCTTTCTGCCAACAAAAGGTTACGGGAAAATGGGAACTGTTGTTGTTGCTTCTCCTGCCACCACAGTGTAGCTTCCATGTTCAGCTTCCACGTTGTCCAGTGGTAGGTGCAGCAGTGGTGGTTACAATACCAATAAGGCCTCTTTGTGACTCTTAGGTCATAGAACTCACTGTGTGTTCCTGGCCACATCCAACGTTCCAATGGCAATATCCAGAACTCCCACCTTCCTGATTCCTCAGAGAGTTGTAGCTTCCCTGGCATATCAAGCTTGCTTAGAATCATTCCTGAAGGCACAGCTGAAAGCTTGTTCCTCTGGTTTTAAAAGTACCTAATCCTCTATCTTAAATCCCTTTCTCGTTAAAATACTTAGAGTTTTATTTTATGCATGGAAATTTCATACCTTGAAACTCTTAAGACCAAATGGACACTATCATGTGAAAGTTTGGACAGTGCTTATTTCCAATGAGTATGTATATACCTTTGTGTAGCTAACAGATTACAACTGTTGTCAATTGTATATGTTGAATAGAATTTTCTTTTCTGAAATGACATTTTATAGTACAAGTCAAACCTGAACACACATTGTATTTACCTCCATTACCCTCAAACATCCATAACTAATTACATATAGTCATCAGCTAATAACTGCATAGATGTTTCCAGATGTTGTTCTAAAGCATAGGTATTTCATACCTGTTTTACACAGGAATGTTAACAGATATTTTGTATTAAAAATGTTTCAGCAACAAGTTTCAAAGTGCAGATCATTATAGCTCCCTCTTATAGAACCGCAAGGATCACTAACAAAAGACTGAGAAGTCTGCCATAGAGAAAGGTCTTTACTAGTATTCAACCACTTTCGAGTAAAAAGTAAAAAGTTTGTGGAGGGGAAACTCTATTAATATTTCACTGAAGATAGTGTTTTATTGGGAAATAATGACTTATAGCTGTATCATTTATCATAGGCAGGAAAGTAGGAAACTGAGAACAACATATCAGTATGTCCAGTGATTTGGGGAAAATGTTGTCAAGGACCAAAAGAACATCAGAGGACTCATTATAAATTATTTAAATTTTTAATTCAAAAGAGAAATTACACAGAGTAATTACTTATAAGCAATTCATTTTTATAGGAAAGAGTTCATAAATAATCAATTGACTTCTTCAAAGAAAGATGGCAAGATAAGAAATCTTTTGCGTGTGCAAATCTTTCATTTTGATAGTGGTGCTTCCAGCTCTCAGTTTTTAAAGTAGTAAACTAGTATATTATTATATATAACCTGCCATTCTTGTACATCCATTTTCTTCCAATTGCCTTGATCGATACAGGAAGAAATGCTATAAGTAGGGCAGTTGAGCTTCATTACTGCTTGACTTTCATGCTCATGTACGATTTTTGATCATTTAGAACATTTTTGAAAGAAGAGAATGAAAAAGAATAATTTTAAAAGGTCATAATGTGCTTTGTGGATGCATAATAGATACACCAGCCTATGTCAGATAAATACAGTTCACAAAAACACTGGGATCTGGGAGCCATAAATATTTTTCACATCTTTTGTTACTTGGGAGAAAAAAATAAAAATCACCAAACACAAAATCTGATCTGTGATATTTCACCTGTAATTTACTTAACACAGCAAACTTCCAAAGGATATGGTTAAATAAAAAGTATTTACGAAAACAGTCGGACCTGGTTTCATACTGCAGACTCTTACAAGCTGTGTGACCTTGAACATGGGACTTATCCCTCTGTGCCTCAGTTTTCTCACATATCTAGTGGGGTTCAGAGGTCTGCCTGTCTGATAGAATAGTTGCAAGAATTAAATGAGATAATGTCATTGGTTTAATATAGTGCCTGGTGCATAGTTAAATTTGTTAGCTATTATTACTGTTATATTATGGAATCAGAAAGGAGAGGGAGGTGTTTATAAACCACACTCTTAACCAGAATGTGGCATAACAGAAGAGTAGTTAAGAGCAAGGGATCTAATCAGACTGTCTGAGTTTAATACTCACTGACTCAATCCAAACCCAACTCAGCCTAACTCCAGCTAACTCTAATCTGGTTGCATGATCTTGGCAAACTACCTAACCCCTCTCTGATGTAGTTTTCTAATTAGTAAAACTAGGACAATGATAGTGTTTGTCTTGAGGTTATAAGAATTAAATGTGTAAATATGTTTAACGTGCTTATGACAGTATCCAGCACATGAAACATTAGCTTTTATTATTCACTGAACATCAACATGCTTTACTATGGTTCAATAACTGATAACATCATTAGACTAAATACCTGTGCTGTACTTCTATACTCATGGATAATTTTAGAAATTGACATGAAAATGGTCTATGTTTAAAAAATCATCTTCTGGGGAGAAGTCTGGAACCTTCAAAATTCAGAACTATAAGTAGTAAGTAAGGACAACAAATGTCTGAGTGCCCCCCAGGGCTGCCTGAGTTTTCATGTGGGCTCACAGTTGCTGCTTTCTTCTTATGAGATGCCACATGTACTCAAAAACCTTTGAGAGGCTTTGCTTAGTGATCTACACCAGCTTCTTTTCTTTGCTATCCTTAATACTCAGCAAGATTAAAATATCAACCCAGTACTCCATAAAACCTGTAAAGTGTGGGTTATTTCCAACCACAGTGTTTGGACTAATTCCAGTAAATCAGCACCGCAAAATACATGCTTGCTTACGATGTAAACCAAGAAGAAAGCATATAGTATTTGTTTTGACAAGTTTGGCCTCACGGTGTTTGAGAATATGCTACTCTTGCTGTCTCAACCCTGGAGACTGGAACTATCATTAACGTAACAGTAGAAATCAGCTCCCCGTACAAAGACCCTTGGTAGCTTTTCATTGCCTAGAGGATAATGTCTGTCTTAATCAAGTACTTAAGAATTCCTGTCTATTAGCTCAATTTCCCCTTCTCCTTGCAGCAACATTTTCTACAATGTCTATAATCTTTTCTTGACAAAGGGACTGTAAAAAAAACAAACATTTGACAAATTAGTTTGGGAAACACATATTCTAAGTTTCTGTTATCCATATAGTGCTTTTAACATGTTGAAGGCTCTGAAAAGTCCTGCATTAAAGAAACTGGCTTCATTTTATTTAACTCAAACTTTCCAAACCTTTTGAATCACAACCAATTGGACAGACACTGTTTTCAAAGAAAAATGTACTTCATGAGACTGATTTATATTCTGTCAAATGACACATACTTACCCCCTTTTTCTATCTGTATGTGTGCATGCATATGCTTGTGTGTGTGCATGTGTATGTTTGTGTGAGTGCGTGTGTATGTTTGTGTGTGTATGCGTATGCTTGTGTGAGTGCATGTGTATGCTTGTGTGTGTGCATGTGTGTGTTTGTGTGTGCATGCGTACGCTTGTGTGTGTACGTGTGTGTTTGTGTGTGTGCATGTGTACGTGTGTGCATGTGGTGTATGCTTGTGTATGTGCATGTGTATGTTTGTGTGTGTACATGTGTATGCTTGTGTGTGTGCATATGTATGCTTGTGTGTGTGTGTGTGTTTTCTCAAGTTGACCACCTCCCCCCGCCCAGGAATGCTCATCTCCAACATCTTAAAACAACAAAATTGTGCTTTACCATCTCCTCATGGAGACCCCTGTTATGTCTAAGCTGACAATGACTCTCTCACTGGTGAAGATGTCTTCGGCCCCTGCTTATATATGTTACCTGCAATTTACATCTGGTATCACATTGTTTGTCATCTTTTATAAATCCAAGTTGGGAGTGTAAGTTTCTTAAAATCAGCAGTTACTGCTTATTTTAAAAATCAGCAGTTAGTGCTTATTTAAAATAATAATAATTTTAAAAAGTATCAACTTTATAGTCAGGCAGATGGATGTGGCCTCACAGCCCAATTCTGTTCTTGGTGGTAGAGCTTCAGACAAGCCTTTCCTCTCAGAGTTCCAGTGTCATCCTTGGAATTGTACCTGTGGATTCATTACCAGTACAAAGTAAGACTTTGTGTGTAGTATCCGGCATCCCGAGGACACTCAGCAAATACCATCAATATTAGGATTGTCTCCCTCCCATGATGTCCAGTGTTGGGCCTTTATAGTCACATTGTCACAGAGCAGTTTTAGTCGTTGGTTTAATTAATGTAATGATACTGTTTGCTCTCTGAAAAGTTCTTCAGTTCCTGTCATCCCATATGTAATGTATCAAGCAATAGGCATAGGCACTGTGGAGACCAGAATTTGCAAAACAGGTTGCAGGGACAAGACAGGAGCTGTGCATGAAGAGGGCCCAGAGGAGGTGGGTCTGGGCCTGCCCAGGACTCTGAGAGCTGAGCGCCTGACCCACTCTGTGGTGCACTTGGCTGCTTCTCTGCCCAAGGGTCTTGAAAATAACATACAAACATCCTCTTGTCTTCCACACTGTTTCTTCTTCTTGATCTAAAATGCCTGAAGACCATGCCAATTTGCTCTTACTCCCATCAGGCAAAGGGAATGATGGTCGATCCTGAAAGGAATAGCATGCCTCATCATTTTAATAGCTCAGATACCTCTTTTTCCCAATGCAGAATCTTCGTGAGAAAATAGTGACCCTCATTAATGCCTTGCATACAGACTCCTCATTGTTTTTACTTGTGCTATTTCTTTGCACTTGGATATAGAAGCAATAAATTTCCAGGGAAATGAAACTCACTTATCAGATTTCCCAGAATTAAGTTTCATATTAGTAAAGAAAAAATCAGTCTAACTGGATTCAATATAGCTGTAAACCAATATATGTAAGCCATATCAGAGATTAAGCCTTCATCATTGCATTTATAAGCTTCCCGTTTCAGCCTAGAAGGAATAACATTTTCCTAGCTATTATTTAATAATGCAAAATAGTCCTTAAAATAATAAATCCATTCAGGCAACATTAAAAAGATCAAATGTTCTGAGAGAAAAGCATGAATCAAATGAACACATTTTCCCTTTAAAAATATATGTTAATTTCCTAAGTTTTGATGACAGTATTTTTTTATTCTCTGGGTGATGCTATCGGACTTACTATAAACCAGTTTATGAGGCAATTTAAAGTTTCTCATGTAGTAAAAAGTAGCTTATTCCAACGTCTTTTTAAAAATTTGAGATCAAGTTCTAACCAATAAAATTTTAACAATTTTCAACAAAAAGCTCAGAGTTTTATATTAATTTAAAAAATGTCAATAAAGTTTTTTTCTTTAAAGAAGCAGCAAAACCCACAAATGAATGTACTTTTAACATGACTGTGCCGGTTAGGAGAACAGAGAATGCGTGAGATGCACTGTAATTATCGGTATCTCTATTTTATGCTTAGGTTTTCGGGTTTTTAGAAACATAGGCATACAAACACAAACGCACACAGTAAACGTATGTACAAGTTATTGCATATACTATGTATGCTTAACATTCTAATTAAAGCAGTTAGCTATGACTCTCATTTAGCAGCATGTAAAATGAGTAATTACACTTGTTAAAAGAAGCTAGCGAACAACTGTGAAAGAGCACCCAACCAATGGATCCTCAATCTTCCAACCAAGCAGAAGCTGGTGGGGAGAAAAAGCAGAAAGTAAAAACTAAATCTGGTTCCTTACCGAAGCTGCCTTCCAAGTGCACTGTGATGTATTGTTTTTAAGCGATGTTTTTAATTTATAGTGCCAGAGGTCCGATGTCCTTCCTGTGAAATACACATGCCTGCAGATGTATTTTAACCAATTTTTTTAATGCAAAATGTAATAGCCATTATATGAACATCTTCAATCCAAAGCATCTGTACAGTGTCTAACTTGAACATTTGGACAAACAACTTCAATTTTAAACTCCTGTGTAAGGGAGAACTTTGTTTAAAAAACACTTAGGAACTGCATAATTGTACAGAAAGATACTGTTTATATGCATTTATGCACGCATAGCTTCGAAGAATGTTTTAAACTCATAAAAATAAATGTCATTTTTTAAATGGGGGAAAAAAACAAAGGAAAAAGACAAAATCAGAAAGAGGGGGAAAGGGGGAAAAAAAAGAAAGAAAGTGAAACGCTTTCTGTGACATAAGAGAAAGCGCAAGGCAGGAGGAAGAGGTGAAGGTCTAATTCCTGGACGACTTGCCGCTCACCGTGGCTGAACAATTGCTTCAAGAGCTTTGGTCAGTTGCATTTCATGTGACAAGTTCGTTGTTTCTGAGCCTCCATTTTAGACGGTCAGACAAGGCTTCAGTAGCGTGTCAATTTACTGTTCTATTCCAAAGAAAAAACACTTTATCAAATCACAATTTTTCCTTAATTGATAAGTAATGTTTTAATTTTCTTTTTTCTTTCTTATTTTTTTTCCTTTAAAAATGGTCAATGCAGCTCCAGATCTCCCCAGATCCCCAGATTAACCTGAAAAGTGCATGGAGAGTCTGCAATTTCAATTACTGCCCTTTCTGATCTCCGCCACTAGGAGGCACTGCAGGCTGCTTTATGAGGGGGACGAAATCTGACGAAGTGAATATTCCACACAGCTATGGCTCTGGTGTCATTCCCTATTTAATGGCTGTCAGTGAGGGAGAAAGACAACGTGGCGGGTAATTAAAACCAAATTGCAGGCAGGAGATGACTGCACAAGAATGATATTGTCATTAATACTGATTTAACATGCACCTGGGTAAGGTGAGGGAGCGCAGCAAGGGAATTCACACAGACGCCAGGGTTGCCTGATTTAAAGATGTAGTGTTTCCAGCTGAAGCATGTTTAAAAACTGAATAAAACCATCATATTATGACAGCAGAAATAAAACGGAAACAAATGTTCTACATATGTCTATAAAAAAAAAGAAAGAATAATCTTCCCTGTCTTCCAGCTTAGAGGACCAAGCATGTGTCTCATCTTCTGAAGTTCAAAAGTATTTTTGCAGAAGGCTTTTCCCCCTTGTTGTTGGCTTCTCTTGTATGGGTTTGTAATTTGTTCATGTAGTTTTCTGTTTTCAGGAGAGACGGAATATTTGATTGAAACAAACACCATTGATTTACAAAAATCATATACCCTGGGGGAAAGATTTCAATCCCGCAAATATCTTAGGAGAGGTATTTACTCACGGGATTCGGGGATTATCCATGCATAAAGAACACCTTGCTAGAACAATCGAAATCTCGGATTGAGGGATCTAAGGCATGGCCAATAACTCCTATAGTATGAGGCACTTGCCTGACCACAGTGAACCCCCAAATGAAGAAGAGGATCACTCTCATTTTAGTAGCCCTAAAATTATTTAGCTTTTTAATTTTTAATGATAAGTGCAAAACCCAGAAAATAGACACTAATCAGGGTTCAAACTAAGTAGTCTATTCTGTTTAAGGTATGTGAAATGATCTGGGGGATATTTTAACATTAACTAAATATTTCCATATTATGACTAAAAATACAATTTACATCTGTTCCTCAGTAGAAGAAAAGTACAGTACATGGACTTAATCATTTATAAATTAGGAACAACTTCTGATTGAAAGGATTATGGGTCATTAAAGGCAGAAAGTGTACCAAAATTAAAAGTGTTTATGGAGAGGGAAAAATGGTTACAGTGGCAGAGTTCAGCTTATGCCTAAAATCCCTGTGCTGATTGATAAATCTCCTTCTGGTTTCACCTTAAATGAAATGTGTGCCTTATAGAAATGGTTATCCTTCTGTCCTGTGCCAAAAGAGATGAATCATTAGGGATGTCATGAAGATATATAATCACACCGTAAAGAAAGTAAATTCAAAGAGCATTCCTTGGGCAATAAAGAACATATTATAGAGAAAGAGCTCACTAAACAAGGTCAGGTAGGAAAAAATGATCAGATGTCATGGTTGATGGATCTAGACAATGGAGGTTGTTTTTTATACCCAAATCATAGATTACAGAATAATGATCAGATCTTCTGAATTTTTTCCACAATGCTTTGTTATTGACATTCTTAAAGAGTTTTACATTTGCAGATTTCTTACTTATGCATTTATTTGTTGGTTTGTGCCTCCACTGTTAGGGATGGTAACTGGATTCCAGAGCATGTAGACACACAAAAAGTGCAAGTAAACCTAATAACATTGGGGAAAAAATAGATAAATGTTGGAATTTTTGCTTTTATGAAGGAATACACAAATTCTGTTGTAGCTTTGGCTCCACTATTGGCCATTAAGATTTTTAGAGGGTAGTGTGAGAGATGCAACAGAAAGGGACTTTATTTCACCTGCCCTTTATAAAATGCCAAAGAAATTCTCCAAGAAGGACATTTTCTGAGACTGTGACTCATCGAATGGCCAAACCTGCCCAGTTCAGTCTGGGCGCTCCACAGCCAGATGGGCCGTTGAATATATACGGATTTCAGCGAAGGAAACTGTCCTTTGGATGCAGGACAGAACCTCGTTTTCAAATTCTGTTCTCACATTTGAACTGAAAAAGTCAGTGAAGCTCATCCCCACTCAAGTCTGAGGATTATCTGGGATCAGTGGCTTTTATGAGGGGAGAAAAAAGATCCCCGTGGTCTCAAAGGAGAAATAACTTAAGAGACGACGAGTACCCTTGCATTTCAGGCTGTACAAAAAGAGCATAGCATCTGAAAGCACAATTGCTAAGGAAACTTGCTGACATGAGTGAAAGGGACAATTATTTGGAGGGAGGGGGACTCTTTGTTTTAATTAATATTGACTTAGGAACAGCTATATATGTCAGGTCGTCTTGTTCTGACTGGTCTGTACGAGGGCACATGTGTTGGGGACATGCACAGCCCCTGAAGGAGCAGCATTCAAGCTCTCTTTCTGATTTTCACCCCATTTACTTTTGGATGGAATCTGGCACTCACAGTCTTTTGAACTGTTATCCCAGGTTGCCGGTGTAACAAATATAATTTTTCAGCAAGATGGCTGCTGCCAGAAGCAGGCTCAGAAATGTCCATTTTAATTAAACATTTTACTTTCAATTACATTTCACGGTTTGCACATGGTGACACATGCTTTCATCACATGGACCTTCCGATTGCTATATTAGTACTGTTTCCAATGCAGGGAAATTTGTGTTGGTGAAAATGACTCACATATGAAAAATTCAGTTTTTTCCTTGACTTGATCGATGGGACGCTATTTTCAAAAAGATAATAGTAACAGCATTCAGACTTTAGGGCAGATTTCAAGGTGTCGGGGAGCAGGAAACTCCCAAATTAATAAAAGGGCCATCATATGATGACTTATGGCAGAAGTAGCCTACATTTTATGTTATGTATGCCCTTTATCGAGAGGAAAGAAAAATACAGCTTTGCAAGTTTACTGTGCTACAATAAGCTTTAGAAAATTATGATTTTTCACTCAAAGCTATCCAAAATGTGTAATGTAACCTAAAAAGCAAAATAAACAGACTTGGTTCCTATCCTCCAAATGTTTATAATACAAGACATGTGCTCACACAGATACTCATTTTGTTTCCAAATGATACATAAACCCATATTTCAAGAACCTTTTTAGATGACTCCAGATTAGAAAAATATCTTTACTGCAGTAAGATAGGAAACTCATTCCTGGTCCTCTCTGGAGCACACCACATGAATTATTTATCATTCCAGGCAGGCAGGGAAGAACTTTTTGTCAATATGCAGGTGCACAGCATTTCATTTTAAGCAGATAAAATTGGGGAATAATGCTGCTTAGGCATCATCTTTTTAAATGTGCATCTGAGAGGGGATTCCTGGAGGAGAAACAGTTTGTAGGAGACCATCTCATATCATTTAAAGTGAAACATCTGTGGGTTATCATCCGCCGAACTCAGACTTCTGAATCGAACTTAAGCAGCAGATGAAATTCTGTTGGACCAAAGGATCTCTCTGTTGAATCCCTTACAAATAGCCTCTGTGGCAATTGCTTAAGTCTGTCAGTCTGACAGGGAACTATGTAAAGACAGAGAAAAGTTTAATCTGGTTCTTTCATTTTCACTTTTTAGCAGTGATGATTTTATTTTTATCATTATCATATGATTATCAAATGTGTGCTCCATGCCTCCCTTCTTTTCTTTCATTATTTCTACTTTTCTCCCTTCTTAAGAGAATAGGCTTATAAAATATATTTAGATCTTTTTAGTTATTTGTTTCTTACTATTTATATCCATTTTAGAAGAATCATCTCTAAAATAATGGAGAGGCCAGATTTTATATTGCATGAGATTATAAAAGTCAAAGCTTTGTCATAGAGGGATACTTAGGTTTGTTTTTCATTCTTAAAGGCACACATGAAGAAAATATCTTCACCAAATTTAGGTGTAATAATTCCAAAGTCAGGAAAGTATTCAGAAAATGTCCCAGTATCACGGTGAATGATGCTGGAGCTGAGATTCAAGATTAGCACTCTGTGTGGAACTGTCTCACCAAGTTTACATTCACTTTTTTAAAAAAAAATAATTGCTTGCATGAGCTGAAGCTCATGACAGCTACATGAGACAGGAGATTACTGTTTCTCAGACGAGGAAAGTGAAGTACTTAGGCGAAGTCACACATTTGGATTTCTGGTGTAGAGATAATGTTGCACCTGACAAGCTGATCCATGAACCCCACGCCTCCCACAGAGTTGTGTGTGGAATGAAGAGGCAAGCAACACACCCCATTTAAGGAAATGAAGTGTACTCCTGCACTAATCTCCAGGAAGACAAAGCCTTAAAAGATCAGCTGGACAAAAACTCCCTAAAAAAAGATTTTGTGGGCCACCCACGGAAAAGCAGGCAGGGCTGGGCTTGGGATGCAGCACATATCCAGAAAATTGATTCCCCATGGAACCCATGAAAAATATATGGCTACACCCATTGAGATATATGCATATATACATACACACACACTCCATACAAGTGTCTGTGTCTAGATGAGGGGGAAAAAGGCTTTGTAAGCAATTACATAGTTTTGAAATTAACCCATCCACCAAAACAGGAAATCTTGGCAATTTTCTACTAACTAGCTCTTATTATTACTATTATTAATGCTTTTGCTGCTGATGCTATTTTACCATTCTACTAGTTTAATAGTAAGCCTAGAAGTCATACTGCATGTGTGAAGTACGTGATCATGGATGGGCAGGGTGACTATATGTTCCAGTTAGCATGAAACTGTCTTGTGCAAATGCTTGTTGCAGCATAATTATAACAGCATTACTTTCACTCTCAAAAGGGTCTCAATTTGAACAGTAAATTATATGGTGAGACTTGTAAAGTCACACACATCCAAATTGTGACATATCGTTACCTGTGCCTAAGGCATCAGACGTCTCTCATGAAGCACACACTGAAGAGGATTTTATAGGTCATTTATCAGCTATGCTGTCTTGCTCAGGACTTAGGCCAGACTGGGGGTGTGATGGGCCTGTAGGCAAACAGCTAGTGTGTGGCATGGTCATACCAGAAGCTTCAGCACTCCGCCCTTTGTACTTCTGTGATTTTGCCTTGCACCGTAACGTCATGCGCAGAGATGAGTCCATTGATACAGGTGAACACAGAAAAATATTTCTTCTCGGGATGCCTCTATTTTCACATCAGCAAAACGTAACAATACCGTGTGGCTCTAAGGATCAATTTACTACTAAACAAACATCTATATAGCTTGGTAAAAAAGAATATACATCTTTACTGCTGCTTTGCAGAGTTCTTATGTATTATCCATGCTTTGATAATTAAAAGGTAGATATCTTTGAATTAATGAGATATTTTAGGGATATAGTAGCAAATTACAAAAGTGTCTTGGCTTTAAAGAATTAATTTGAAAGTTAAAACCTTTAAAATATCCAAATATATTGCCCATAGCTGTGCATAGTTTTAAAGCAAAAAGAAAGGAAAGACAGAAAAAGTGAGAAAAAGAAGAAGAAAAGGAGGGGAGAAGGAAGGAAGGAAGGAGAAAAGAAAAGAAGGGGGAAAAAAGAGATAAGAAAAGTATTTTCGCCTCAAATGTCCATAGATCTGGCTACTTTTCTTCTTCTAAGGGTCATCTTTCTTCAAGTTTAAAGAAATTGCAACTAACTGGGTTATACATTTAATTGCTGAACTAGAGAAAATAATTATCCAAAACACTTAAATTTGGATAATCCTTTTCTTCAACACAATTTTAAACCTATTCGTATATACCTGAGTATAGTTTAATGTGCAATGTGCAGTCGTTCCTCTAGTTTGAATTGCTACTTAACTATTGTTATTGCTGTTATTATTATTATTATTAAATAGTTTGCTTTCAAAGAGCAATACTGCTCATGGTATTGTTTTAGCTCTGAAAATACATTCAAATTAACACAGTCACTGAACACATTATGCTACTTTTGTTGAGTATTTACCATTTGACGCTGAAAATATAGTAGCGACTAAAAAATGTTCTTGTAGTGCTGTGCAATAGAAATATGAGATGAGCCCATGAATGGAAGCTGTGAATGTAATTTTAAATTTTCTAGTAGAAAAATGTAGAAGCAGGTGAAGTCAATTTTAACAATATATTTATTTAATCAGATATATACTTCATAGTATAATTTTTTAAATTAATTTATTTATTTTTGTCTGCATTGGGTCTTCATTGTTGCGTGTGGGCTTTCTATAGTTGTGGTGAGTGGGGGCTACTCTTCGTTGCAGTGCGTGGGCTTCTCATTGCAGTGGCTTCTCTTGTTACAGAGCACGGGCTCTAGGCTTCAGTAGTTGTGGTACATGGGCTCACTAGTTGTGGCTCACGAGCTTAGTTGCTCCGTGGCTTGTGGGATCTTACCAGACCAGGGCTCGAACCTGTGTCCCTTGCATTGGCAGGTAGATTCTTAACCACTGCACCACCAGGGAAGTGCCATATACTTCATATTATAATTTGAAGCTGTAGCTCAAAATGTGATTATTGAGCTATTTTTAATTCCATTTTTTATTCTAAGTCTTCAAAATCTTGTGTATTTTACATCTGTAGCACATCTCAGTTTGGACTAACTACATTTCAAGTACTCAGTAGTCACATTTGTCTGGGAGCTACTAGATTGGACATGCGCAGGTCTAGCATGTAAGGTAGTAAAGTAAATGCAGACAGTGACTAATTGGTATCCTGGTAGAGGTATATTTAATGGCTAAGAGATGGGTCCTGGCAATATACTGCCAGCACATGATCTCTTCTTCCATCATTTACTCTAGGGTGACCTTGGTCAAGTAACTTACTTCTTTAGGTCTCTTTTTTTTCTCCTTTGCAATATGCCAATAATAATAACACCTTGCTTATGTAGGCTTGCAAAAACTAAGTGAATGAATGTATATAAAGTACTGAACTCCAGACACATGGCAAATGGTTAACAGTAAAATTTAGCTAATTTTTATTATCATGCATAAACAGATTCAGCTTTTCAACGGCTAAGGGTATGCAGATTTTGTAGACCAGGTTATTTATGAGTTCATTAAACCAGCCTTAAGTAACAAGTACTGATCTCGGCATCTGCCAAGTGTTCAACAAATGGTTTTGAATTCATTACATATTTTTTCTTGATCCTGTTATAAAATGTTAACCTTACTATGCAGTCTAAGGATTGAAATCCATATGCATTCCCCAAACACGACTTGTCCTCTCAACTCACTATATATTTAAAAAAATTCTTATAGAATGTCTTCTCAGTTTGTCAGCTGTTATGATTATGCTGCTGTAAGTATTTGCATGCATGTCATCATGTGGATATATTCTTTCATTTGTTTTGGGTAGATATCTAGAAGCTTCATTTCTGGGTTATATGGTTAGTTTATGTTTACCTTTATAAGAAACTGCCAAACAGTTTTCAGAGGTAGCTGTGCCATTTTACATTTCCATCAGCAATGTATAATGGTTCCAGTTTCTCCACATTCTCGCCATCACTTGCTATTGTGTGACTTTTTAATTATAATGATTTTAGTGGATATGTAGTGGTATCTCATTGTGGTTTAAACTTGTATTTCCCTAATGACTAATGATGTTGGCTATCTTTTCATAAGTTCATTAGGCCTTTGGTGAAACTTTTATTAAAATCTTAGCTCATTTTAAAAATTATAGTTTATCTCATTATAGAGTTGTAAGAGTTCTTTATATATTTTGTATCTAATTTTTTTTATCAGATATGTGATTCAAAAATATTTTCTTCCAGGCTATGGTTTCTCTTCTTCATTCTCATAATAGTGTCTTTTGAAGCAGAACTTTTAAATTTTGATTAAGTTCAATAGATTTGTTTATTCTTCTATGTATCAAGATTTTTAGGTTATATCTAAGAATTTTTTGTGTAATTGATGGTTAAGAGTATATTTTCAAACATCTTAAGTTTAGAAGTTTGTTTACTCTTCCATGTAAGCCTATGATACATTTTGAGTTAATTTTTGTGTATGGTGTGAGGTAAAAGTTAAGTATATTCTTTACATGCAGGATCTACTTGCTCTAGAACCATTTTTTAAAAAAATTATCTGGGAGAGATGGGGAAGATGGAAGAGGAGTAAGATGTAGAGATTACCTTCCTCCCCACAAATGCATCAAAAATACATCTACATGTGGAACAACTGCTACAGAACACCTATTGAATGCAGGCAGAAGACCTCAGATTTCCCAAAAGGCAAGAAAATCCCTTCATACATGGGTAGGGCAAAAGAAAAAAGAAAACACAGAGACAAAAGAATAGGGAAGGGACCTGCACCAGTGGGAGGGAGCTGTGAAGGGAAAAAAGTTTCCACACACTAGAAGCCCCTTTGTGGGCAGAGACTGCGGGTAGTGGAGGGGGGAAGCTTTGGAGTCATGGAGGAGAGCACAGCAACAGGGGTGCAGAGGGCAAAGCGGAGAGATTCCCAAACAAAGGATCAGTGCTGACCAGCACTCACCAGCCTGAGAGGCTTGTCTGTCACCTGGAGGGGCAGGTGGGGGCTAGGAGCTGAAGCTTGGGCTTCGGAGGTCAGATCTCAGGGAGATGACTGGGATTGGCTGCGTGAACACAGCCTGAAGGGGTCTAGTGTGCCACAACTAGCTGGGAAGGAGTCCAGAAAAAAGTCTGGACCTGCCTAAGAGGCAAGAGACCATTCTCAGTGTGCACGAAGAGAGGGGATTCAGAGCACCACCTAAATGAGCTCCAGAGACAGGCGTGAGCCATGGCTGTCAGCTCAGAAGACGGGCATGAAATGCTAATGCTGCTGCTGCTGCCACCAAGAATCCTGCGTGCAAGTCCAGGTCACTATCCACATCCACCCACCCCAGGATCCTGTGCAGCCCGCCACTGCCAGGGTCCTGTGATCCAGGGACAACTTTTCCAGGAAAACACACGACACACCTCAGGCTGTTGAAACATCATGCCAGCCTCTGCCACTGCAGGCTCACCCCGCATTCCAGTTAGAACTACCGTCCCCCTCCGCCCCCCCAGCATGAGTGAGCAAGAGCCCCCTAATCAGCCACTGCTTTAACCCCCTCCTGTCTAGGCAGGGAACAGGTGCCTGAGGGCAACCTACACGCAGAGGTAGGGTCAAAATCAAAGCTGAACCCTAGGAAATGTGCAAACAAAGAAGAGAAAGGGAAATTTCTCTGAGCACCCTCAGGAGCAGTGGATTAAATCTCCACAATCAACTTGATGTACCTGCATCTGTGGAATTCCTGAATAGACAAAGAATCATCCCAAAATTGAGGAGGTGGACTTTAGTAGCACCTGTAGACTTGGGGTTTGCTGTCTGTGACTGATTTGTTTCTGATTTTTATGTTTATCTTAGTTTAGTTTTTTTTGCAAAGGAAAGGAAACTACAAACAAGTCGAAATGACAACCCTCAGAATGGGAGAAAATATTTGTAAATGAATCAATGGACAAAGGATTAATCTCCAAAATATACAAGCAGCTCATGCAGCTCAATATCAAAAAAACAAACAACCCCATCCAAAAATGGGTGGAAGACCTAATCAGACATTCCTGCAAAGAAGATATACATATTGCCAACAAACACTTGAAAGGATTCTCAACATCACTATTCATTAGAGAAATTCCAATCTAACCCACAATGAGGTATCAGCTCACACCAGTCAGATGGCCATCATCAAAAAATCTATAAACAAGAAATGCTGGAATAGGTGTGGAGAAAAGGGAACCCTCTTGCTCTGTTGTTAGAATGTAAATTGACACAGCCACTATGGAGAAAAGTATGGAGGTACCTTAAAAACCTAAAAATATAACTACCATATGACCCAGCAATCCCACTACTGGGTATATACCCTGAGAAAACCATAATTCAAAAGACACATGTACTCCAAGATTCGTTGCAGCATTATTTACAATAGCCAGGACATGGAAGCAACCTAAGTGTCCATCAACAGATGAATGGATAAGGAAGATGTGGTACATATATACAACGGAACATTACTCAGCCATAAAAAGGAAATGAATTTGAGGTATTTGTAGTGAGGTGGATGGACCTAGAATCTGTCATACAGAGTGAAGTAAGTCAGAAAGAGAAAAACAAATACCATATGCTAACACATATATAGGGAATCTTACAAAAAAAAATGGTTCTGAAGAACCTAGGGACAAGACAGGAATAAAGATGCAGATGTAGAGATGGACTTGAGGACATGGGGAGGGGGAAGTGTAAGCTGGGCTGAAGTGAGCGACTATCATTGACATACATACACTACCAAATGTAAAATAGGTAGCTAGTGGAAGCAGTTGCGTAGCACAGGGAGATCAACTTGGTGCTTTGTGACCACCTAGATGGGGAGAGGGAGGGTGGGAGGGAGATGCAAGAGGGAGGGGATATGGGGATATATGTATACATATAGCCGATTCACTTTGTTATACAGCAAAAACTAACACAACTTTGTAAAGCAATTATACGCCAATGAAGACGTTAAAAAATAAAATAAATGAGATACAACTTAAAAAAAAAAAAGATTCTCCTTTCCTGATTAGTTTTGAGTTGTTCCTTGCTTGTATACAGAAATGCCATTGATTTCTGGAGAGGAAACTTGTATCCTCTGCCCTTGCTCAATATGCTTATTAGTTCTAGTAGCTTTTGGGGTGAATTCCTTATGATATTATATGTACAGGATGAAGTCATGTGCAAATAATGACAGTTTTACTTATCTTTTCCAAACTCTATATCCCTTTCCTTTTTGTATTTTTTTTCCTTATTGCACTTGCTTGAATCTCCATGAAACTGTTTTTTAATACATCTTTATTAAAGTATAATTGCTTCACAATGTTTTGTTAGTTTCTGTTGTACAACAAAGTGAATCAGTCATATGCATACATATATCCCCCCTATCCCCTCCCTCTTGAGCCTCCCTTCCATCCCTCCCCCCTCCATCCCACCCCTCTAGGTCATCGCAAAGCACTGAGCTGATCTCACTGCTCTATGCTGCTACTTCTCACTAGCTATCTATTTTACATTTGGTAGTGTATATATGTCAATGCTACTCTCACTTCACCCCAGGTTCCCCCTCCCACCCTGTGTCCTCAGGTCCATTCTCTGTGTCTATGTCTTTATTCCTGCCCTGCCACTAAGTTCATGTTGAATAGAAGTGGTTAGAGTTAACACTCTTCTCATGTTTTCAATTTTAGGGGTGAAGAATTCAATCTTTAATCCTTAAGCTTGATGTTCGCTGTGTGTTTTTTATAGGCGTTTTTCACAAAATTGGAATTATAAAATAAATTTATTCTCAATTTGCTGAAAGATTTAACCACAAATATATGTTGAATTTTGTAAAGTGCTTTTCCTGCATCTTTTGAGGTGATGCTGTGATTTTAGTTATTTACTTTAGGAATATGGAACATTGCATTAACTGGTTTTTGGGGAGATGCTAATCTAAGCTTGCAATCCTGGAGTAAACCTCACTACTCATGATGTTTAATGCTTTTTATATGTTGCTGGATTAGGTCCACTAATAATATTTAGTTAAAGACATCCATGTTACTTTTTATGAGGTACACTGGTCTGCAGTTTTCTTTTCTTTTGGTGTCTTCGTTAGGCCTCAGTTTCAGAGTAATAATGACCTGGTACAATAGAAGGAGTTAAGATATGTTTTCTCTATTTTCTGAAAGAGCTTTTGAAAGATCAGTGTTCTTTAAATATTTTATAGTATACATCTAAGAAATCCTCTGAGCCTGGAATTTTCTATTTGAAAATGTTTTAAATTATATACTCAATTTTTTAACTTATGGTCAATTTATTCAAATGTTCTGTTTCTTCAAAATTTAATTTTAGTAATTTGGACATTTTAAGAATATGTCTATTTCATCTTAGTTGTCTAATTTTTGACATGTAGTTGTTCATTATATTTCTTTATAATTTTATTAATTTTGTTACATTAACGTTAATGCCTATTTTTCATTCTTCATTTTGATAATTTATATCTACTCTTTTTTTGTGTAGGTTTAGCTAAAGCATTATCAATTTTGTTGACCTCTTTAAAAAATAAAATTCTGAGTCCATTGATTTTATTTATTTTTCCCTTTTCTATTTCACTGACTTCTACTCTAGTCTTAATTTTTCTTTTTATTTTGCTTGCCTTGGGTTTTTACTTGTCTAATATAGAACCTAAAACTAAAAATTTCCATCTAAGTGGTGCTTTAGCTGCATCCACAAATTTTTCATATGTTGTATTTTCATCTTCACTCAGTTAAAAATGTTTTCTAATCTTCTTTGTGCTTTCTTCTTTGACCCATTGGGTTATTTAGAAGGGCGTTGTTTAATTTCCAAATGTTTGGAGATGTTACAGATTTCTTTTTTTTATTTCTAATTCAATTCCATTGTGATCAGAAAACAGACTTTGTGTGACTTTAATCTTTTAAAATTTATTAAGACTTGTTTTGTGGTGTAGCATATGGTATATCCTAGAAAATGTTCCACTTGTACATGAAAGAAATTATATATTCCATAGTCCTATTTTTGAGATTTCTATGTATTTGTTAAGTCAGATTGTCTGCAACTTGTGGTCAAGTCTTCTATATATTTTTTTATCCCTCAATATTCTATCAATTATTTTGAGTGGGATATTCAAATCTCCAACTATTAATTTTTTTCAATTTTGTCAGTTTTTTTCATGTGTTTTAACTGGTATGTTTTCCTGATGAACCAAACTTTTACCAAAATAAAATGTCCTCTTTTGTCACTAGTAATACTTCCTATCTCAATGCTTTTTTTTTTTTTTGATACTACAATGGTCATTCCAACACTCTTATATTTACTAAAGATTGTTACTTTTTTTCATTTACTTGTTTGTTTAGTAACTTTCCTTGGCTAAATCCATGAAATCTCTGTCCTATGTTGTATGCAGTTTCTTATATCTCTGTTCATTTTTATTTTTTTTTCTACTTAGGAGTTTCCCCTGTGTTGGCATAGCTTAGTGGTCAGCCATTGCCAGTGAGTTTACATGTGGCTAGGGGAGCATCTTCAAAGTTTAAGCCATTTTCATGTCTGGCTTTCCTTATATTTTCTACACAGCCCTTTCACTTCTTCTCTGTGCATATGCACAATCTCAGAATTGGGTGAAAGTGTGTGCATAGTTTGGGCACTCTCTCACCTCCATGAAGTGTCAGCCAGGAATTCACTTACTACAGCTGCAACCCCAAACTGGTAGAACCATTGATCTCCTCCTGTTCACCCACCAGAGATTGTTGTTACCACTGGCAATGCTGCTGAGTGTGTGCTTCAGGTGCTCGAAATTGAATGAGTCTGTTTCAACTATGGCAGAAGATCTGTCAGGCCTCACAGTCTGCCCCACCATGACCAAGATTTTGCACCAGATAAATGAACCAGGGACAGGAGTTGCTCCAGGTAAAAACGCCCAAGCTCCAAGCTCACACTGTTCTCATCTGAGGTTCAGCAGTTTTGCAAGCATAAATGCTTCTTATATTGTTTCATGCTATCAGATGATTTTGGAGTGCTAAAAATGATGGTATTGGGGGAGAGGGGGAGTCAACGTTGTCCGTCATTATATTTGATGTTTTGGAAGAGGATTGAATGACCTTACTATGTGACCATAGCCAGAAGTCTTTCCAGTAAATAAGAATTTACAGGAAATATTATAACTATACTTTAGCAGTAATAAAAGTATGCATGAATGAATTTAAAAATATGGAATATCAGGAGAGAAATAGAAACTATAAAAATGGAAATTACAGAACTAAAATGTACAGTAACTAAAGCAAAAATATCCCAGAATGTGCTTAATAATGAAATAGAAATGATAGAGAGTAAGAGGATTTGAAAATTGATAGAAATAAATCAATCTTAAAATCAGAGTGATTGCCATTGAGCAATCACTAAAAAATACTACTACTAATAAAAGATGTATAGCTAATAAGCCCATAGAGAATATTAAATGGGATAGCAAATATATACTTAACCAAAAAGAAGGGAAGAAAAGAAGGAAAGAGTAACACGGGATAAATGGGACAAACAAATAGCAAGAACAGAGGCTTAAACCCTTGTAAATTAAAAATTACATTAAATGTAAATTGTCTAAACACTCCAATTAAAATGAAGAGAATGTCAGATTATAAAGAAGACTCATCTATATGCTGACTTTAAAAAATTCAGCTTAAATATAAATAGAAATATTGTTTAAAATTTAAAAGATGAGAAAAGATAAAAAAAGTTTATAAAAACTTGTCATAAATGTAAGATCATAGAAATTAATATATGAAAAAATAAAGGATATAAAACTAAATTACATGAAAATATATTTTCCATGCCTAGAGAATAATACCATGGTATTGGTACTTTGTCTATTTACTGCTTTGTGTAATCTAAAGTATGCCTTCAGGTTTAGTGGGAACAGGAGAGCAAGTGAGGTTATATTCTGATAGTGAGCAGCAAGCCTAAACATTATAATAAACATTTCTACAAATTTTATTTTAAGTATTTATTTGGAGGATAATATGAAGTTCATTGGAGGCCATTTTGGAAATTGAGGACTTGGAGGAATTTTTTTTGATTTTTGTTTTAAATAGCAGATATTTTCACCCCTCTTATGAGTAATTGACTTGTTTTTATCATATAGGCATTCTAACCTATATCAAATATTACTGTATATGAAAGGAAATGGGAAATCAGGAATACTAAAATAGATTAAAAATATAGTTGTTAGTAGCATGATACTTTACTTAAGGAACCTGTCAGCCTGAGAGTGTACAAGAAGTTATTACCATTCACTTCCTAGTGTTTGACAATTGGACATGGAATACACTGTCAGCCAAACAGGAGAATGGTCATCATCTATTTTTTGAGAGCTGGAGTGTGGCTTACTTCCTCCCATCACTACCTTTCTTTAAACCTGTTGTCAGAGAATGAACTTCAAAACTGCAAGTAAACACAAACAGATAAACATGGAGGAAGAATTAGACAATGAAAAATTATATAAGAATTTTAGGCATTCCTCAGAAAAGTGAAACAGCAGCAAAAACTAAAAATACCATAGAATGAAGGAAAATTTTTTCATATAACCTCTTAATACACTAAAGAATATTGAAATATAAGCAACATACCATGCTCTTTACAAATGTAGTAAAAGAGCAATTAAATTTTTATTTATCAAAGAAAAAAATGTCACAAGTTAAGAAACATATTCTCTGGCTTACAGATATACTTAAAAATGCAAATTAGGTTGAACTTGGACATTTTTGAAGTATTGAATGTTGAAAGACACTGGAAACATGTCTGTAAATTTAAAAGAAGGAATTTTTTTGATACTGTATATTTCTAAATAACCCACTTTTGTACTGTGAATTTCAAGTATTAAAAGATGAAAAAAGATAAAACTCATGTACTCTTCTTTGAAATAATATATGAAGAAGATATCCCTGTCAAAGCAAGAGATAAATCAAAATTAGGAAGTCAGTATGAAATTCACAATAAGACAGAACAGAATTCATATAAATATAATTAATTATTGATAGCAATGTTAAATTTGTTTATAATATTGAATTGTAAAAAAATATTTGTCTATGACATTAAAACATAAAACAATTGAGTAACATAAAATGGAACGAAAGACACATTTTGAAGAAAAAAACAATAAAACAACATAGATTGTTGGTGAGGAAAAGGATGCATCTAATTTTTCATTATCATTAGAAGAACATATTTTAACTGTTATGTTTAAAAGGATATAAATAAACATCTTTGCAAAGCTTAAAAGTAATCATAGATAAATTTAGCATAAGATAGTTATCTTGAAAATACTGAGGTGGGGGAGTGGTGATCAAAGAAAAGTTGAAAAAACTGCCCGTTAAAAAAATAAAAATAAAACTTTTTTCCTCAGAAGACTAGAAAACAAAGTTAACAGTACAGTAACAAAACAGTTAAAAAATGTAAGAGAATATTACAGAAGTAGAAATAAAATATTAGTGCTACGAAAAAAAGTTCTGATAAGCCATTCAAAACAAAACCAAATAAACAAACAAAAAGAAAGAAAAACTAAATGCTATGTACAGGACTCACAGAAGACAAAATTTAAAAAAAATTTTTTTTAATTTGCAAATTTTACAAGATAATTTAAAAAATAAGGAGAGCCATAGCATTGTTATAAATATGATATCATCAGAAGTCGTTAACCAAGAAACAAGTTATTACCTATTTACATATAAGATGCTGTCCACAATGGCAATAAAAGCAATAGACAATCACCTGCCAAATAGCACACAACAAAAAGACAAGTCTACTATCAGAAATACAAGGAAGGGCTTTCCTGGTGACACAGTGGTTAAGAATCCACCTGCTAGTGCAGGGGACACAGGTTCGAGCCCTGGTCTGGGAAGATCCCACATGCCACAGAGCAACTGAGCCCGTGTGACACAACTACTGAGCCCGTGCTATAGAGCCTGCAAGCCACAACTACTGAGCCCATGTGCCACACCTACTGAAGCTCACGTGCCTAGAGACCATGCTCTGCAACAAGAGAAGGCACTACAATGAGAAACCTGGGAACCGCAATGAAGAGTAGCCCCTGCTCTCCACAACTAGAGAAAGCCTGTGCATCGCAATGAAGACTCAATGCAGCCAAAAATAAATAAATAAAATAAATAAATTTTAAAAAAGAAAAGTAATATGAGGAAAATTATCTGAAACAAACTTATTGTGAGAGAGGTGGAAACATGTTTTTAGGTATTTCAAAAATATACTAAAAATAAAGACATAGATATATAGAAAATATAAGAAACATAAGGTTGATTTAATATATATTTATTGTTCTTACTACCCTATCAAAATAATGGCTAAATTTGCCTGAAGGCCTACTCAATGAGTGTTTACATGGATTATCCAAGATAGTGCTCATAACCTCTTGAGAGTATTACTTCTATTATATTTGTTTGACAGATAAAAAAAAAAAACAAAAACCTAAAAAAACAAACTGAGGCTGGATATCAGCTATTTTTCCCTGGGTCATGTAACTAATAAATTCAATAGTGATCTTCAAACTTGGGTCTGTCTATTCAGAAGCCATGGTCTCAGCTGTGATCACAAAGCACAAATTATACAGGAAAATTTAGACGAACACTTTAGAAATAAAAGAAAGCTAAACACTGATAACTTTTTTCTAAACCAAAAATTACAAACTTTTAAGCATTTAAAGAAAATTTCCAAAATATCTAACAAATCAATAGGATATTAAACCTACATCTGCAGATTTAAAATAAGTAAAAGTAGGGCTAAAATGATCAAAAAGTGTATTGAACCAAAACTATACACAGAATATAAATTTATAATATTGAATATATTAATAATTAAGAAATACTTTAGATGAATGAAATATTTAACTAAAGAACTTAGAAAGTATCTGCAAGAGAAACATAAGGATAAAGGAATATTTTAATTAAGAAAATAAAGGAAAAATTAATAACTTTAGATTTCCACATAAAAGAGAACTTGTTCATAAAAAGTACAAACCTCTGCAAACCTAATCATTTCAGTACAATTACAATTAAAATCCTAACTGAAAACTTTGGCTACCTTGACAAAATAAATCTAAAGTTCTTTCAGATGAATATATAATGGAAAATATACAGCAGTGTACTGAAAAAGAATAGTAAGAATGATAAACTAGCACTAACATATCTTATAGCATACTAAAATGTCATCAAATCATCACACTTTGGTAATAGTTCAGGAGTAGACATTTTGCTCAGTGAAAAGAGGCAGCCCTGAAGTAAATCAATCAAATATGGGAAACTAATGCATAATAAAAAGGACATATAAGATATCTGAAAATATTTAGATTAATCAATAAATATGATTATTTTCTTTCAAGTAATTTATTTGCATTTTTATGTAGTCTAGTAATTGGTATTAAGTTTTTTAAATATTGGAAAATAAATTTATTTATAAATATAAATACATATTTATATAAAATATAAATATTTTATATTTATATGAATATATCTAAATATATATATTTATATAAAATATAAATTTTACTTATTAACCAGTCAATAAATAATAAACTCTCCCACATGGCAGAAAATGGGCAAAGAACATAGATGCAACATAAGAAATAAAATACAGAAATGGCTAATTGATTTAAAATAGAATTTAATGTTACTGGTAATTTTTAAATGTAAATTAAGATGCTGAAATCTTATGCTTCAGTTAAAGGCTAGGAAGACTATTATCATCCAGTTGAATATGTGCATTCTAATGATCACTTTAAGAAGGTAAATTGCTACCAGGTGTATGGAGATCCATTTTGCAATACGTATCACAACTGAAAGTATGCACTATTTTGATGCAGTAATTGCACCTATATAAATTCATTCTAAGAAAGAGCACCAGTCTTTCACAAATTTTTTTCGAGTGTAAAAATGAGGAAACATTCTTTAACTTAAGTAATGAGACTATCATAACCTTGATTCCAAACATGACAAGGACATTTCAAAATGGAAAAACTCCTAATGAATCATGATAAAAATGGATTCACTAAAGCAAAACAAAATATTAGTGAAATAAACCCAACAGTACATAGGAGATAAACATATAAGACCAAGCTGAGTTTATTCTTGGAATGCAATGCAATTGACCTAAACACGAGGTTAAAATAAATAAAGAAATAAATCTTATCATATGGTCACCCTGAAAAATGCAATAAAATATTTGATAAAAGTTAGGATCCATTCATTATAAAAATTATATGCAATTTGGGGACGTCCTATGTCTGATTTAGACTTTCTAAATCAAAGAAGGTGTGTGGGGGGGGCAGGGTTGGAACTTGTAAATGGATTAAAAAATTTATATTGAAGACCAAAATTAGACATGATAATAATGAAGAACAATAATAAAGTGTTCTACCACAAAGCAAGGCATTATAAAATTGCAGTAATTAAGATAGTACAGTATTGGAAATAAATAAATATTGAGTAAAATAAATTGAACAGAAAAGAATACTTACTGTATGATTTCATTTATACAAATTTCAGAAATTAGGCAAAACTATATTCAGTATATACAGAAAAAACACTTTCTACTAAAATAAAATCTCGTATTAAGGTTAGGAGACATTGACTAGTTTTCCATGTTTCCTGAATGTTGGCTATTTTAGTAATATGCAGAATGATCATCCCTTCCTGCCAAAAATGGTCTTAAGGCTACAGTATAAACTCTGTAACTCACATGTAATGTATATAAGGGTGTCAAGTGCCTCAAACAGTTCTGTAAAGGCTGACTCATGCAGAGATAAGAGTGGAAACAGAATATATTAAAACTGATAGATTAGGAGTAGGAAAAACAGATGTCTCTTTTCCTTCCACATTATCCTTCTTAATAAATATCTTCTCAAGATGTGAAGGATAGAGGAAGGGATAATCACAATAGTAGTTTCCCTACTTTTAAATGCATAACAGTATGTGCCAATAACTGTGCTAGGATCTTTAGACACATGATTGATTTGCTACTGACAACAACAAATGTGATAGCTACTATTATATCCCCAGTTAAGGCAACATGACAGGGAAAGTAGCATTCCAAAGTTTCTCCCATTTCTCCCAGTGAAGGTCATTGCATTGATTGGTGTAGTTGAATGAGCTCCTCAACCAGGCTGAAACTGATCTATGTACTTTCCTTTGAGTAACTGACAGATTTACTATGTCAGGAGTGGGAACTTTCTCAATGTATTATCCCTAATCTTATTATAGGTTTTCACTATGAATTAGATTACCCACCTAAAACAATTCAAAAATTTCTTCCTATGCATGGAAAAAAAGACCCAATATTTGAAATACAAATAACTCAAATTAATGTGAAGTTTTTCTCTTTAATTATAGTTTCTTAAAAGCTCTCTTTGGATACTAAGAAGTGAGGGTTTCAGTACAGAAGGGGAAAGTGCTTTGATGATCAGGAGATATTTAAATTGTCTCTACATTTGCTATGGTGTGGGCTGCATCATGGTTGCCTTACTTGTAGGTATAATCATGACAGGAAATATCATAAGTTTAATTATAATGAAGAGGTTGCTCATAACAAAAGGAGTAATTCATCAGGACCTTTTATAAAAACAAAAGATAATTTAACTTCATAAGACTATTTCAGTCTTACAACAAATCTTATCTTTCCAAAGTTTTTATCTTAGTGCATGTAAATTCAAATTTAGTCATAATCTATTATTTAAAATTTTGTCTTATTCTCTAATTTTTGCCATCAGCTGCTCAAGCATTGTAAAACTGAACAGCTTGAGATTAACATTCAAGGTTTTATTCAGAAAAGCTTTACTCAAATGCCATATTAGAGTTTAGCTATTTATCCATAATCAAATTTATAATAATTAGGTAAAGTGCATAAGGATTTTAAATCCATCTTTCAAGTAATCTCATTTATATTTATAACTTCATAATTATATTATATGCCAATGATTATTAGAATCATACACATTGAGAATGAACAATAGATTATAGACTTTTATCTTTTCCTTGGTTATTCAATCTCACTAATTATACATTTAATAATGATCAATTATAAGTTAATGTACATAATTGTTTTATTAAATCTAAATCATAGTTAAACACTTATTTAATAATCTAAGTTAGTTTTGCCCTTTACTATCTCTCAGTAAATTAGAGTTGCATTTACCTACCTAAAAGGTTAAGTTTTAAACTCTCTCTTTTTCTACTTTCTGCTTCTTTGTCTTGAATTTAGAGTAAAACAACCTATGTATTCTAATAAAACAAAATCATGGAGAATCAAATTTTAAATTTCAAATTATTGCATCTATTTTGTTTGTTGGTTTGTTGTTTGAGTACTGATGTATCAAAGAGAGAAAATTAATACTTTTTAATATGACATGGTATAGTCATAACTGGAAGAAAAACAGCTAAATTTAAGTTAGCCAGGTCCAGGTCCTATTCTAAGGTCTTTACATCACCATCTCATTTAATCTTCAAATAACCCTTTAAGGGAAGAGGAAATGAAGACAAGGAGAAGTTAATTAAATTATCCCAAAGTCAAACAGGTAGTGAGTGGGAAACAAACATCTGGACTGTGAAGCTTACCCTCATAATCACTATTCTTTTCCCATGGTATTCCCTGTGCTCATGGGAAGCCTGATAGATGCCTGATAGATGCAAATGTAACTAGATAAGTTATCACCTCCATGCAATATTTTCCTATTGAAATACTATTACTGTATTTCCTGTTATATAACAAATGTTTTTAATTGACATGTTAGAAGGGGATTTCCCACTTATTAAACCACATATGATTCTTGAATTCTGTTTATGTTTTTCACTACTAGCTCATCACAGTCGTGTTTTTCTTTCATTTCAAATAAAATGAGAAGACCAAAGCAAATGTGTTTTAAATGACTGAAGCAGATATGGAAGTAAGAATGAATTAAGACAATGATAACCCCAAGACAGTGTATCAGTAAAAGTGGGGAGGAGTCTTAAATGTTTCAATATGTGTGTATGCACACTTTGGAAGAAAAATGGAGATTATTCCCTTATGCCTTGAAAGTAACAAATGTACACACAACTTTTATAGTTATTGAGAAAAATAAATTGAAGCAGCCGTTCTTAAGAAAATAATTTTTCAAAGCTATGAAGAAAGAAGTCAAAATTGTTGAGTGTTTCTTATTGCCTAATACTGTGTAAAGCACTTTGCATGCATTCTCATCTAATTTTCCTACCAACACAGTGAAGGAAGTATTATGCCAATTTCAAGATGAGAGATCTGAGACTCAGATTCAAATAAGATACTGAGTAAGTAACATGCCCTTATTTAAAATCTGATCTTATCTAATGCCAAAATCTCTCTTTTTTCACCTTCTCTTTTAAGAATCTTATAGTGTCAAAGTAATTTTAATATTAGAATGTTCACAATCAGAAGGTCATATTCCTGTATTTGATTGCCTTTATACTAAATACAACATATTTATGTACTGAATAACATATCTAAGTGAGTATACATTTAACATACAGCATCTTTTCATTCAGAGAGAATAGTCACTAATCTGCTAAGGCAGAAAAAGACATGTAATCTCTTAATATTTGAACACAGATGATTATTAAAACCAAATTTTCATGAGTGAGCTATAATATTGGTCTCCAAAACCGATATCATTTTAAATAATTTTTGGAATGGTGTCCTAATTTTTAATTATATATCCAATATTTTATAATATGGATATATAAAATCCAAACGTTATTAACAATTTTCTTAAACTTTTACATTTACAAATTGGCCTCAGAGTCATGCTGGCTGATTACAGTTAAGCTTTCACCCTCAAATATATGTATTTTAAAACTTTTTGAATTGCAATTAATTACACTTTTAAAAAGTGCAGAAAAAAGAAAAAGTGTAATTTTAGTCATTTCATAGAAGTGGTCACATCTGACAGAATCATTCACTACAGGGGAAAGCATTTTTATACTCAACAAACCTGGATTTATGATATCATCTCCCTTCAAAGCAATGCCTTCCAAAGGTCTCCAGACTTGACAGAATATGAATTCCATTCACTGCATCAAGTCTGGTGACCTGGCCCCCAATGAGATACATTGACTCATTTTGCTTCCTTGCTTAATATCTTCTCTAGGTGGCAGACTGGAGAGATGGTATCTGGAAGGTGACTTGGTGAAAATGGTTGCAATTTAGCAGCAATCTTTGTGGCTACTGTACCCCAGTGAGAGTCATTCCTTTCTCTAGTAAGTAAGAGCTTTGATCAAACATCTAAGTAGGGAGGCTTATGTGCTCAACATGGAGTTAAGTTTAAGAAATGGGTAAAACACACAGAGCTTATCCCAACCTAACAGGCAACACTCTGCACAAGATGTGATGTGGGTATACATTGAAACGCTGAACTGTGGTGAGGGTTTAGATTAAATCACATCTGCTGCTGCCATCAGTATTCCTTCTCTTTGCTGTTTCCCTATTTGAGCTAAAGCTTATAAACAGACATGAGTACAGAATGATGAGTGAGACAAAAGATAAACAGAGACAGAGAAAACTAAGCTCTCTTTCCTGCCTTTTCTCATTGTTCTTAGTCAAAAAGCAGAAACATGGTGACATTCAGAGCCTCATGATGGGATATCCACATTTTTGTTTGTGATTCTAATAACTTCTTAAATATTATTTTGGAGAGTAAATGAGAAAAAGATTTTTCTTAACCTACCTTAAGGGCATTTAGAGAAAAAAAAATATAAAACATGCTGAATGTAAAATCACAGTCAATAGAATCTGATTACATGAAAACTATAAAACATACATATTATTGATTAATTTCATTATTTTTTAAACAGACTTCAATGAGCATATACTGAGTGCTATTTTGGTTTCCCTAATCAGATTGAAAACTTACTGGCACAAAGAGATAAAACAAGCAGAGGTGGATTTACCATGGAGCTAAAGAAACTTAGGTCTCAGAACAAATTGTTTGTGTGATCCTTTCTGCTTGTAAATATTGAGAAAGAAATTTAAATTGCAATCAGCTATCATTCTTCAGTACATCCTCCCACTGTTGTTTCCTCATAGCTATTGAAACACCGAGGTGAACTTGGGCACTTTGCAGATCTGACTAAAGGAAAGTTTAGTCATGAATTCACTCAGATTGAATTTAATGGGATATATATTCTTCTTGTCTAGGCCTCAGTGTCCTGTCTAGGAATGGCTTCCAAGGATATGTCTATATCTCATTTTGTAAACTCATCCTGTTTTGTAACACAAAGTTCAGTCCAGAGGATCTATCTTTGTATGAATATGTCTTATAACACCTAAAATATTTAGCTAGGGCAAGGGCACAAGGTTTGAAGAATACAAAGCTAGAGATTAGTCTATGAGAACTTCTTCCAATCAGGAAACATTTAAAAGTGTAAGCAAAAGACTTTTTCTTATGAATGCATATTCAGAACAAAATTTCTATTCTGTCAGTTATGTAATTGAGAATACAGTGTATATAACTATAAATGCAGTAAAGATTTTTTTCTTTTTTTTGGAATGAGATCATCACAAAATGAAATGTATCAGAATCCCTGTGTTTGTAGGACATAGACCTGTAACAGTACCATTATGGGGAAATTTGTAACAACAGTGCATGAGATGAACTTGGAGTTTTTCCCAATTTGACCACAGGCTTAAAATTAAATGACACATCCAAAAACAATATGTAAATCTGAGAGGAATTTTCTAACCCATGAAACAAAAGAATTGTTGATCAAACATACTAAAGGAAAGTGTGGTTTATCTATTTTCACTGCAGAAAATAATATTAAAAAATTGTTTGCATATAAAGAAACCATTAAAAAATATTCAGCCAAAAATGGAGAAAAAGCATATTATAGATGTGTCAGAAGATAAGCTAATAAAAATGTTCTTCTGTTGGCTTGATTTTGTAATGTTTGTGGTAATTCTCAGCTTTCTAAAATTTATAATTTGTTATGGTTTCTTTTTTTCACGTGAAACAAATATTCACTTTCACACCTATTTTTGCATTCATAATTTTAGATTCTATTTTTTTTTTTTTTTTTTGGTATGCGGGCCTCCCTCTGCTGCGGCCTCTCCCATTGCAGAGCACAGGCTCTGGACGCGCAGGCTCAGCGGCCATGGCTCACGGGCCCAGCCGCTCCGCGGCATGTGGGATCCTCCCAGACCGGGGCGCGAACCCGGTTCCCCTGCATCGGCAGGCGGACGCGCAACCACTGCGCCACCAGGGAAGCCCTAGATTCTATTTTTAAAGAGAGTTTTCCAAGTCTTATAAGTTGAAAACTCCATAAAACCTGGATAAATCCATAGAAAGAAGAATTATATCATTCTCAGTTCTGTATCACTGAGACACAAAGAAACTAACCACTTCTGGAAGGCATGTGCTCTTAAAAGACTCATTCTTTTATGATGCAAATTCTATGACCAGGGTCTCTAATAAACAACACTGCACAAATCCTACTGGTCCCCAGATAACTCTAAGGTCCTTTTTTGGTCAGATTTCCTTGTTGTGGCTCAACTCCCAACCAAGATCACAGATAGCAAGACTAAAAAAATCCATTGACATGTTTCAAATAATATATACTTCTGGGGCTTCCCTGGTGGCTCAGTGGTTGCGCGTCCGCCTGCCGATGCAGGGGAACCGGGTTCGCGTCCGGGTCTGGGAGGATCCCACATGCCACGGAGCGGCTGGGCCCGTGGGCCATGGCCGCTGGGCCTGCGCGTCCGGAGCCTGCGCTCCGCGATGGGAGAGGCCACAGCAGAGGGAGGCCCGCATACCACACACACACACACACACACACACAAAAAAAAAATATATATATATATACTTCTGAAAAGAAGAAATTAAGTTTCGATAATTGTGCTATATTTACTCAGTATTGCTTAAGTGAAATGTAATAATTATATAAATATGTATTTTAAAAATCTCAAGACTATTTTAAAAATCCTAAAATGTATATTTTAAACAATTGTTAGGTCAGGAGGATTAAAAAACAATCAAACATACAGACACATGGCAACAACAAAACTCTCACTCCACTGGGGGGAGGAAAATCATGCAAAACAGTCCTCACTGCAATATCATGAGGGTTTTAATATCAAAAGCATGTGCAAATATAAAACAGAGATATTTGAGATAATGTATATGATAGGATAATCTGGAAAAGTAAATTAGGATAACACTATGAATAATAGTACATATCAATCTAATTCATTAAGATTGTATTTTTTACATAGCAGAGAACCATTACAAGTACTTTCTAAGGGGCAAGATAGTATATGGTTTGTGTTTTAAAACAATTAGTTTAGTGACAATGAAGAAGACTGAAGTGGGACAAGGAGTGAAGAATATATTCTAAAAAGTCAAATGACCATCCTGAATCAATGTCCCCCCGCCCAACTTTATGCAGGAAGAATCAACTGCAAAGCAGCTCCAAAAGTTTCAAAAAATACATTTCAGGATTTGTTTTACTATGGGATAACTTGCACAATTTTTATTAGTTTTCAAAAGTCTATCTGACTAGCTCTACTATTTTGTGTAACAGAATACAAGCTCTTCCATAATTTGTGGAAATTACCCAGCCTATGATATGAGGAGGGCTTTGTAAACTGAAGACTATGTCATGGATGTGGGAAGACTTACCCTATTCCCAATTTGTTACCTCTTTTTTTCCCTTCAGTTCTCATATCATATGGACAATTTTCCCTTCTCTGTAGATTAGATGAACAGAGGTATGCACTTAGAGCTGAGACCAACAAGACATTTAAAAAGGATAAAATATCATGATACATGCTATTGAAGGATGATTTCCAGTGCAAATGGGCACAAATAAAACTCTCCAGTTCATTAATTTCTTTAATAATTTGTTTATGTATCCATTGTTTCATTTATTCATCAATTCACCAAATATCTTTTCTCTGTATATGTACTGTGTTTATAAATAAAAATACAAACTTTAAGAAGATACAGATTTTTTTTGCCAATATTGTTGAGTAGCTCCAACCGATAACAATAAACTCTGGAGAAAATATTAAAAAATCAATTACATGTAGGTACTGATGAGTGAAAAAAAGAGGGAAGAAATGTGAAAAGAGTTGATACTTGGAGGAAGGTTCAAAACAGGGTGATTTTTTTATTATTATGACTTTTCACCAAAGAGAACAATGCTCTCTAAACTACATGATGCAACTAAAACTCTAATGGGAAAATTATAGTCCTACTGGCTTGACAAACAAGAGGACAGAGATTGGAGCAATTGTAAACACTAGGAATGAATGGAAATGAGGAGTGTTGGAGAATCTTGAATAAGCACCAAATTCTTTTTAGAAACTTTGTTTAAATCTTTGGCTGACCCTTGAATGATACATGCATAGGGTAGAATGCAAGCACTCCAGTTAAGTCTTAAAGAACTAAACTGAGATTTCATTTCCATTCTTCTCAGGGAAAACGGAAATTATAGTTTGAGTTCAGCCAAATTAATGGGTTGTTTACATTTTAAAAAGTTGTCCCCTTCAAAATAACATAAGAGAATTCGGAACTCCTACAAAATAGATTTCATAATGTCTAGTATACAATATAAAATAAAAAATACAAGATATAGCAAAAGAAAGAAAGAAAGAAAGAAAGAAAGAAAGAAAGAAAGAAAGAAAGAAAGAAAGAAAAAGAGAGAAAGAAAGAAAAAGAAGCCTATTGTTAAGTGAATAGAGAAAAACCCTGCAATGGACCAGACATTTGAATATCAGAAAGGATTTTAAAGCAGCTTTTATGATGATGTTCAATGAGGTAAAATCAAATATGCTCACAGTAAAGAAAAAGATTTGATATTTCAACAGACCAATGCAGTGTATGAAAGAGAGCCAAATCGGAATTCTAGAACTATATATTAAAATATCTATATATTTATATAGCTATGTATATTTGTTTATTTCTCTATCTATCTACACACCAAATGGTCTTAACAGCAGAATGGAGATGACAAAAAAACAAAAAACAAAAAAAAATCACTGAACTTGCCATTAGATCAATAGAAATTACTCAAGTGAAAGAAGATAGAGAAGAAAAAATAGAAAAACATTTAATAAATTGATAGGGACCTATGAGACCATATTGAAAGGTCAAACATATTGACGTACCAGAGCAGAAAAAAAAATGAAGCCTCCCCCAAATCAAAGAACAGTTGACCAAAAATTTCCAAATTTTGATTAGACAAAATTACAGATACAAGAAACTCGGTGAAACCCAACCATGTCGAATACAAAGAAAACATACTAAGAACAATATAGTCAAACTGTTTTTTAAAAAAAATCTGTAAAGCAGCCAGAGAAACAGCACAATGCATGTAGAACAGTGATTCTATTTATCACTGACTTCTCATCAGAAACAATAAATAGAAGGTCAAAGTAGAACATTGAAAACAACAACTAACAATCCAGAATTCCCTATCCAGCAAAAATATCTGCCAAGAATAAAGTCAAAATTGACTTTTTTAGTAAAGTAAAAACTAAGAGAAATTATTGCCAAGAAACATGTACTACTAAAAATGACAAAGGAAGTTTTTTAAAGTTGAAGGAAAATAGGACCAGGTGAAAACTCAGATCTTCTATAAAAAGATGAAATTTTTAAAAAGGTAAAAAATTGGGTAAAAATTAAAAAAAAAACTTTCTCTCCTCTGAATTTCTTTAAAATACATAGGCCTGTTTAAAACAAATATTCTTATACAGTATTCTGGAACTTACAATGCATGTAAATGAAAACTATAGCATAAAGGACAGAAAGGGTGGTAAATGAAGCTATGTCATTGCAAGGATTCCACATTTTCTATGATGTGGCATAATATCAAATCTTAAATATGTAGCATGTAATCCATAGAAAATTTACTAAAAATTAGTGCCAAGATGTATACCTAAGGATATATCCAATACACGTATTAAAATAGAATTTTTAAAAATATGCAATTAATGCAAAAAAAAGCAGGAAAGGAGGAAAAAAAGAATAAAACTTTTTTTAAAAACAGGAAACAATGAAAACAAATGGTAAAATAAAATTAAATATTCATTAAAAATAACAGACTAAACAATCTAATTAAAATGGACAGAAAATGAAGACCTAACTAGAGGTTTTTTACAACAAATGTATTATAAACATAAACACAGAGATAGATTGAAAGTAAACAGATGGGAAAATTCATAATCTAAAAAATAAGCATTAGGAGGTTGAAGTAGCTATGTAAAATATCGAATAGGCTAGATTTCAAGACATAAGTTGGTTATCAGAGATAGAGTGGTACAGTTCATACTGAGAAAAGGGTCAATTTTCACAAATGTATATGCACATAGCAGCAAGACTTCAAAATACTGAAATAAAAATTAACAGAATTAATGGGAGAAACAGAAAATTCCATACTCGTTAGACTTAACAATTTCCTTTCAGTAAAACAAATGGACTACAATACAGTAAATAAAAGATGTGAATAATAATATCAGCTACCTTAACATATTTAAAATTTAAGAATACTATACATCAAGACTACTACACATGTACACAAACACACATACATATTTAAAACTCACAAGGACTATTCCCAAGATAGACTACATTCTATATACTGTGCCACAAAACAGCTCTAAACAAATTGAAATCATACAAAATATGCTCTACAACCATAATCTAGGAAAATGCTTAGTATTGAAAACTAAAATAAATAAATAAATAAGTAACCAAAATAAAATATCTAAAGAAACCCATAAGTTAATACAAAATTGCAAAAGAAATTATAAAAACTCTTGAAGTAAATTTATAAAAATACACAAGTCAAAATTTATGGGATGCAACAAAAACAGCGCCTCAAGAAAAATTTATATATAAAATGTTAGGAAAGGAGACAGTTTTAAAGTCAATAATCTCATGTTCCATCTTAAAAGAATAGAAAAAGTAAAGTAAAACTCAAGTAAGTAAAAAAAGGAAATAATGAATAGAACAGAAATCAGTGAGAGAGAAAATAGATTTTACAGAATAGAAAATAAACAATGCAAACAATAGAACACATTGGAAACATGTTAAAAACTTTATACCATAAAATTCAACTAATGTACAAATTACTTTAACAGGGCAAATTATCATAGTGACAAATGATAAAATATAAAAAGTGAATATCTCTAAATCTATTTAAAATTAGTTATCAAAATCTTTTCCAATAACTGCAATATGAAGAAATACTCAGGCCCAGGGGGTTTCATTAGTGAAGTCTATGAAATATTTAAGGAAGTAAAAACACCAATCTTATGCAAACTCTTACAGAAAGTAGATGAGGAAAGAATATTTCATTTGTTGTTTTATGAGGCCTATATAACCCTAATCCCAAAACTATACAAAGATATTACAAAAAATACACTCATTTAACCTCATATATTGTCTAAAAATTAACAACATTAGCAAATCAAATAAGGAATATATAAAGATAATGCATCATGACCACTGAATATACAAGTTGTGCAAGTCTGGTGTAACATTCAGCAATCAATCAACATAATTTAACATATAAACATTAACAAAATAAAATTTTAAATAGTTAGATGAACACACGTAACAAAATTTAATGCCAATTCAAGATAAAAATTCTCTTCAAATTAGGAATAAAAATGTTCTTGGCATTACAAAGGACTCAACCAACAAAAAACCCTACAGGTAACATTATATATAATAGTGTAATAATAAATGCTTTCCCCCTAACTTCTGGAAAAAGGCAAGAACATTCACTTACATTTCTACCTAATCCTTTTCTTATAATGTTTATTGAGATAATTTATATGTCATAAAATTCACTCTTAAAAGAGCATATAAAGATAATGCATCATGATTATACAAATTGTGTGAGTCTGGTGTAACATTCAGAGTTACACCATAAAGACAATGTAATTCAGAGGATTTTGTATATTCACAGAAGTGTGCAACCATCACCTCTACCTAATTTTAGAACATTCTCATCATTTCAGAAAGAAACTTTGTGTTAGTTTACTAAGTTTTCCATAACAAAATACCACACTGGGCAGCTTAAGTAACAGAAATTTATTTTCTCATAGTCTGGAAACTAGAAATGCAAGATCAAGGTGTCAGCAGGTTTGGTGTCCTCTGATGTGTCTCTCCTTGGCTTGCAGGTGTTACTTTCTCACTGTGTCTTCACATGGTCTTTTCCTCTGTGTGCAAGCATCCCTAATGTCTCTCAGTAGGTACAAATTTCCTCCTCTTATAAGGACACCAGTCAGAGAGAATTAGGGCCACCCTAACAGCCTCTTTTTAAACTAGTTACCTCTTAAAGACTATATTTCCAAATACGGTCACATTCTGAGGTCCTGGGGGTTAGGATATCAACATTACGAATTTTGAGAGGGACACAATTCAGCCCATAACAAATCTTCATAACTAATTAGTATCTTTCTTGATTCTGGTTTTCCTTCAGTCCCTGGAATCCACAAATTTATATTTTGACTCTATAGATTTGTCAAATCTAGGTATTTCATATAAATGGAATCATGGAATGTGTAGTCTTTTGTGTGTGGCTTTTTTCACTTAGCACCGTGTTTTCAGGGTTTATCCCTGTAGTAACACATATCAGTATTTTATTCCTTTTTTAGGGCTTAACAACCCATTGAATGGATATACTACAATTTATTTATCCATTCATCAGTTGATAAATATTTGAATTGCTTCTATCTTTTGGTTATTAAGAATAATGGTCTTCTGAATAGTCATGTTTTTTGTGTGGACATACATTTTTTATTCTCTTTATATGTTTATTCCTTGGTCATATGTTTAATATTTTGAGGAATTGCCAAACTGTATTCTAAAGCAATTACACCATCTACATCTCACCAGCAATACATGAGGGTTTTAATTACTCTACATCGTTACTAATACTTGTTATTGTTTGTCTTTTTAATTACAGTCGTCCTATTGGGCATGTGTGAAGTGGTGTCTCACTATGGCCTTGATCTGCACGTCCTTAATGACTAATGATGCTACACATATTTTCATGAATTATTAGTCATTTATTTATTTTCTTCAAAGAAATGTCTGTTTAAATATTTAGCCCATTTTTAAGTTAGGTTGTCTGGTTATTTTTGAGTTGTAAGACTTCCAATAGTCTGGATGCAAGTCCTTTATGAGATATATGATCTCCAAATATTTTCTCCCATTCTATGGGTTGTCTTTTCACTTTTTTATCATGTCTTTTAAAGCAGAAAAGCTTTTAGTTTTGAAGTCCAATTTGTCTGTTTTTTTCTTTTGTCATTTGTGTTTCTGATCTAGGAAACCAGTGTTTATCCCAAGGGCCAAAGACTTACTTCTCTATTTTCTTCTATGAGTTGCATAAATCTTGCCCTTACACTTAGGTCTATGATCCATTTTGAGTTGGTTTCTTAAAATATAATGTGAGGTAGGTGTTTGGTTTCAAACTTTGTCACACCGATATCCAATTGTCCTAGCACCATTTGTTGAAAAGACTTATTACTTTGCCTTCAATTGTCTAGGCACCCATGGAAAAATAAATGTAAGAGTTTATTTTCACACCATTTATCTCTGTGTGTGTCCTTATTCCAGTATCATACTCCCTCAACTGCCACAGTTTTTGTGGTAAGTTTTGAAAACAAAAAGCATGAGTTTTTTAAAAATTATTTTGGCTATTCTTGGTGCTTTTCATTTCCATATGAATTTTAGGAACAACTTGCCAGTTTATACAAAGAGCATAGCTGGGGTAAGAGTAGCCTCATAGAAAGAATTTCAAATTGCTTTATCATCTTCTAATTTTTGGAAGAGATTTTGAAGGATTTGAATTAACTATTCTTTAAACATTTGTTAGAATTCAACAGTGAAGACATTTGTGCATGCACTTTTCTCCATGGGAAGTTTTTTCTTTTATTACTAATTCAGAAATAATTTTAAATGTAAATTCTTATGTTCTTCTATTTCTTCAGGCAATTTTAGTAGTTGTGTCTTTGTAGGAACTTGTCCATTTTTTCTGGCTATCTAATTTATTGTAAACAATGGTTCAACATATTCCTTTATAATTATTATTATTTCTATAAGGTTGGTAGTGATATCCCACTTTTATTCCTGATTTTGTAATTTAAGATTACTTTCTTTTTTCTTAGTAAATCTAGCTAAACTTTTGTCAATTCTGCAAATGTTTTCAAAAAATAACTTGATTTTGTTGAATTTTTCTGTTGGTTTTCTATTTCGTCTGTTAATTTTCATTTTACTATTTATTATTCTCTTCCTTCTGCTTGCTTTGCATTTAGTTTGCTTTTATTTTTTTATTTTTTTAATTTCAGAAGGTAAAAGTTTAAGTTAATGGCTTGAGGCCTTTCTTCTTTTTATATTTGGTGTTTACAGGTGCAAATTCACTTCTAAACACTGCTGTAGCTGAATCTCATAAGTTTTGGTATGTTGTCTTGTATTCTTTCACCTCAAAATGTTATCTAATTACTCTTCTAATTTCTTCTTTGACCCATTTGTTATTCAGGAGAGTGTTGTTTAATTTCCACACATTTAAGAAATTTTCAATCTTCCTTGTTATTGATTTCTCATTTTATTACATTGTAATCAGAGAATAAAATGCTTTGTATGATTTCAGTCTTTTAAATGTACTGAGATATTTTATGGCCTAAAATATGGTCTACTCTGGAAAATGTTTCATGTCTACCTGAGAAGAGTCTGTTTTTGATGTGTGGAATGTGCTATAGATGACCGCAAGGTCTGGTTGATTTATAGTTCTTCTCGAGTCTTCTATTTTCTGTTTCATCTGCTGCATAATTGTTCTGTCCATCATTAAAAGTGGGGTATTTTAGTCTCCAACTATTATTGATGAATTGCCTATATATCCCTTAAATTCTATCAGTTTTGCTTTATGTATTTTGTGTTTCTTTTTATTTACGTATACATATAATTGTTATATCTTTCCAATGGAATCACCATTTATCATTATAAAATGTCCTTTTTTTTCTATTCATAATTTTTCTCTTAAAGTCTACTTTGTCAATTAGTATAGATACTATAGACCAGCTGTTCCCAACTTTTTTGGCACCAGGGACAGGTTTCATGGAAGACAATTTTTTCCACAGACCGGGGGGGTGGAGGTGATGGTTTCAGGGTGATTCAAGCACATTACATTTGTTGTGCACTTTATTTCTATTATTATTACATTGTAATAAATAATGAAATGATTATGTCACTCACCATAATGCTGACAGGAGGTGGAGCTCAGGTGGTAATGCAAGTGATGGGGAGTGGCTGTAAATACAGATGAAGCTTTGTTCACTTGCCCACAGCTCACCTCTTGCTTTGTGGCCCGGTTCCTAACAGGTCACGGACCAGTACCAGTCCATGGCCTGGGGATTGGAGACTCCTTCTGTAGACTATCTCTGTGACTTGGAGGAAGGCAAAATTTTCTTAGGACAAAATAACAATTTAGACTTTAACATAGTTAAAAAATTCTGGTCATCAAAAGACACCGTAAAGAGAATGAAGCAGAAAGACAAATCTGAAGAAAATATTTGCAAAACAAATATCTGACAAAAAAAGTCTTGAGTGTATAAGTTACTGTTATAAGTCACTAATAAGAAAGCAAATGTCCAAATAAAAATAGGCAAAATATATTAGCAGATACCACACAAAGGAAGATATATGAATTAGATTGCAAGAAAATGAAAATGAGTTCAACATCATTAGTCGTCAGAGAATTTCAAATGAAAACTATAAAAGATTTCAGTACACAACCAGCATATTGCCAAAATGTAAAAATCACTGACAATGCCAAATTATGGAGAATATCTTGAACATGACAGTTAGGAGTAAAAGGATAGAACCACGTTGGAAAAATTTGTCAGTTTCTTTTAAAGCTAAACATTCATCTATCTTATTCCCAGGAATCCCATTTCTAATTATTCATCCAAAGAAAAAGTATATAACTATGGAAAAAAAACTTTTTAAAAGAAGGTTCATATCAGCTTTATTGGCAATAACAAAACCAGTTCAGATGTCCATCAAAAGGAGAATGCATAAACAAAAAAGGAAAAAAAAAAGTTGCAACATCTCAAAAATAGAGAATAAAACAGAGAGACACTGAAGAGTTCCTACTGGGTAAAGATCCTGGAACTGAAAAGAAAAATATTGTCAGAGTAGAAAAAAAGCAGAATAGTAGTTCCCTCTAAAGGAGATAGAAGTGGTATGTATGAAATTTCTCTGGTGATAATATCCTGTATCATAGGTGTCTTGTTTGCATAGGTGAATGTACTAGTCAGAACTCATCATATGGTATGCTTAAGATTTGTGGGTTTTAATATATGTAATTTTTACCTCAAAGAACCTTAAAGAAATATTGAACTGTAGTTATCACATGATGAATTATATAAGATGAAGTTTATTGATCAAAACTTACTTTAAAATGCATGAAAACGACAGATGGGTTAATGAATGGAAGGAGGAATGAATAGATGTATAGATATGTAGCAAAACAAGTACCGTAAGTGTTAAATGTAGAATCACATTAAGGTATATAGGTATTCACTGTAAAATTATTTTAACTTTTCTGTATTTAAAGTTTTTATAATATTTTGAAGATAAAAGGAAATACAGGTCAGAATTTAAATTGCTCACAATCTAGAAATATAGACTTCCAACAAAATAACTATAATAAAGTGGTAAATGCAGAAACAGAAGTGTGTTCATTGCACAGTGTTGGCACAGAAGAGAAAGTTACTGCAGTTATAAGATTCCAGGTCTGGTTAGAGATGAGTGGAGTTCAGACAAGGTGTTAGAGTTTAGACTCTTATTCTCTGATGATGCGGAGGAATTGAAGGGCAACAAATCATTCTTGGAATCCTCTCTTCTCCCTGAATCAGGCTTCTCTGGAGGCCTGGGATATGACTATGATGGCAGTCTCACTTCTGCAGGCATGCATATATCTGTCCTGAAATTAGATTTGCTCACTGGATTATTTGGGGTTTCTGGAAAGGACCAGCTAACCACTCCAAGGCATATTCTAGGTGATGATTCCATTGACGGTGTTTGACCAGAACTGCAAGGGTGTCCCGCTGCTTCTCAGCAGGACTAGGAACTAGTCTTCTCCAGTCTTCCCCATCATATGGAGAGAAGAGCAGTGGACATTGCTTCAACATTATGATTGTTTCTGATTTTCCCAAAATTTTCACCATTTCCTTAAAACGTTTCCAGGATGGCTTACTAGTTATTTTTTGAAAAGTTTAGGCAAATGACATTGAAGGAGTGCTAACATTTTCAAAGAGACCACTCAAATTCTTAAATTAAAGAGAAACTCCATGATAAATTATGTAAGATCATTTTACATTCACCTGGATGAAGGACTAAATTAGGAACACTTATCATGAAGAATGCGGCTTTAAACTGTTAAGTCCATTTAGGGAAAAAAAATTTTTTTACCATGTGATTTAAAGTACAATATATACAATAAATTTCAGAATGACAACATGTGACTGTCATATACCATCATGTGAAATGTGAGTTATTCAGAGTCTAATGATATGTAAATATCCAAATGTGAATTAGAGCTCAATTAAGTACTTCCTTTAATTTTTCTAGAGTTAAGGAGGCAATGGTTTTTGGCATGCCTACTCTTTCAGGAAGAATAATGGAGGAATAGAAAAATACATAAAGTGACAGTGACACTGAGGATTAATTTTGAGGTGACAAAATTAACGAAGTGACCTAATAACATATCCCAGGAAACACTCTGCTATGTAATATTGTTTTTAGACAATTCCAGGAAACATACCCATATTACACAAGGGAATAACTTACACTGTCTATGAGTCCCAAGCCTTCAGCACTATTTGCAATCAATTATGAAGACTCACTCATATATACAATGTATTCACCAGTATACTGTGAATCCTGCCTGGGTTTCAGTGGCCTTTCTCATTTCCAAATAAATTCATTAAAATAACTAATATAAAATACATATAAAATATTAATTAGTGTTCTATTATTTAGTAAATCATCCCTAGCTATGAAACAAATGTGTGTGTTTCTTTAAAATATGTGGAACTCAATTGCTATTTCAACAACAGTGTAGGAGGGTCTGAAGTGACCATAGCCCTTACAGATCTGAATATGCACTTGACTAAGGGGAAGACTGTAAACCATATGAGCCATCTCCTTGGAAATGCATCTTCCTTTGGGGGCTGATTCCTACATACATACTTAGGAGTTAATCATTTGCCATTGGCAAGAAACAAACGCAGCCATTTTCACAATGACATATAGTGTCTACAGCTCTACAGATTTTTCAAAGGAAATATATTCAAGCTCTATCAGACTGAAGGCTTAGAAAATAATAATCATAGATTCTTCTCTTTAAAGCCATTTGTCCTCTTGCTCCTGATTTTCATCAATTCTCTGTAATTTTCACCCACTCTGTCTCAGGAGCATGAGTTATCACTGGTTGCCACCGGAACTCTTCAGGGCAATTTGTCTTATTGAAACATGGGTTGGCCTCATGGCTGTGAATAATCATTCACTCTCTAATATATCATATATTTTTAAAAATTCTCTCCCATCCTAAGGACGACATAATGCTGTCCTGGAACTGATGAAGCCAGGGATTAATTGTTTTTTTTGTGGTTTGAAAAGTGCTTTCGTTATTTTAACATGTTGGTTTTTTACAAATTTGCACCAGATTAAAGGCATTTTCTGAAAACTGAATGGTTAAACTATGCGCTATGTATGAATAAGCATCGCTTTGGTGCAGATAGGAGTCAGCACAGGTCTGGAAGTGGCATTTGAGTAGACAAAGCTCCTGAATTGGATATGGCTACCTTTTCCTTTTTTTTTTTTTTTTCTGATGGATCTAGTTTTGCTGAGAATGAGTTGATTTGAAGGACTGTCACTTTGTTGATTTTATAAAGGTACAATGTGTTTTCTGTTCTGCTAACACTTTTATATTTAAGCAGTGAAACACCAGAGTTCTTAGTATGCTTTAAATGGCATTCCCTTATTTTCAATATATGAGAGCAATTCCAATTTCAATAGTAAGAACACTGTATGATAGTGGGGGGAGATCCTGGCCAAGTCTGAGGTACATTATAAAGTTTTGATAGTGCAAAATACACTTACAACATAATAGTGTTTTCTTCTGATTAATTAACTTTTCTTGGAAGATAGCACCTTAAAAGGCAAAACACTTGTAAAATTATATTTAAAGGCCTTTGGACATCAATATAATTTCTTTAAGGCAACTGGTGAGTTAAATGCAAACACATCAGAAACATATGGATTGAATATTCCTCAAAGCTCACACGGGCTCAAGAGTGCTAGTGTCTGGCAAAACCCAAGACTGGTTTTGCCAAACACAAAACATTTGCAAAGTAGTTTGATATATTTTCAGCAACATTAATTACTAGACAACAATGGAAAAGCCCATTTTGATTATGAAACACACTACCACATTAATGGTAGGCAAATTCCGTTCAACATATATTTCTAATTGGCATGATATTTATCAGAATCAACTGCTGACATTATATAGATACATCTCCTTGTCACTAATAAGAACCACCAGTAGGACTGTAGGGCCACAATAATCATTGTAATCTGCAATGGGCAGAGGCAGCTAACAGTTGCAATGACTTTCAGATTCTCATCAGAAGACCTCACCTTCACACTGAGGGTGTTAGAAGAGCCAGAAGCAGTGTACAACTGCAGTGGCTACTCCCTGATGGGGTAACCAAGCAGAAAGATGAACACAAGTGCTTCTATTTGGAGTACTATATTTAATGTTGTATCAGATTAAGTATTATTTAAACATTGAGCTATAACTTTTTATTGTCATTATGAAGTACATAAAATCAGATACGTTTTTTCATATCAGAAAAATGTCAAGACCTGAATCTTCTGATTTCGAGTTGTGTATCCTTGTGAAAGTTACTTAACTTTTATGAGTTTCAGTTAATTTGCTACCAAATAAGGTTAATAATTTCAAGGTTTAGCAATGATATCTGAGCTGTGCCTACCAGGATGCCAGGGCACATGAGAGAGTGCTCAGTCAATGGCTGCTCATGTCATCAGATGAGTTAACTTCCTAGGTGTTAAAAATTAGTACACTCATTTTAAATTGGTTAAATTTGATAAATTATTTAAATTATCAGTACTCAATTACATATGGATATAATAGAGATTATCAACAAAATATTAGTAATTATACTGTGTAAAGTCATTTAGACTGTTTTAAGTATTAAAATTGCATAACAAAATTATTGCAATAATTATCTAATAACGTTTTTGAGATTGTCATTTTAATAGGGTTCTATTGTTCAGCCCCATCAATGAAAATGGGTAAATATGCCACATCAGGTATTTACTACTGGAGATGAAAAAGGGAGGTGAGTTTATAATGTTTTCAAATATTACTATTGACGTCATAGATTTTCCCTGGATCCTTTATGTTATTTTTATATTTAGATACAGTTATATGTTATACAACTTCAACTTGTCAGGCAATCATTAATTCAAATAAGCCCTTAATCTCTACAATGCAATATCGGCACAATACTCTCTCTCTCTCTCTCTCTCTCTCACACACACACACACACACACACACACACACACACCTTCATTTCCTCTGTTTGGCATCCTCACTGACATATCAATTAAACAGCTCTTACAGTGATTTAAAATATACATGAAGTGAGCTGAAGAGAATACTTACTCTTCCAACCAACGTTCACATGACTCCTGTATTACTGCATTTTTTGTTCCTGAGAAATAGCTAAAGAAATTATTTTTAACACCCAGGAGGTTTTACATTATACCGGGGTTGTAATTTACTTATTATAGCACTCTTTTCTCATCTGAAATCTCCGATCAATAAAATGTTTTGATCCATGGTGGCTAATTTATAGCTTTTAAAAGAGAAGAAAACAAGAGAGTGAAAATGACATCTTAGAATTTTTTCATTCACTCAGTTGGGAACCAGTTGATTCAGATGCAATTGAACTGAGTACACAAATGAACTGGGCCTAACATGGCCTATAGGAGTGCATTTAAAAAAATGTGTCTCAGTGTATTGAAAACCTTTTAGTGCAAGGTAGGGGGTTCTCTGTCTTTTTCAAACCATGACCCCACATTCAGGCACACACAAGCAGCTCTCTTCAGATGTGCCGAAGAATCTTTTGTTCTCCCGGCTTCTCCAAAGACCTGTTCACAGAATCCTACAGTGAGACACAGAGGATGTCATGAGAATTAGCACAAAGGTTATGGTGTGCTCCTGGCACATGAAGAGGTCCTCACTGCAAGTGACAGAACAAATCCACTTCAACAGAAGGGAGGTCAGTGCCTGGGAATGGGATTCAGCCCTGTGACACCCCTCGCCCTGATATTTTGCAACCCAAGGACCCTGAGATTGAGAATCTCCATGTCAGTGGCACCAGTTCCCTGGTTCTGGCCCCTGTGATGGTCCCACAGTATGTGCTTAATTGCTGTTTGAGAAACACTTTGCAGCTGGCAACACAAAGTGTATGGAATGATCCTCTATTCTCCTGTATTAACTATCTTCAGATTCTGAAGAGAAGTAAGCTTGGGCCTCTTGTGAATATGGCCCCGTTGTGTAAATGTGCGTGATAGAGGCAGCCCAGGCCTGTGTTTGGGTTTCCGGTCTTCTTTCATTTATGTATGTATGTATATGTGTATTTATTCATTTTCTTTTCTAAATAGAATTTCTCCTGAGAATTAAGTCTAGCATCTGTTGGTGTCTCAGTATTTCAACAGGATGTGTGGGAGTCATCAGGGCTCAGGCAGTAAGAGTGGGAGGTCAGCTCCAAATGCTTTTCTGGAGGTTTCACTGCACATAAGATCACCCCAGGTTTCATCTTCACTGTACTTATTTCTAACCCAGTCATTTTATGGAGGTGTTAAAAACATGTCTTCATGTTAACCGGGGCTGGTAAAGCAGAAAACCTGTCTTGGATTCATTCTGTTTAAGTAGTCAAAGCAGGTGATTACTTGGTGGTTAAAGCAAACCATTTTATTTCCCATATTGTTTATATTTTATACTGAGGGTTTCTCTCTCACTTTTATTTCCATAACACAATTGTACCTTTTATCTTCTCTAAGAGTTAGGGCTAAAGCCTCCTTATAGTTGGGATGTGACTGGAAAGAAAGTTTTTTTAAAACCTGAAAATTTTACATTAGGACTGTGACTCCGTAGAGCAGTCTGAGAAAGGAAGGTAGTTGCAGTGGAGAAATGTTCTTGCTCCTCATTGTGGAAGGCATGAAAACAGCTTTAAAAATCCATTTTGGGGCTTCCCTGGTGGTGCAGTGGTTGAGAGTCTGCCTGCCGATGCAGGGGACACGGGTTCATGCCCGGGTCCGGGAAGATCCCACATGCCGCGGAGTGGATGGGCCCGTGAGCCATGGCAGCTGAGCCTGCACGTCTGGAGCCTGTGCTCCGCAACAGGAGAGGCCACAACAGTGAGAGGCCTGCGTACCGCAAAAAAATAATAATAAAATAAAAAATAAAAATCCATTTTGTATGCGTGTTCAGATTAGTACCCACACTGCTTTTTTCATCTGATTCTTGGCTATTTCCTAGTAATGTTAGATGTTTGTGTTTCTCTATACTCAGGAATCTTTTTTTTTTGATACATATTATTTCTTTCTTTATGGTAATAAATATATTGAGAATGGAAATATTAAATCTGTTCATCATGACACATACACTCTGAGCAAAGTTCTTTCCTCAAAGCATGACACTTGGGGAGAGGAGAAATCCCTGGGATTTGCTTTATATGTGAATACCTGTGCTGTTATCAGTGGAAGTAAAATAGTGGGCAGACCACATGGAGACATACTTACCTAGATAAGACAAAGGAAGGAACCAATGAAGAGACAGGGTTATTAAGAGATTACTGTGGTGCAGGCAATATTCTGAATTCAGAAGCAAACGAAGAATTACTAAAGAACATTCTTATATTTTGCAGTTTGCCTTTTGTCTTTACATTGTGACTACATTCATACCTTATGAAAAACAAAAATTTTTTTGGTAGTCCTCTTTTCTTAACAAAAAATAAACATTAAAAAGAAATATGGTTTAACTGATGAGAACCTACTGTATAGCACAGGGAACTCTACTCAGTGCTCTGTGGTGACCTGACTGAGAAGGAAATACAAAAAGAGGGGGATATATGTATATATATAGCTGATTCACTTTGCTGTACAGTATAAACTAGCACAATATTGTAAAGCAACTATACACCAATAAAAATAAATAAATAAATAAAATAAAATAAAAAAGAAATATGGTTTACATGCCAAGTTATTCAATGTAAGTGAGACTTAGCTAAGAGTCTATGAAAACTTGCTTTACCTACAGCAGTGGAGGTGCGATGGTATCTCTTTAAGGTCTTCATTTACTAGTAGGTATGTATTGAAAGTAATATTCTTAATGCATATTGAGGCTCCAGTATTAAGGTGTATGTTCAAATCATTCTACATTCTTTCCATAGAATCTAGTATTCAAATCTAAGTCCTTGGAATTTTAACTTAGAAGTGGGGCTACTTTGTAAAAATGAAAAATGGATCAAAGCAAAATGTGAAGAGATACACAAATACAATCATCATCATTACCATCATCATTGCTAATGTTTATTTCTCCTCAATTACAAAGCCCTTTTCTATGAACGTTTTCTTCCTTAGTAATTATTTACTTGATAAAATGATTTTGGGACTTGTGTTTGCAGTCAAGAGGGAGGAACTCAGATCAGACTGATCCTCTCTCCCCATAAACCAAAAATAAATAATTGAATAAATAAATAAATAAATGCAAACTACTTTTAGCAATGGTTTTCAAGACATTGGACATCAGGCAACAAAGGACATTTACCCCTGAGAAATGGTAAATGAAGGAAGTGAGCCCTATGATTGCTCAAGATCACTGACTTGAGAGAGTTTCTAGGCTGTAGCAAAGGGTGGTAGATTCCCTAAGTTAAGGAGAAAGACCTTAGAATTCAGGGAAACCAGTATAGTTAGAATTTTGAGAATCAAGTGCTTAAAGGAGTATCCTTGAATATTCAGCAAAGTGCTGATCTGCCCATAAAACCAGGAGAAGATCCCTCCAAAGAGATTATAAGGAATAGATCATGGTGCCTAAACAGGGCTGGGAGTAGTTCCTAATTCCATCAGCTACACAGAGCATTGGGTAGAGTATTCAGAAAGGTCTTTACTCAGTAATGGGAAATAATTAAGCACAGACCAATAAAACTCTGATCCCACCTAACAAATGTTAAAATTAAGACCAAAAGGATCAAATGATGTCCAAATAACTTAACTGCATCCCACGGTAAAGCTCAAGAAGTTTATAAAAATAAAAAAATATATAAAGCACCAATAAAGGTAAAGTTTATAATGCTTGGCATCCAAACAAAGTTTACCAGTCATACAACGAAATAGGAAAATATGGCCTAATAAAGAGAAAAACCAATCAACTGAAACTGACCAAGAACTGATGCAGATGTTAGAATTAGTGTACAAGAACATAAAACAGCTATTTTAGCTGTATTCCATATTCTCAGAAGGTTAAGTAGAAACATTAAAATATAAATAAAAGACCCAAATCAAGCTTCTAGTGGTGAAAACTGGAAGTGAGATTAAAAATATGCTGTATAGTATTAACAACTGATTAGACACTGCAGAAAAAAAGAATAGTGAACTTGAAGGCAGAACAATAGAAACAATCCAAAAGGAAATTCAGAGCAAAATACAATGATAAATTTAAAAATAGCATCCCTAGCTGTGGGTCAATTTCAGCAGCCTAACACACATCTGATTGGAAACCTCTATAGAAGAGAAGTAGGGGAGCCTAAAAAGATATCCAAAGAAACAATGGCAGAAATTTTTCTAAATATGATAAAAGTTATAAACCTATAAATGCAAGAAGCTCAAAAATTACCAAGCACAGGAAACATGAAGAAAACGACACCAAATCATGTCATATTCAGATTGCTGAAAATCAGTAAAGAAAGAAAACCTTAAGGTATTTAGAGAAAAAGTTACTTTAACTTCATAAGCATGTAGATAAGAATTACACCAGATTTCTCCTCAGGCAAAATGCAAGCATGTAGATAGTGGAGTATCAAAGTACTGAAAGATAAAACAAAAGAAAAAGACCAATTCAGGCCCTTTCAGAGTTATACACAATAAACCAACAGAGAAAATAAAGTTGAATTGAAAAACACACAATTCACACACAAGAAGGCAATGAAAGAAAAAAAAAAGAATTAGAAGAGACAAATATAAATATAGTGAGATAATAGACTTAATCTAAACATGTCAATAATTAGATAAGTATAAGTGGTTTACCCATCCCACTAAAAGGAACAATGTGTGAATGGATCAAAAAGTAAGACAAGTATATGCTGACTGTAAGAAACATACTTTAAATATAAAGACACAAATAGTTAAAAGTTAAAAGGATAAAAAAGACATACTGGGCTTCCCTGGTGGCGCAGTGGTTGAGAATCCGCCTGCCGATGCAGGGGACACGGGTTCGTGCCCCGGTCTGGGAAGATCCCACATGTCACCGAGCGGCGGGGCCCGTGAGCCATGGCTGCTGATCCTGCGCGTCCGGAGCCTGTGCTCCACAATGGGAAAGGTGACAACAGTGAGAGGCCCGCGTACCGCAAAAAAAAAAAAAAAAAAAAAGACATACTATTCTAACACTAAGAAAAAGAAATCTACAGTGATTATGTTACTATCAGATTAAGTAGACTTCAGAGCAAAGAGTATTACCAGGGAAAAAGAAAGTCATTCCATAATGATAAAGAGGTTAATTTTTCAGGAAAACATTAAAATCATAAATATCTATGTACCTAATAATGACATTTTAAATAATCAAAGCAAAAACTTATAAAACTGCAAGGAGAAATAGACATCCAAAATAATAGCTAGAGATCTCAATAGCCTTCTCTCAGTTATTAATAGAACAACTAGATTTGCAGTCAAATGCTCTACCCCTGAGCTATACCCCTGTGGCCTAAAATAGATAGCTAGTGGGAAGCAGCCGCAGAGCACAGGGAGATCAGCTTGGTGCTTTGTGACCACCTAGAGGGGTGGGATAGGGAGGGAGGGAAGGAGATGCAAGAGGGAGGGGATATGGGGATATATGTATATGTATAGCTGATTCACTTTGTTATAAAGCAGAAACTAACACACTGTTGTAAAGCAATTATACTCCAATAAAGATGTTAAAAAAAAAACCTCCCAGTGGAGCTCCCCCCACCAAAAAAAAAAACAAACAACTAGAGAGAAACCAGTAAGGATAGAAATAGAACCAAATTATCAACCCACATATACTAATGGATACTTTAACTGTAAAATACACATTATTTTCAAACACATGGAACATTTGTCAAGGTAGGCTATATTTTGAGCCTTAAAGATCTAAATAAATTTTAATTCAATGCTAACAAAGTATTCTCTTTGACCATCACTGGAATAAATCAGAAATAAATAACACAAAGATGTCTGGAAAATCTACCAAATATTTGGAAACCAAATAACACACTTCTAAGTTACTCATAGTTAAAAAGAAATCAAAGGGGAAATGAGAAAGTATTTTAAATTAAATGAAAATAAAAACACAACACAACATTTTTTTTAGATGTTGCTAAATCAGTACTTACGGGGAAATTTGTATCACTAAATCCCTAATGTAGTGTTTAATGATTAATTATGAATGATTAAGTACTAAATGCTTCTCACTAAGACCAGGAACAAAACGTTTTTCATTCTTAGCACTTCTACTCAACATTTGACTAGAGGGTCTTGCTAGTGTAGTAATGTAAAAAAATAAATAAATAATGAACATCCAGATTGAAAAGGAAGAAATAAAATTCATTTTACTAAGCAATTAGATGAACAACTCTGTAGAAAATTCAATGGAACCTATAAAATAAAGTCTAAAACTAATACTTGTGTTTAGCAAAGTTGTAAGATACAACATTGTTAAATAAAAATCAATTTTATTTCTATATGCTATTCTATTTAAAGTTGAAATGAAAAAAATAACACCATTTACAATAGCAAAACTCGAAGCAAAATCCTTAAGGATAAAATGTGACAAAGTTGTGCAAAATCTATCTACTAAAAAATACAAAACTCTGCTAAGAGAAATTAAAGAACAAAAGTCTAAAACTAATACTTGTGTTTAGCAAAGTTGTAAGATACATTGTTAAATAAAAATCAATTTTATTTCTATATGCTATTCTATTTAAAGTTGAAATGAAAAAAATAACACCATTTACAATAGCAAAACTCGAAGCAAAATCCTTAAGGATAAAATGTGACAAAGTTGTGCAAAATCTATCTACTAAAAAATACAAAACTCTGCTAAGAGAAATTAAAGAACAAATGGAAAATCAAGTTGTACACCTTAAATATATACAATAAAAAAAAGAATAAATGGGGCCACATAAAATTGTTCATGGGGGGGCTTCCCTGGTGGCGCGGTGGTTGCGTGTCCGCCTGCCAATGCAGGGGAACCGGGTTCGTGCCCCGGTCTGGGAGGATCCCACATGCCGCGGAGCGGCTGGGCCCGCGAGCCATGGCCGCTGAGCCTGCGCGTCCGGAGCCTGTGCTCCACAACGGGAGAGGCCACAGCAGAGGGAGGCCCGCATACCACAAAAAAAAAAAAAAAAAAAATTGTTCATGGGTCTGAAGACTCAAAATTATTAAGATGTTACTTCTCCCCAAATTGATCTTTAAATTCAACACAATCTCATTCAAAATTCTAGCAGATTTTTTTTTTGGTAGAAATTGGCAAAGTGTTTCCAAAATTTATAGGGAAATTTAAAAGATCTAAAACATCTGAAAAACTTTGAAAAAAAAGAAGTTGGAAGATTAACACTACCTGGTTTAAGACTTATTATAATGCAGTGGTAATTAAGACAGTGTAGTATAGGTATAAAGATAAACAGATACACCAGTGGAACAGAATATCATCCAGAAATATACCACACATATACAGGGACAGCTGGTTTTTTACAAAGATGCAAAGACAATTCAGTCAAGAAAATATAGGCTTTTCAAAAAATGATTCTGGAGCAACTGGATATCTGTGCAAAAATAAATAGTACAATATGGATAATAGACCTAAATGTAAAACCTAAAACAACAATACTTCTAGACAAAACCATAGGATGAGGGATGTAGTGGAGAGTGTTGTAAACCAGAAATTACAAAGTGCATGAGGAAATTATAAAGAATAATTATATTTTGTATTAGTCAATATAGATTTATGCAATTACAAGTGAGAGATTATAGCATGTTTATCCTTCAAATATATTGACACACTCTTCAAAGAAATTTAATTTAAGATAATGTTTGGTAGTGAAAATTCCAGGAAAAATAAAGTTTGTTAGAATCTTTCATGATCCTCTTTGGATAATGGTGAAGTTTGTTATTATTTACTTTTTTTCTTTTTCTTTCTGTTTTGCAATTTAGTATTTGAAGGTGTCTGGGAAAATGGTTGCCCATGTTAGAGGTAGAAAGTTTTTATGATATATCGGAAAACCAATGAGTTTAGTGTTCCCTCTCCTTCAAGACTGAGGAGACTAATGTTGAATTAAAGGGAAAAAACAAACTTTGCATGAGCCATCCTTCCTTCTCTCTATCTATGTGTATATCAAACCACAAGTCCCAGTTTGGGATTTGAGGAGCTGAGAACCAACCCTAAAGATTTTCCAAGCTGCTTACTCTAGGGAGACCTGAAATGTCAAAATGTATGTCATCTCAACTGTCGTAGCACATCTTGCTACAGACCATGTAACCTATGAGGACTGCTGCCATGAAAACCCATAAATGCTCCTTCTCTATGAATAGCATCTCTCCAATTAAAGCCATCTTTACTAAGCCTGCTCATTTTCAGACAGAAATATCGATTAACTCACCTATAGTCAGTACACAGAAACATTCCTTAATGAGAATTATAATGACCTCTGAACTCTGCTCTTTAACCTTGTAATGTACTCTTTCAATTTTTGGTTAAGCGGTCCAGTAGCATATCACCAGAGATAGAAAGACACTCTAGTTCTTTATTGTTGACAGAACACAGAATGCACAGAAGACATGCTCAAAGCCTCATTTTAATGGGGATAGAGTTGGGAGTGGTGAGTAAAAAGGTCACTTCTACGGAATGCTTTCTCCTTGTTTGACAGGGTCCTACTAATCAACTGAACATTATTGGGGGTCACTTGTCTATCAAATAATATGGTCACTAAGGAGAAATACTATCAAAAAACCACAGATTGAACTTTCAGGTTAACAGTTATTTAAGTTGAATAATTCTCTATTACAATTAATATATTATTTACAGTAATCCCCAGAATAACTTCCAGCTGCCAGGTATAACCCTAGATTACTGTTCGGGAACTGGATGCCATGCCATTAAATTAACACTGAAAATTCATGCACTGGACAATTAAGTTAGTACATCAACCCACTGCATCCTTCTCTCATTTCACCTATTTCAAATTTGATCACCATTTGATATATAAGGCTTGCTGACACAGGTTGCTATGATGTCAGTTTACCAAAGAGATCAGAAAATTTGTTTAGAGAGTGTGCACACTTCTTCAAAGATAAATGCACACCAGAGAAAATCCTGACAGCTTTTAATTTCCATGCTTTTCAGTTTTATTGTTGTAAATGCAACTGTTTATAGGACTAATGACACAGGCTGGCTCTGTCGAGTCAATTACACCAGTAGGCAGTTGGATCAGATTCTTTACTCATGTTCCATTTACACTATGTGGATGTCTGATATTTGACTAAATTGAATTGCACCAGAGTGCCATGGTGCTTTCTGTACTCTGCATCCCTGAGCACTTTATAAAACAATGAAATAAAGGATAATATGCTAGATTCAGGGTGGTGAGTGTGCACAAGCATGTGTGGGTAGAGCTACACAGTGAGTAATAGTCAATCGACAGCTTGGTTTGTTATACTAGATGCCTCAACTATGGCAGTATTCCATGGGAGGAACCTTATCAATGCGTGTGTTTGTGTGTGCACGTGCGCGCACGCACGCACTTTGATTTTTAGTTTATTATTGTTTTGCTTGTTTTTATAGGGTAGAGAGGAAGTCAGGCCAGTGAACAGAGAAAAAGGAGAGATTTGTGATGTCAAATGCTCATATTAGTGGCAGTACAACAGGACTCTGGTAACGTGCGGGCAGATGCTGAGCCAGCTCCCCACATACTCCTAAATGCCAAAGCACTTTGCTGCTGACCCACATCTAAGCATGCAATTCTGGCAATGAGACACCCAATGTGCAGAGATCTTGATGGTCCCAACTGATGCCAAACTGTGGGAAGATGCACAGTGCAGGGAGGGTTTTTAGGAGCCTGCCTGTAGCTTGCTCACTTATTGCCTTCAGAAAATATGCCATGATATTGTTATCATCTATTGAATTCTGAAATGTGGACCAGAAACACTATGTAAATTATCTCCCTTAATCCCAACAGGAAACCTCAAGCAAGCAGTAACATTCACCATAATACATAAAGAACTGGAGATTCAGGGATATTCATTTATTTGCTGTAGAGCACCTGGCATTAGAATTTGAACCCCGATCTGCCTAAATCAAATCATATTCTTCCACTCTTGTCACTCAGCTTCTCCTATAAGCGTTATCATTGCTCAGAATGTGGTTGTTTTGTAGGGCCACAGAACTTATAAAACTCACAACATCATTTTTAAACAAATATTCATTACATTTGTTATTTTATTATTTTATTTTATCAATGCAAATTAGATCTTATTTTTAAATTCTTTTTCTTCCAGTTTGTTGAGATAAAATTGACATACAGCACTGTGTAACTTTTAGGAGTACAGCATCATGATTTGACTTGCATACATCAGGAAATAATTACCACAATAAGTTTAGTGAGCGTCCATAATAATTTTATTCTTTAAAGAGTACAGCATCTCTGCCCTAAAGTAGAGTCAAAGAACAACCCATAAACCATGGTAAAATATATCCTAACTTATATCTTGGAAAGAATTAGATAATCTAGCCTCAATTGGAAAGATCTCATTTGGGAACTGAAATTCAATGATCAATTTGGAATTAATACTACTAATTGGAACAAGTTACTTTTTTTTTTTTTAATAGAATGACCATACGACCCAGCAATCCCACTACTGGGCATGTACCCTGAGAAAACCATAATTCAAAAAGAGTCATGTACCACAATGTTCATTGCAGCTCTATTTACAGTAGCCAGGACACGGAAGCAACCTAAGTGTCCATCAACAGATTGGACATATGTACACTACCAAATGTAAAATAGATAGCTAGTGGGAAGAAGCTGCATAGCACAGGGAGATCAGCTCAGTGCTTTGTGACCACCTAGAGGGGTGGGATAGGGAGGTGGGAGGGAGATGCAAGAGGGAGGAGATATGGGGTTATATGTATATGTATGGCTGATTCACTTTGTTATAAAGCAGAAACTAACACACCATTGTAGAGCAATTATACTCCAATAAAGATGTTAAAAAAATGTATTGAAAAAGAATAGATACATGTATAGTATAACTGAATCACTCTGCTGTACACCTGAAACTAACACAACATTGTTAATCAACTATACTACAATATAAAATAAAAACTTAAAAAAAAGTCACTTATTAAGTTTTCAGCGTTTTATCATCCTAAGTATGTATGTAACTAGGTAATCAAGGTAAATGGACAAAAGCTGGGGATGCTAATTCTGTGTGTGTTCATCAATCTTGGGTTATAATTTATCTATTAGTTTGAACTAAAGGAAGAACAGCACAATCGTTTATAACAATAATAGAAGAAAACCAAAGATATTTTTTTCACTCTGTCTCATAAGCAAACAAGTGGTGTGACCTTGCTCCTTTCCCATTTCTATCTATTTGAGACCTTGCTAACTTTCTTTCTCCAGTGTATTTCACCATCTTCCATGTATTTCCAGGAGACAATGATACTGGAAATTACCTGCCAAAAAGAGGAAGCAGTTTGGACCAGACTTATCAGGCCCGAGACGAGCACATGTAGGGCGACACTTTCAGTGTCCACCCCCATCATCTTAAAAATAAGCTCAGCCTGGGGGACCTCACTTCAGATTAAACTTTTTTCCTCCTTGTTGACCTATCAGTTAAAGTTTTACATGAGGAAAATTTTAGACGGCCATGACTGCAGCAGTAGGTCTGTGTTGGGCCCTTACAAGGAATAATGTGTCGATAGTCATTTTAATACGACTCCTGAGGAAGTTGACTTAAAAGCTACAGTTTTTGCACCAGTTAAGAGCATGGTGGAAAAAGTGCGTTTTAAATAAACCAAGATTTATCATCATTAAATTTTCAAAGGTATATAATGATGTGATTTTATGTGGGTTGGTATATTTTAATAACCACTTTCTCCAGTTTCCAACTGGAGAGTGATAGACAAAATATATAAAACGTATCTGAATTTTAATCTTCTGCAGTAAACTTCTGAGTAAATTTGTGATTGTGGCTTTATCTCTTTGCTTTCATTTTTCTGTCTCCCAGACTTAACACGGTTTGTGGAAGCTTCAAGATAGGTTAGAAACAAAAACAAAAACAAAAAACAAAAACCTCTAGTAAAAACTCTAGTAAAATTTCTAAATAGTAAAGCAATGTCTCAAATGCATTGTCATTAATTCTCAAGACCTGTTGCTCCTTAATAATTGTCTCAGATATTAAGACAATCTGGGAAAAAATCAAAATGCTTTTTTAAAGGCATTATGACAATTATGAACATCAATAATTTTAAATATTTTTTGAGTTCACAAAACAAAGACATGTAGAATAATATAAGATCTGAATAAAGCTGAGCAAATTGTCTTGAGTTCATAGAAGCCACGGAATTCAATAGCATTGATGACAAAACAACCACCAATAGAAATTGAGAAATGGCTTGGAGCCAAGCACCATGTCACAGCAACTCTGAAAAGGGAGCATTTCATTATTTTACACATGAAGAGACTGGGTTTAGAGAGGCAAAGTACCTTCTCCAAGGTCATTTGACTAGTAAATTTAGGAGAAAGAATTTCTCTTACTCATTCCAAGCCCATGTTATCTGTTCATTCATTCCATCCTCAGAAAAATGCATCTTCTCTATCTAAAAACTAATCAGTTTTGTTTCTTTGAAAAAGCATATAAATAAAACTTATGATCCAGGTTTCATCTCTAGTTAGTCTTACTGATGTCTCTCGTTTCCTGAGAGTAAAATCATGGTGCATCTTTGCTCTTTCCAATATATTGAGGATGCAGTACTGACTCCTGTTCAAGACAGTAGGCCCTGGGTTCAGATTGTCTGAAGTCAAATGTTGGTTTTACCACTTACTAGCTGTGTCATGTTGAGCAACTTACTTAACCTCTCTGTGCTTGGACTACCATATCTGTAAAAAGGGGGTCATAATAATTCTTATTCTATAGGATCATTATGCAGATTGGATGAGTTGAACTTACACACACACACACACACACACACGCACACACACACACAGTAACTACTCAATAAATGTCAGTAAAATTATTATGGATATCAATAGCTGAACAAACAGGGAGATATATGTTAACAAAGAAGATGCCCACCTCAAAGTTTTCATCTTTTTCTTTACTTTCCAAGCATTCGTGCTTTCTTCCACAAATATATATCTTTTAGGTTTTTACTTTCTTGATGTATGATCCTGGCGATTTTTTCAAGTCAGTGGAAATAGTATTTTGGAATAGTTTTGACTATCATCAATCAACTATGTGAGACAGGGAGTATCAATTGACCTTAAAGGCACCCAGGTATTATCTGCCTTATCATTCTAACCAGGGCACTTGATGGCACCCTAGCACCCCAATACAATTGTTTCTATCATAAAGTGAGCCTGATGTGTGGATCTGAGGGAAATTCACTCACCTGATCTTCCATTAGCACTGCTTCACAAACCAGAACATGTGTTATTTTTAGTGAAATGATGACCCTGCTCCAAAATGCAGACACATTAAAGATGCCTAATTATGTACGATGGTCCTGTTTAGTTGCTAACGGGAGTAAGACACGATAGGAATTTTTTAAGCTAAACTACTAAATAACAGGCGAATTTTTTGTACAGGTAACGTGATTTAAATATAAGCAATGATAAAAATTCAAACACACAATCATTTTAGGAAATTATTTTATGAAAGAACTAGAATTTCCCATACATCTGGCATATTCTCAGCTAAATTGACCTAATATATTTCCAGGAATATGTCAATTAAAAATGTGCCCTTTGGAGGTGAGGGAAGGAGTACGGATTCCAGGATAATACATACTGGGGAAAAATCAGGATATTGGTTTCCAGCTTGCATAGCAGAGGTGGTTATAACTGAGAAAAATAAAACCGGGATTAGGCAGCCATTCAGTATAGTCAAGCTGCTACTATCATAGCACTAGACCAGGATGCCTCAAAATTCAACTTTCATCAGTTTGCTACATCTGTGGCCCCTATACTGCTATAAAAGAACCCTCCTCCCATCTCTGTATTTTCTTTATAAATGTCAGTTGCCTTTCTAGACTTTAGTAAACATCACTTTTTTTTCTTTTTCTGATCCAGATTTTTGAAGATTATTTTATGTGCCTCTTCACTAAAAGTCTATCAGGATGACAAAGTGAGAGTTAAGAAGCAAAAACCAATCCAATTGCTTCATGCTTAGTACCAAGATGTGCATACTCTAGATTCTACAACAATTTCACAAAAGAAACTGGATTTGAAGTAGGTATTCATGAAGAAAAATCTCTCAAACACATACATCATTCTGATTTTAAGACTGCACTGGGAATTCCCCGGTGGTCCAGTGGTAAAGAATCCGCCTTCCAATGCAGGGGACGTGGGTTCGATCCCTGGTCAGGAACTAAGATCCCACATGCTGCGGAGCAACTAAGCCCGCGTGCCACAACTGAGCTCATGTACCTCAATTAGAGAGCCTGTGTGCCACAAATTACAGAGCCCATGTGCCCTGGAACCCACGCGCCACAGCTAGAGAGAGAAAACCCCCATGCCACACTTAGAGAAAAGCCCGCGTGCCGCAATGAAAGATCCCACATGCCGCAACATGACGCGACACAGCCAAAAATAAATAAAATAATTAAATCTTTAAAAAAAAAAAAAAGACTGCTATTCACCCTCTGGAGGACTAGGGCCTCTGTGGGCTTCTTTCTTTAACCTTACCATCTGTCATCAGGGTTGTAAAGAGAAGTCTCTTTGGGATCTTTATTTGTCTGGTTACTCACTTAATGCATGTACATTTATTTTAGAGACAAGAATAAAAGTTAAATTTTATCTTAGCCTGTGCTATTTTGAAATAAAGCATCTGGCTGGCTGAAAAAGGCTATGGTGCCATTTTGTTTTATAACTTAGAAGGTGATGAACTCCATTATGAAGGAATTAAATACTCATGGGGTAGTTTGCTGGTGCTCTCTTTCTGGGAAATCATCATCCCTAGCACTCTGCTTCATTTTCCGCCAAAATCGCTTCTTCACCAAATGAAGTCAGGGGAACTCAAAAAGCCAGTGTTACAAAGACTCCAATCTGCAGCGCAGACCGTAATCTCTTTGTGTCAGAAACTCTGAATTGGATCTGCTTGCTAAATTCCCTCCGTAATTTTGTCAGAGGGAATGCTGCTGTACATATGCAGCTCTGTCTCTGTATCACCGTATTTTGACCATTCAAACACTGTGTGTCCTGTTATTCTTTTCTTTCTTCCTTTTTTCCCTTTTTGCCTTTCTTTCCCTGTTCTCTTTATTTTTTCTTTTCTTTCCTGTGTCTTTTCTTCTACTGGCAGCTCTTTCCCCTGACTTCTTATATCTAAAATGGCTGGGCTGTGTAGTTTCAGCCTACCTCATGGGGCTCCTGCAGAAATTGTCTTGTTTACCATCTCAGAGAAACACTGATTTGTCAATAGATCACACATAATGACAGTGATGATACTAGAAGCTTCCTCCATACACTGACCATCTTCCTTCCAAGGATGGAAGGCACCTGAGGAGGCAATTTTTTTTTCCCTATGATATTGAACAATATAATTTCTATTCACATCTCAACTACCTGCACTTTACTTCCAGAAACACCCTGCTCCATTTTGAAACTGGGTTCATTCATGTGTTGGGGATGGAGTTAGCTTTTGTAAAGGGAACAGTTTGCATGTATGGGTTTTGCTGAAAGGGATGATGGTCTCCTTATTGCCATCTCCTGCTAAAATGAGAGGCTTTTGAAAGCAAGCAGAGCTCTCCAGAACTCTGTGTTTTTAGGAAACAGATTTCTCACCATCTTGTGCTGAGCAGAGCAATGCTCACCCTGCCTGACAAGGCTGAGTTGTGGCCACTTCTCCAGAGGACACAGAACACTGTTTTCACTGTATCAAGATAAGGCAGCCAAGCTGTATCTCCTAAAACACGCTTTATTTTTTTTTGCCGCTGCCCTCTCGCCTCTAGTTGCCTCCCCCTGGTCTGCCCTGGATGCCCTCCTGAGAAGCACACACACTTTGTGACTGCACTCCTTTTTGTGAATTAGAGCTTCCCTAATGCCTCAGCCACGGGAGAGCCAGTGAGGGCCCACAGAAGCAGCAAGGCCATTTCCTGCACTGCTTAGTCTGTGAGGTGACCTGATGGGAGAGGCATTTCATTCCATTCCAACCAATGCCATCTTCCAGGAAGGGAGACATTCTGTTAATTGTACTGAAGGTGAATATTTTATTTTTCTTAACATAGTCCTGCAATTTTTTGATACAGTAATTTTATTTTTACCATTTGAGCCTTCACTGAAGCCATTCACTGTAGTCAGAATATTAAATACATTGCAGCAGATGTATATTTGTACCCTTAAATTTTTAATTGATCAAAGGCTTGATTTTTATCAGTCTTTCTCCTCAACTACAATCATTTTAGTCCTTTAAAACTGAGGAATGGCTTCCCTGGTGGTGCAGTGGTTGAGAGTCTGCCTGCCGATGCACGGGATATTGGTTCGTGCCCCGGTCCGAGAGGACCCCACATGCCGTGGAGCGGCTAGGCCTGTGAGCCGTGGCCACTGAGTCTGCGCGTCCGGAGCCTATGCTCTGCAACGGGAGAGGCCACAGCAGTGAGAGGCCCGCGTAATGCAAAAAAAAAAAAAAAAAAAAAAATTGAGGAAGTCTCCTTAATTATTTTTTTTTTATGGTTAAGCAAGGTAGGTTGATAAGAAATTTTTAAGTAGACAAAGGATCTAACAAAATGTAGTATTTGTGTTAAAACATAATCAGGGTTGGGGTGAGAAACTCAAAGGGACTGTTTTCTACGTTTATCTCTATTTCTTTAACAGAAGAGGTAAGAAGCAAGGAATTTACAAACAATTTTTTATCTTTTTCCAGAATTCACATTTCCCTTGATCATTTTTTAATGTAGCAGTTTGCTCATTCATCACAAGAATAGATAAGTTGCTATCTAGTTTTAATTTCAGATATCCAAAAGTGTGTAGCAAGCTAAGCTGTTTGTTTCCAGTTCTGCCAGGAGAGGATGCAATTCTTTTAGAGGGTTGTGGATGAAAATAACAGCCAATCCTAAAACTTGGCATTCTCCAGCTCTGCAGTAAAACCCTCTTACCACTTCCTCAAAGGGTTAATGGTGCCACTATACGGGGGACAATTCATTCTCCTGCTAAACGCAATGACAAATAACCATTATTCTTTCCAACTGCACTGATAATCGGGACAGCTTAAACATTTTCACCAGTATAACTGAAACCATTAATCCTCTTGGATTTCATGATAAGTGGTGACTGGGAAATAATGACTGTGTCATTGAAGGCAAGAAAAAATGTTAACAATTAAAACGAGTTAGCCATTATCTTACCGGGTACTGAATCGCTTTCACATTTCATTAGCAATATTGTAAATGATATGTACCTTATTAAAAAGCTCTTATTATCCAAGAAACCTAATTAGTCAAAATTTCTCAGTCACCACTATCATTTTCTAATGATACAACTGCTACCATGGGTATTGCAATGTGGGGAATGTTTCTGTTTATCCATAAAAGATCCACAATATGTAATGGTTTCCCCAGAAATATCATAGAGCATAGGTATAACTCATTTTTTTAGAATATAATGATGGTTTATTTTAAGCGATCCACTTGGCTATTATTGGACAAAATCCAAAATCTTTTTCTTAGCTATTTAAGCCAAACATTAAGCTTTTTGCCAAAGAATTATAAAAATTTAAGAAAATAACAATTACAATTTTACATGGTGCTTTGAACGTTTTTTCCTCTCCTCATGTTCAACCTTTACCATCTCATCAATGAAACTGATGAACTGACCCTGAGAATTGCTAAACTGACATGCCTGAAAGGAGGAGTCCCTACATTTCTCAAAAGAAATACACAAGATCAAGTTTAAATCCAATGGCTTTATTCTCCAGACCTATAAAATCATGAAAGCAATACAACATTTCTGTGGGAAAGAGTATGAATACAGAAAGAGGTATCTGGATATTATTTACATGGGTACTAGAAGGAATTAAGCATTCTCAGTCAGGATAATTCTACATTCAAACACGACTACATGTTTTTTCTTTGAAAGTCAAATTAGAAAGGGAGGATATATGCAATGTATGATACATATGGTATATCATGCAGCACATTAACATATCTAATACTAAGTGAAATGATTCATGTCAAGCACTTAGAATCCCTGACATTTATAAGTGTTCAATAAACGGTAGCTATTTTATAATCATCAATATATCAGATTACTTCAGGAATATCAAATGGAACATTTCTGCATGTATCTGAATACGTAAAAGATGTAAACGGACTCTCCTACGGAATATGTGTCATGATAGAATGAAAGAAGTCAGAGGCCTTCTTTCTGGAGTCAAATTCTGCAATTGTGTGTATCACCTATCACTTTACGGCATTTTAAAATCTTGTTTTCTTTCCTCTTTCAGTTTAAATTGCTTATTTAGTGCTTACTTTGTGCCCAGCTCTGTATTTGGCACAGGAGGGAGGGGAGAATAAAATAAAGCCTCATATGTGGCCCTTCCCCTCAACATAGCTTTTATTTATTTCATGGAATTTCCCCTAGGAGTCTTGCATTTAAAAGTCTATAAAATTTTGTGCAGATATTTTTAAAAATTCTATAGTTTTAAAGATTCTGTATAAAATAGCTAGAACCATTGAAAGAAATGGGAAGGTGAATGCAGGATGAAGGTGGGTGGAAAGAAAGAAAGAAGAAATTCAAGAAAGAGGAAGAAAGGCAAAAGGGAGGGAGGAGAGAAAGAAAGAAGGAAAGTGTTCATGCTGAGTGTTTGTGTATTATGCCGTCTAGATGGGTCCTTAAAATCTGTGAAGACAGCATTATTACCTCCATTTTACAGATGAAAGTAAATGCCTATGCTGTTCTGTTTACATCTGAGATGTGTTTTAAAATTAGTCAATTACTTGACTTTATTATATCAGTTCCAGTTGAGGTGATGCTAAGGTGATGTCAAAGACTAAGTTAAAATTCAACAGAGGGCCTCCAATGAACCTACAAAAGCCTATTGTGATGCTTTTGAAGTCCAGGAGTTGAGAATGGATCTGACCACCTGTTGCAATAATGGTGAACATTGTTCACATTGGCTCTTGAGGAAGGGGTTCTGGATCTTCTGCCTCTAATCATCTTGAGACAAGTTCCCTTGTCTCCTTGATTCCCTAGGCTCCTGCTTTCTTTCTACCAGCACAAGAACTCACGCTGCTTCCCTGTTTATTGTTACCTGCACACTCAATGCCTAAAGCCAGCTTAGAAAGACAAAAATATTTTAAAATATATATCAAGGCAAAAAAGAATGTATAACCTGGCATATCAAATAACAGAGTGAGAGTGAAAATAATTCTATCAAGAACTCTTGACTTAGGAAATCTACAAAAGTTGAAGATGCACTTTAGAGCTTCCTAATGCTGAGAGCAAACATGGAACCAATGCCATCTAGACCTTCTGATCAGATTTTCTCTCCTCTGCTGCTGCCAGGATGTAGAATGTCCCAGGTGACTCCTCTCTCCCTTCTCCAGAGAATCAGCTGACCATTTGGCAAATTCCAAAGTGTTCAATCCTTTGATGATAACAGTAAATATAATGGAACAACGTTTCCACTCTCTTGTCTATTCTTCCTTTCTCTCCTTTTTAAATTTAGATCAGAAGACCCAGTGATGGGTCTTCCAGGAGTTAAAAGACCACTGTAAATGAAGTCAATATCATGTATGTTTCATAAAAACAAACTGGTCTCACTGCCCCGGCTCCTCTGTCATAGAAATGGGGTGGGAAAAGGGGTCTGTATGGCTTGAATTGTGTCTCCTAAAATTCATACGTTAATGCCCTAATGCCCAATATGACTCTATTTGGAGAAAGGACCTTTAAAGATGTAATTAAGGTTAAATGAGGCCATAAGGGTGAGACTCTAATCCAACATGACTGGTGTTCTTAAAAGAGGAAGAGACAACAGAGACCCCACACACAGAGGAAAGAACATGTGAGAACACAGGGAGAAAGGGACCATCTGCAAGCCAAAGAGGGAGGCCTCAGGATAAACCATGTCTTATGGCACCTTAATTTTGGACTCTCAGCCTCCAGAAATGTGAGAAAATAAATTTCTGTTGCTTAAGTGGCCCAGTCTATGGTAGTTTGTTATGGCAGCTCTATCAGACTAACCCAGGGCCTCTTGCATAAAAGGAAAGAAGCTGCAATGGTGACGGTGATGCTCGAAAGAAGCAATGATGCAAGGAAGAGGCCATGTTTCCCAAACTGCATTCCTCAGACACTCTTTTCCCAGGATGTTAACAAGGATTCAGGAAAAGTGACATCAAAGGAGTTCGACGAACAGTGAGTTGCACATAGTTCGTCAGATTTCTTTACTATAGTCATTTCCCAGAGTTTTAAATAGGCTAACATGCACTGGGGTCCCCAGGATGAGGAGATCATAGACAGAGTTTCCCAGAGTGTAAGGAAAGTAAGGACTGATTTTCCTTGTAATATATTTGCATACCTTTAGTATGTAATATATTTGCATACCTTTAGTGTGCAGGTGGGAAGGAATGAGTGAGAAAGCAACAGCAATTGGTGAATTTGGAGAGAGTTACTTTGATTTTCTCTCCCATGCTTGCCTTCACCATCATGAAGACCTGATCTGGGAACATCTCTAAGAAGTGAGACCAAGGCAATGAAGGGGATGTGGGTAATGTCCCAAGCAATTATTCAGGGAGGGAACTGAAGGTAGGGGTTGAGAACCTGGCTTTGGAATCAGCCATGGCCTTGACTGACTGCATCATGTTTTCTATGCAGTCATTCAATTCTGTGTCATTGAGCAAGGGACTGAGCTTTGACTTCTTATTTTAAAAATGCAGATATCAATACCTTAGACATATTAACGTGCTCAAACCTTCCACCTGCTGTTTTGTCTTCGTGGAACTGCCATACCTCCATAACCTTCCACCCGCTGTTGGAAATGCCTCCTCCATGTGCCCTCTTCATCTGACACCTTCCTACTCTGCCTCTATGTCTTCACTCAAGAATCACGTCTTCTCCGAGGCATTGCAAGTCCAGGTAATGTCTGACACGGGTTCTCCCACTCTCTTCTTCATCAGATGCCCTCCCTGAGCACGTCTTCTTGTAGCCTAATTGCCATCCTGTCTCTCCAATGCTGGTCACACCCAAGACAACATGGAAACATGAAGAATGCCTTGTGTCCTTGGGGTACTCTGGGCATGTAACAGACATTGTTGAGCAGAGAGAATAAAGTGATTTTTCTTTTTAAACCTCCAACGGGATTATGTGATTTTTCTGATATATCCTTGTATCTGTTTAAAAAACAAAAAAACAGGGCTTCCCTGGTGGCGCAGTGGTTGCGCGTCCGCCTGCCGATGCAGGGGAACCGGGTTCGCGCCCCGGTCTGGGAGGATCCCACATGCCGCGGAGCGGCTGGGCCCATGAGCCATGGCCGCTGAGCCTGCGCGTCCGGAGCCTGTGCTCCGCAACGGGAGAGGCCACAACAGAGGAAGGCCCGCATACCACCAAAAAATAAAAAATAAAATAAAAAACAAAAAAACAAACAAACAAAACTCCCAAAAGCTATGGATGTTGAACCAGAGCTAGTTACATATTTGATAAAAGTCTTCATTGAAAAGAATGCATTATCTAAAATCAGACCTGTGTTGGCTTCAGGTGGCCATTTGTACAACATGTGGCAACATTACCCTGTCATATGTAATGCAACTTAGTTCCGACATTACCGTGCTCACACTACACCCTCCTATTGTCTGAAAGCCTGAGATGGGGTGCTGCCACAGATAAAAACAGAGTGTAACAAGGCCTTTAAAGGAAACAGTCTTGTCAGTGTTAACAGCAATCGACTATTCATTCCCTCATATCCACATTCCCCATGGAACCATTTTCCCTTAGATCCATCTTATAATTTAAGGCATCTGAGATCATGCAGAAGCCCAGACATAAATCCTACTAATGGCTTCATCCCTAGAGAATCCCTCCAGTGGTCCACTGAGAATACTTCCTCCTTTCTTCTCACAAGAAGCTCTGAAGTGACCCTTTTCTGTAGCCATAACTTTTAAGCTCACCTGGCCCCTGGGGGTCCTGCAAGTTGCCTCCCCTATTTCCCACAGCCTCAGTCACCCTGAAGACAAAGAGTTGGTCTGATAAGACCACATGGTGGTCATGGTCAAACTGTCTGTGGGCAGAACCACTCCTGAGAAGGGTCCCATATTTCAAATCATCACAGATCTCTATTGATCCTTTTAAATTTATTTTCAGAATAAATGTTCACTGTTTTACTTTTTAAAACTTTGATCATAAAAGCTTTCAGGAAATTCATAATTCCCTATATCAGTATAGTGATTTAGAAATAACAAAGCACTTCTAAATCCGGGCCTCATGTAACACTCATGACTATATATGAGGATGGATTCCACTGATGAGGAATTCAAGGTTCAGAAAGATTAAGGTATTTGTCAAAGTCCCATGGCTGGAAAGGGGTAAAACTTTAATGCAAACATAGCATCTTTGATTCTGATTCTGGTTTTATTATTACTGAACCCTTTTTTTTCCCTACTTTTCAGATGCAGTTCAAGGGCAAAACTGGAAATGAATACTGGAGGAGACTCCTGTTGAAGGATGTTTCCACTGAATCATTTGCTTTGGAAATATCTGCCATCATTTTTTAATAGGCCTGTGAAGTGAAATGAAGATTATAATTGCTCTTTTTGCTTATCTGTTAACTCGCTTACCAGAATTATCTATTAGTCTGGGCAGTGGAAATCTTCAGACTCTGGCCCGTAAGTAGGCATCGACTATAATATCTTCCTGCCAAGTCTGTGTCAGTGTCAGAGTCCAAGCCCAAATAAGAAGTTAGGGTATGATCGCAAATGTATGTAACATTGCTGTGTAGCCAGTGATATGCATGGGGAGCAGTCAACAAAATAGATGTGAACTGATCAACTCATATACAGAAAGGACTTCACTCTAAAGAAACTTACTTAACCTACAAACATCTGGGAATGCAGCCTGAGAGTCAAAGTGTGCCATGTTGGTGCAGAAATGCCGAAAGGAAAGATTCCCTGGGCTTTTCCTACCTCACCCCTTGCCAGGTCTGAATTATGTTCACTTCAATTTGCTCTGGCCTTTCTTATTTTTTAAGAGCAAGTAATACATACATGTAATTCTTTCCTTGAGGGTAGCCTGCTCAAAGAACAAGCAGTCATTCATGCAAAAGCAACCCCCATGAAAGGAAGCATTTCAGGAAAAGACATGTAACCAGAGGCCTAGTGCTGTGGACTGTAAACCAACATGTTGCTTCATGGCAGGTCGAATAGAGTGAGAGTCAGATCCTGGCTCTGCCTTGGAGTCCCCAGTTTATCAGAGCCCGCCTCAGGTCGTTACTCCTGAGGTGAGTGTCTTGTAACTAAGGAGATGCTACAGGCAAGTGGGCCCTGTCGTGTTCCATCTTCTCTCCGGGCCTCAGCCTGTGTCTGCAGGTGTTTCTCTGTATTGAATCTCCCTGGGGAATCCTTGGCTTCACAGCAAAAGCCGGCTGAAGTGAAAGTGATTTGATTTGGATCCTATTACAGGCACTTTACCTCTTCTATTTCCGTGATAATAGCAGATTGGAGTCGATTATTGTACTGGGAGGGGAGTTAATGTGATGTCGAGAAACACTGGGAAAACTGGCAAGGGGAGAGGGGGATAGATAAAAACTTTAGTGCAGATTGAAATCTGCAGCCCAGGCCAGTGCGGCAACCGCAAGCTGTGTGGTGTTTTGCAGAGGGTTGGGGTCATTTTCCTTGTTGGTGCTGGTTAAAAGACAATGAGCGCTTTGGCTACTCAGCTTAATGGAACATACCCTCCTAATCCTTTGCCCCTTCCTCTGCAGCTTTCCCCTGGCCATGCTGCCCATTGGCCCAGGGGCTGCAGGAACCCCAGCCCTGGTGACCTCCAGTTCTTTTCCCAGGAGGGCAGGAGGTGCCAGCCTTAAGCAACTCACCTGTGATGGTCACACAAGCCACAAATAAATCTAGGCTTATATTACTAGTACTGCTTTATGTCTGTCCAAAAGAGAGTGACAAATCTCCAAATACTCCTGCTTGGTATCCAGGCTGCATCTGCAGGGATGCCTATCAACCCTCCCGCCCTGTGGTACGAAAACCGAGTGTCCAGCATCAGAAGGAAGCAACTGTGGGTTAGAAAAATATTATGCAGCAGATCAGTCATCCCTAATAGAATGAAAGAACAATGCTGGACCAGCTGAAAAGTGAATTTGTCAACAGTAAGTAAATATCCCAGTATGATTTATCCCTTGCATTATGATACCTATCTCTATTTATCCCTTGCATTACAATGATATATCACCATCATCACAATGATCTTATATTGAACATGGTCAAATATATTGTCTTAGACTTGATTTTCACTCCTGAAAAGTGCCCACTTGTAATCTTGCTTTCTGAATGTGCCATCAGAAATGTGCCATAAGATGCATTTTGCATTTGAGACTAGATTTCCATGTCTCTGCAGTTCTATAAAAGGGATATGGCAAATGTTATTTCAAAGGGTAATAGAATAAGGTGGTCAAAGAGAATCTTTTTCACTTTTGCTTTTTTTCTTGTTTAACTTTGAAGTATGATATACATACAGAAGAGCCCACATTTCACATGTTTATAAACTAACCATACCCAGATCAAGAAAGAGAAGTAGGCAAGCATTCCAGAAGCCACCCTCCCACTCCTTGCCTCCACCACCAAAGTCAGTCTCTGTCTTACCGTCAAACAGCACAGGTTAGTTTGGTCTGTTTTTGAATGGAATCATACAACATGCATTCTTTTTGTGTCTGGCTTCCTGCACACACTTGTTTATAAAATTCATACATGTTGTTGCATATAATTGTGGGTTGTTCATTCCCACTGCTTACAATGTCCATTATGTGAATATGCCACAATTTATTTATCCATTCTAATGTTTTGGGCATTTGGGTAGTGTCCAACATCTGGCTACAGTGAATAGTGCTGTCTTCGGGCAAACTTATATAAGCATTCATTTAAAAAAATTTTTATTAGAGTATAGTTGATTTACAATGTTGCATTAGTTTCTGCTATACAGCAAATTGTATCAGTTATACATATACATATGTCCACTCTTTTTTTAGATTCTTTTCCCATATAGGTCATTACAGAATATTGAGAAGAGTTCCCTGTGCTATATGGTAGGTCCTTATTAGTTATCTATTTTATATATAGTAGAGTGTATTTGTCAATCCCAGTCTCCCAATTTATCCCTCTCCCCACCCCCCGCTTTCCCCCTGTAACCATAAGCTTGTTTTCTACATCTGTGACTAAAATTCTCTTTTGTAAGTTCCCTTGTACCATTTTTTTAGATTCCACATGTAGCCAGAACATAGAAGCAACCTAAATGTCCATCGACAGAGGAATGGATAAAGAAGTTGTGATACATATATACAATGGAATATTACTCAGCCACAAAAAAGAACGAAATAATGCCATTTGCAGCAACATGGATGAACCTAGGGACTGTCATACTGAGTGACGTAAGTCAGAGAAAGACAAATATCTTATGATATCACTTATATAAGCATTCTTATTGGGCATATTCTTAGCAGGTAATTGCTCTTTCACACAAGGTAGGCATATGTACAGCTTTAATAGCTACTGCTAAACAGTTTTCCAGTTGTTGTACCAGTTTAACTTTCACCAGCAGTGTCCGGTAGAGACCCTTGGTTATTCCATATCATCACCAATATTTAGTATTTTCTGCCTTTGTAACTTTTGCTATTATTCTTGGTGTGTAGGGTATCTTGTGTGGAATTAATTCCTATTTCCCCTGATGACTAAATATTTGTGTAAATTTTTGAAATGTTTACTAGCTATTTGGATATCCTCTTTTGTTAAACATATATTCAACTACTTTATCAACATTTCATATTGAATTGTCTCTCATTTATTTGTAGGAGTTCTGTATATATTCTGGCTATGAGTTTTTTTGTGAAATATGTATATTGCAAATATATTTCTCCACAATTTTGGGTTCATTTTATTCACTTAATGGTGGTCTTTAATTAATAGACACTCTTGATTTTAATATAATACAATATATCATGCTTTTCCGTATGATTACACTTTGTATTCTGTTTAAGAAAGCTTTGCTTATTCCAAAAGATTATATTTCTACACAAATTATCTTGTAGTAATAAATAGGGTGAACTTTTCTTTTTCTCCCCTAGCTTTGGCTGTTGACTATAGCACAAACCAGTTCTACTAGGCAAGCAAGAAATCTCACACAGATTTCCCACATAGTAACATGTACCCATTTTACTGATCTTGAAAGGGAATATACCATAGAACATGTCAACAATTTTTAGCAGACTGAAAAAAGACAGAAGTGAGAACAGGAACTTTTGACTTTAATCCTGCACCAGCTTCACTACAAATTACATACTTAAGTTTTCAGGCATATATACCCTAGATAAACTTCAACTCTCCCACTTCTAACCGGAGAATAATAATAGCAATTACCTCATTGAGTGATTGTAGGAATTAATTGAGAAAATGCATAGCACTTTGCAGAGCATCTGGTTTAAGTAAACTCTGGTTTAAGTAAACTCAATAACTTTGGGTTTTATTGTTAGCATTGAAAATAATATATGTAACTAGTGCTTTATAATTTGCAAAGTAAAAACTAATTTAATTGGAAACTCAGACAGTCCTGTGAAGTGGGCATCTATTTTATTTTGTCTCTGGCATTTCATGGACTATATTAAACCAGTATTTATTGAGCTCCTACAAAGTGTCAATCACTGTACTAACACTTGGAATCCAGCAGACAAAAGATAGACAGCAGTCCCTGTTTGCATGGAATTTTTATTCTAGTGAGGAGAGACAGAATTAATCAAATAAATAAGAAAAGCATTGTGTTAGGAGGTAAGTGCTCTCAAGAAAAAATAAAGCAGAGAATGAAGATACAGAATGATGAAGGAAGGATTGCAATTTAACAAAATAGAGAGGGACATTTCCATGAGGCTTAAGGAGGACCAGGAATAAGCAAGAGTGAAGGAATAGATAGAAGGAAAGAAGGAAGGAAGGAAGGAAGGAAGGAAGGGAGAAGTGGATAAGATCCAAGAGGTCAAAGGGAGTAGATTAGGTATGCATGGGGGAGGGGGCTCAGAGTATGGAGTTCTGGTTTATACTTTGAGGAAAACATTGGAGGGGAGGAATGTTTTGGAAAGATAACTCTGGCAGTTGTGTTGAGAAATGACAGTAGAGTCGAGTGTCCACCTGGAAAGACCAATCATCAGGCAACTGTAATAGCTTAGGTGAGAGTTGATGAGGGTGGCATTGGAGGGGGTAAGACATAGTCAGACACTAGATAAATCTTGAAGGGACCAACAACAGTATTTCATGAGGTACTGGATGTGGGATGTGAGAGAAGAAGAATACTCAGAGATAACTGCAAGAATGTGAGCCTGAGTACCGAAAGCATAGAATTTCTGAGATAGGGTGACTGTGAAAAAATGGATTCAAGAGGAAAGATCCAGAGACCAGCCTTTTGATATTGCTACTACTCTGTGCTCCCTGAGATTGAGTCTTAATTCCCTAACATCAGTCTCTAAAGGTTTTCTTCTACTTTCTGATTAATGTTCTTTGTCTCCAAATCCAAAACTAGCATTGTCTCCATTACACAAAAGCCACTCACCAAGTACAAGATGACCATTTCTCTTGAACCTGCCAGAATTGATGAATTCCTTTGCTTATTCACTTGTAAATGTGAGAATGTAGGAAATGCCATGTGATCTATACAAAGAATGGAAGATTAGTGAGGTGACAATTTATTTAAAAAAATACTAATAATTGTGATATGGACTATTGGATAAAACACTCCCAAAATGATAAAATCCAAGTTGATCATAATGTTTCTTAATTGTTACAGCTTTCCCCCATCTACCTATAGAGAGAAATGTAAATTCAGGATGTTCCATTTATTTAAAATACTATGAATCAGTATTTTTAGAGCGAGATGGCTTTGTCTCCTTCAGTAGATGCATAATCTAGTTGCTGTCTTATTTCCTAGTTCAATAATTTCTTTGAAAATGTGTCAGTGTGGTACAAAGATGTTGCTCGTTTATAATCAGCTTTCAAATCTTTTCTATAACTAGGGTTGAATAAAGAACAATGCATTACCATGCAAAGTGTGCATATGTACATGTCCCTGAGTGTGGTATTGCTCTACGTGACTATCTTTGCTGGGTGGGATATACTTGAATGTGGAGAGTGTGACAGAGGCTGTCTAGATGCTCACTAATTATGATTCCTTCCTGATCCTCCTACAGGACACGAGAAGACTTCATTTTCCAGCCTCCATTGCAGTATTCTTGGGTTATACAGCTGGGTCCTGGCCAGTGGAATTGGAAAGAACTAATGTGTACTTCTTACTTCAGTCAAGTCATTATTGTAACATAGATTGAACTGTTATTTTTGAGCCAGACCTAGTGAATAGATTGTTGGATATGCCACTCCCCATCTTTAAGGAGCCCCAACTCCCATATAGACAGTCACCCTTCATAACTATAGACAAAAAACATTGTTCAGGGCTACAGCTGCCAGGTGTATAAAGAGCTATAGGACCCTTAGAGAGATATGAATTATTTTCCTTTGTCATTAAAGAATTGGAGAAGTAAAAAAAAATTACAGAAGTGAATGATACCTGGGTAAGAAGCTAGCAGGTGGAAATGGAGAGGAAGGGCATTGCAGGCAGAGAAATGGGCGACAAGTAAGTAAGGTATCAACTGACTTAAAGTTGAAGCTGTGTGCAGAACGAGTGCCTGGCTTTAGGTGGTGGATATAATCATGAAGCATGTCTTTGTTTCTGCTGTGATGCTGTAGCTTCCAATAAGATCCCTGGAAGAGGGAACAATGACCAAAAAGAGAAAAGGAGTCAGTGAAGGGACAGGGATAGAGCCCAGAATTACTCAAGGCCAATTCATCATTAGGAGACGATTAAAAGGACAAGTTGGCAAATGCCTATATAGGGCTCGGCTACAAGCCTGGGATAATGAATGGCTGAGGATGACTCCATGGGACTTCTTAAAATTAATTCAGCTGTCAAAGAAGAGGCAGGATGATGTAAGTTGTAGGAATGAGGTAATTTATGAGATTTCAGAGAGTTTTTAGCTTGATTTTTCAGTAATATCTTTAAAGAAGGTCAAAGACAAAAACTCTATACATGTAATTTTTAAAATTAAATGGTTTCTTAAAAAAGCAGACAGACATGGTGGTTATAAATCAGCTGAGCAGCATATTGGCATGATGTGGGGTGTTGTTAAGGGCATATAAATAAATTTACTGAAATTCAGGCTTAAATTTTGACTGGGTTCTATAGCATGTGATCGTGTTATAGTTAAACACTGCTCAGCAAGGAGCCTTTTTAAACTTCTATCACTGACTTTGTTTTTTCCCATTTTACAGAGTAGCTGTGCATCTTCAATGCATAAGACACTGTGACCACTTTATGAACATCAGATTCTAACATGGATAAAAGAGAATGATTGGCCAAGTTAATATATCTTTAAGCATTCAGTAAAATAAATACTATAAGCAGCAAAGTCAAAAGACATATGACAAATCCAGGAAAATATTTTTAATATGAGAAATTGCTAACAGTGGTTACTTCTTGGAATCAGGGATGGAGATGAAGAGAGAAAGAGATTTGTTTTTAAATGCATCTCTCTGTATTGTTTCAATTTTCAATATAAACCTGTTTTACTTTTCTAATTAAAAATATTAATAGGTAGTTTGAAAAAATTGTAAAAAATTATGTAAAAAATGCATCATGGGATTTCCAAGAGACATAGTGCTTTTGGCTTTGAGAACCAGAAACACTTTTATGGAATAGACAGTGTTCAGTCTGTGTTTTTCAGAATGGATAAAGTTAGATAGTCAAGTATATGGCAAATAAAAGTCTCTGAAGAAAATGGAAACTTCAGGTCAAGCAAGGCTCCTGAGATGGATAGATGTATGGCATTTAGAAGAAATCGGTTTGTGAGTGATAGAAGTAGCTCAAGCGGGGCTACAGGAGCCTGTTATAGAATCCAAACTGTGCAGGTCCTGACTACGAGAGGACATCAGTCAGGAGACAATTTTAGTTGCCCAAGTGAAAGCTAAAAATGATGTGGACAGGGTGTAATAGTAGGTATGTTTCAAAGGGTTCAGGATGTATATTCGTTGACAGACTGGATACGGACTGTAAAGAGTGAGAGGAGTCAAGAATGACTCTAAATTATTTTGGACAAAACAACTGGATAAAAGTTTATTTATTTATTTAGAAGAGGGTCACTAAAGGTGAAGCGTATTACCTGAGGGAAATCAAAGGGTCAATACTGGAACGTTAAATTTGACATGACTATTGGGGAACCGAGTGAAGATGCTGCATCTGGATTTAGACGGGAATTCAAAATAGTTCAGGACCAGGAGGAAGAATTTGAAAATCATCAGCTATACGTGCTTTTGAAGACTTGGGAATAGAAAAGTTCCTCTAGGGTGAGAATCTGGTCAGTGAGGTTCTGTGGCCATATGAAGTACTAGAACTTACAGACCCTTATTGAGGTCCAGGTGACTGCAGAGGAGAAAAAATTTGAGAATATTTTTAGAAAGAACAAAATATGCCCTAAACCAGTAACAACTAAAATGCCATAAACCAGTAACAATTAAAATAGTTTAGTGACATGCACGGCAATGATGAGGAAACTGAGTGTCTGAAGAATTAAATAACTTTACCAGTCTCATAACCAAGTCTCACACCAGATCTTTCTGACTCCACGCTTAAACACTCTCCAGTAATGGCAAGTTTTACCAAGGGATATGGGCAATTTCAAATTATTTATCTTTCTTTATGACATATATGAGAATAAATATGAAAGAAAAAGAGTGTAATAAAATAAGTCAACCAAAATTAGTTGCATATACAAGAATCAGCCCCAGATGGACTTAACATGTAAATGCCAAAAACAGAGAATTCTAATTTCAGCTTGGACATGTAGAGAGCTAAAAAACAGAAATGCTTATCCTTTCAACAGGAAAAAGCTCATAGGGAGCAAACTAAAAACTTTTCAAGAATCTATCCAATAACTGAGGTCACCTCAACAGTTAATAAATGGCCATTCCAAAACCTGAAAAAATAAAGGAGATGCAGGTGCCAAGCATAGCAAAGCAGCTCTTTAAGTAAAGCACAGAGAAAAAAAAAAGGACTGAAAGATTCTAAGGAGGATTTTGATGAAGCGAGGGATTATTAAGTAGTGTTCAGCTATCCCCCCACATTACTTAATAATAGCAAGGGAAAAATAGTAACTATATAATATGTAATGGAGAAATGAGATGACACATTGTCTGAGTGATATTATCTGGATATAATCTGTGTCCAGATGAACATATCTCTTATGTAAAGCTCTGAACTGAAATGCATAACCTGAATCTACCATGAGGAAACATCATACAAACCCTAAATGGAAAGGTTTTATTCTACAAAAATACCAATGTCATATTAGACTAAGAAAAATCACAACATAAAACTTCCACTAATTTTATTAAGTATATATTTGTCCCCCTGTATAGATAAAATAAAGTTAAATTTAATTCATTCACTGCTCACATTAGAGGAAAGAATTTAGATTTGTAAAGTCCGAATTCTTAAAGGTTTTTTTTGTTTTGTTTTGTTTTGTTTTGCGGTACGCGGGCCTCTCATTGCTGTGGCCTCTCCCGTTGCAGAGCACAGGCTCCGGATGCGCAGGCTCAGCGGCCATGGCTCACGGGCCTAGCCGCTCCGCGGCATGTGGGATCTTCCCGGACGGGGGCACGAACCCGTGTCCCCTGCATCGGCAGGCAGACTCTCAACCACTGCGCCACCAGGGATGCCCCTTAAAGTTTTATTGTATGAAAAATTTCATGATATTACGCTCTGACATAATCAAACCAACTTAAATGTACTGAAAGAAAAAAATTAAATCAAGATCTTCTTATTTAGCTGAATCCTTTTAGTTCCATCTTGTGTGTTGTTCAGTCAACAATAGCATATTTTTTTCACCATTATCTTGTTTATTTTTTCAAATGTAGGATAGGTGCAGTTGGGAAAGCTGAGGTTAAAAATCATATGGCAAATTCTCATTTCAAGTAGCAAAAGAAAAGAAGATGGATATAACACAAATCACTATGTACAATTTATGGAAGAAGTAAAGGTAATTTAATATTATTATGAAAAATACCTGTGAATCATTTGAGCTATTACAGCAGGTCTAGAAATATAAAATAATGTGAACAGAGAGTGATCTATTGCTGCAACCTTACATTACAAAGATATTACTGTGCCCCAGCCAATCGTTTTTGTTCTACCTAAATTTTAATAATGAATTAGAGATAATACATTCATTAATCACAAGAGATAAATAACTCTAATAAAATTTATTTAAAACTAAAGAGCAACTACAAAGTGGATTTATTAAAAATAGGGTATTTCTGTGTATTTCCATGTATTACTGTGTAACTCAGTGGCTTCTCATCTGAATTTTTACCTTCATTCTAAATATGTCTGCTTTAGGGTACAAACTAGCAGAGTTATGTATCTAAGTGGTAGTTACAAAGAAGCGAATTCCCCTAAATCCTTTGTTATTATTTATTTTCCTAAAACAATATTCTTTAGAAAATTTACATGGATAATCTTTTATAAGGGATATACATAACTGTTTTCATGCACATGTATTTATATAACCTATTTGAAAAGTACAGAGTATTTATCAACATCAGTGTTTAAAATGCCTTGAGACACACATCTACTTTTCAGACTATGAGAATATTTTACAATAGTTCCTTCTTTTACTCATGAGTTGATAGGTTTAAAAATATAGCTTTGCCATTTGAGATGCTGCACAATTTACAGTAAGCTGGGAGAAGAGTAGATTTGCCTGTGGTGTTCAGGGATTGGCTCACTTCCAGATACAAGCCACATCAACAAGGAAGCCTGTGCAGGATGCTGGCATTCTCCTCCCTACCCTGGAGGCAAAGAAGATTCCAGAGCTCTGCAGGAGGTCCCCCACAGGTCAAGCTTCCCCTGTTGTTATGGGAACTGTTTCTCACAAAGGAAACCCGGAATGATAGTTTCTGAATTCAAAGAAAGAAAAATATGCTGTTTGCAAGCCAGGTACAGAAAGTTGCTTACTGCCTTACTTGCAATTGGAAGATGTTTGCAGGGCTAAGAAGTACTTATTTACCTTGAAGAAGTGGGAGTACCAGTTGGAAGTCAAAATGGTGCCATTTCTTTCCTACCTGCACTGAAATGTGAATGAATTATTTATGGCAATGACCTGGGGGTAATGTACCACATAGTGCTAAGAAGGGCATTATGGACTTGGAGAAATTCAATAGAAATATACCAGTTTCTCCCACCAACTCTTGGCTTCAGAAAAACTGTCTTCAGTCTCTTGGATACCTTTCATGACCCCCTTCTCTGCCCTGTTTTCTAGTCTTCTCCTCACCTTGTAGAAAACCTTTCCTGACCTATTCATGATGTTCACTTTATTTCTTCCTTCACTACTGTCCTCAACACCAAACATTTTGTCCAGTTTTATTGTGATAGAACTGACATACAGCACTGAATAAGTTTAAGGTGCACAGCATAAAGATTTGACTTACATATAACTAGAATTAATGACAATAAGTTTAGTTAACATCCATATCTCCTATAGGTACCATAAAAAGAAAAACAATATTTTTTTGCTTGTCATGAGAACTCAGGATTTACTCTCTCAAATTTCATATATATCATACATCAGTGTTAGCTACAGTCATCATGTTGTACATCACATCCCTAGTACTTATTCATCTTATAACTGAAAGTTTGTACCTTTTGACCACCTTTTTCCAATCCCCCTCCTCCAACTCCCTGCCTCTGGTAACAACAAAACCTGATCTCTTATTTCTATGAATTTGGAAACTCAACTCTTTCACAGAGATTTTGACACAGAAAGCAAATAAGATTTCTATTTATTTATTTGCTTGTTTGTTTGTCTTTAGCACACTTAGGCTCAAATGACAGTCTGCTCCCCTATGTCTCCCTCCTAATCAACTTCTTTAATTGATTTGGATGAAAATTTTCCTAATACGACTAATTTTGCTTTCTGCTGAGCATCTAATAATTTTGTTTCTATCCAAGTCTATTAAATAATAATGTTTATAGTTTTTAAAAGGATGGATTTGCTTTGTGAGGTCAGACAATAATGTTTAGTTCAGGGAATGCATGGAGAGAAATTGAATTCATTAATAAGCAAGGACTACCTCTGAAAGAATAGAAATTTACAGCAGGCTTCAAATCGTAGTAGAGAATCAGCAGGCTGTTCATATTTGTTTGATGCCATCCACTTATACTTTTCTATAATAAAACCAACAATTAGAATTCATAATATAAAACACCCAAATCTGACATTTTTTTCAACTAAGTCCAAGTGAACAAATTTTTTTTCATATACAACAAAGATTTTTCAAGTACAAAAATATTTTTTCATATATTGTTTCTGTGTCTACATCTTCACCTCTTAACAGCTGCCACAAACTTGTACGACCCTTATTTACAGTTAGAACTATTGAAGAATCCCATCAGCAGGCCTGGTCCCAGCTTAATTTCCTTTGGTAATATTAATTTTCACACTTATTTAATCAAAATTCATTTAATGAGCCCCAACTATATTCCAGACACTGTATAAGGCACTGAAAATATACCAATGAACATATCTGTCTCTCATGAAGCTTGCATTCTGATGGGAAAATACATTAAATAAACAGGAAAACAAATATTTACATGAATTTCCACAAGTGATCAATGCATGTGCTGTGAAGGAAATAAAACAGGCAATGTAAAAGATAAGGTGAATAGGGATAGCTACTTTTGATATGGAAGTCAGGAAAAGGCTCTATAGCTGACTTTGGCTTCCATGTGGGGAATTGTACATAAGAACAGCCAGAAGCAACATGAGCAGGGCCAATGCAGTAGTCCAAACAAGAGGTCCTGGTGGCATGATCAGGGTAGCAGAATGACAATGAGAAGTAGTCAGGAGCTGGATGTATGTCAGTGGAAGAGTCTACAGGATTTTCTGACTGGTTGGATGTGGGAGAGAAAAAGTCACGACAAATTTCAAGGTTTTATCCTGGCAGAGATACATGGGGTGAGAAAGACTGTGAGAGCAGGAAACTGAAAGGTCAGGGGTATAAATCAAGGGTTCTTCTTAGAACATGCACAACTGCGGTGCCAGTTACAGAAGTGGGTAGACTTGAGATAGATGTAAGAGTTGGTAATTACTAAAATGTGTGGGCTGAGAATGAGGGGAAAGTGGAGGAAGTGAAGATGACACCCAGGTTTCTGCCTTAGTGGGCTGGGTGAAGGAAGGTGCCATTCACTGATCTGAAGATCACAGGTGGAAGAGGAGGTGTGGACCAAGGGCAAGTGGGAAAAGCTCCATTTGGAATATGATGGGGTTGAGACATGTTTGATTTCAGAAGAGGTTCAAAGGTAGGGATCTGAAGCCCTGGAGGATGCCGAGGCTGGAAGTAACAGATTTGAGTACCAGTAACATGTAGATGGGATCTCTAATCACTGTCTTATATCCCTTCTTGCACTTATTGCCCAATTCCCTCAAAAAGTTGTACATACTCCTAGTTTTCATTTCCTAACCTTCCACTTGCTCCTTGATCTACCATATGAATGGGGATATGAGTAATATCCTTTCACTTGGCAAAACAGATCTTCACCACAATGGCCACAGTGTTGCTAAATCCAGTGAATGATTTTCAGTCCTCATGTTGACGTCTCAGAGCATTTTTATACTCAACCACTCCCTCCTTTTCCTTTGATTTTTATGACACAACATTCTTCCAATTCTTCTCCTACTTCTCTTTTTTGCTGTACTGTCGCTGTCTCTTTTGCAGGATCATCCACCTCTACCCAGTCTTTACCATTTGGAGTCTCTCATCCTGTGCTTCTTCTCACTTCGCTCTATTTTTTGCCTTTAAAGAATCTCATCTAAGTCCATGGCTTCAGTTATTAGGGATTCAGATGCCAATGACTTTTTCAGTGTTGCTTAGCTTAATGTGTGACAACACCATGCATACAGTTAGGCAAATGTAGAATTGCCCCTGAATTCTCTGCACCTCACCTCCAGAACTATCCAGTCCATTACTCAATCCTTTTTGTTTCACCTGTCAAATTATTATTGAGTCCGTTTGTTTTTTTCATTATCTCTACTCCCATTTCCAAGCTGCCACCCTCTCTTTCCTGCAATATTTGACTCCCATAGCCCATTTCTCCTGCAGCTCACATAATCTTTTCAAAGGACAAATATGATGCTGTGACCTCCATGCTTAACACTATTGAAAGGTATCTCATCATTCTTAGAGAAAGAACAAAATCCTCAAAATCCTTCACTTTTGTGTCACCTGGCCACTGCTCAACTTTCCAGCTGCATCCCAAACCTCCTTCCTTCTCATTCTCTCTCCTCCAGCCCCAAAGTTTCTCTTTCTGGTCCTCTAATCAGATACTCTTCTTTTTACCATCAGTACTTTACATATGCTCATCCTTCTTTCTCAAACCCTCCCTCTCACCCCATCCAGTTTTCTTCTACCATCCTTCAGATCTTAAGCAGCTCAAGCTACATGTGGAAAGCCTTCTTAGAATCCTTCCATCTCTAATTTACATAAAATTTTCATTATCTGTTCCCATAGAGCCATTTTTCTATCTGTTTTTGCTTCTAGATGCTTTTAGATGTTCATTACTGTGTTTATTTCATGAAGCTCTTTCTGCCCCACTAGAGTATAAGCTGCATTAGAACAGAGAAATTGTCTTGTCACTACTGAATCCAAGCATCTATCCCACATCTTAGCACCTAGTATGTATTCATTAAATATCTGTTGAATAAATTAAGGAGTCCTGGAGTAAGTGCTTCGAAAAATAAAAGAGAACATTCTTTTCAACATGAGTAAGAGTTTTCTGGGCTTCTGTATTATTCCACAAAATAGTCCTTATGAGAAGAAGTTAATTTTTGAGAATGAGATGTTAATACTGATAGTCAGAAGTCATGCAATACCTTCAAGCTCCCCTAATAATCGAATTGGCACATGCTCAATGACATCTGTACATGCTGAAACATCAGTAAAGCATTCAACAAAACCTGACTCAATGACCTCTTTCCTGACCCCCTAGGTCATATATATTTGGCTGTCTCTAATCTTTCCCTTTTGATCTTCTCATATTTTGGCTACCACATTTTAGGTCTTAAAAGCCTATATCCCTGGCCGACCTCAGGGTCTCATCCAGTGATATATGTGAGCTTCAGGGATGGGAGGATAGAAAGAAAGATTCTAATACTTTATAATATTTATAGGGGGCTTCTGTGCAGTCCTTCTCCTGTCTAACTATATGATTAAATGTATTAATGGAGCATATTAGAATAACAATTATGAGATCTCCTACTTTAACTCTTGCTTTTCAAAAGGTGCTAGATGAACATTTTTTTGAGTCAAGATCTAATGAGTCATGGGAGGCACCATATAGGCATACAAAAAACAAAATACTATTTCATATTATAAAAACCCATGTAAACCTGCAAATAAGTAGGTTATACTATTTATCGAGAGCGTATTATATTCTAAGCACTTTTCCTGCACTATTATTGAATTTCCTCAGGAAATTCTCATTAAAGAGATATTGCTATCATTCCTATTTTTACATATGGAAACAGAAGTTTAAAGAGCTTAAACACCTTACCCAAGGAGTATACAGCATTAGCAAGTGGAAGTTGGTGAATCCAGTGCTCTTAATCACTATACTGTAAGGCTACTTGGGAGAAAGCAAATGAAAAGAAAGAGCAGGCAGACTCCTTGTAGCCATAACTTTACTTCCAGAAAAGACAGAGTCATATAAATGCCACTGAATTTAGAATCAGGAAAAAAATGGTTCTAAGTCTTCCCTCTAATCCTCATTAACTTTGAATTAATCACTTAGGATTGGAAGGTCACTTTTCTCAAATGTAATAATGTCCTTATTCAGGATGGTAGTGTGAGTTATCACATGACCTGATGACATCACATGACATCTGTGACATCACCAAATCTTGCACTCATTACTTTGTCAACCTCAAAAGCATAATTTAAGCCTCAAAAGATAATGTTATTAAATATTATACAGGCGTATATAGCTACATATGTATATAACATATGCATATTTATAGGAGAAATGCTTTATTAAATTCAAATGTCATGATTAGCTATATAACACAGCTCCCTCCTTGCTCAAAAAGAGAGCAAATTCCCCAGCCATTTGACCATCTGTGAAATGTTAAAGCTTCTGCCACACACTTCACAAGTCCAGTGTTTTTGTCCCTAAAGCCCACTTGCTCTGCCTGAAGTGGGCAGGCAGGCTACACACACAGCCCTGCAGAATGGAGGGTTCAGTGTGGCTACAGGAAAGCAGCCTGCAAAAACACTTAAGGAAAAAGCATTATGTCCAATCTTGAAAATTAATATTAACTTCAGATATTCAGATTTGAGTGGGGAAGGTCCTGGTCTACTTGAGACAGGATCCAGTTATCTCACTTAATAACACAGTTGTAAATCTGAACAAAATTAAAAAGAGATCAAACCCTGTAGACAAATGGCTTTGGCTAAATGCCCTCTCTTGTGATCTGAATACCAACTACCGTGTTGTATAGTCATTTATAAAGGGGCTTGGAGGTAGGCAATAGTGGGTGGAAGGGGTCATTAATTTCAGCCCACCCAGAAAGGTGTTAACTATGCCCCATCCTTCTGGCTAGATGATAATTAGGCCTCCTCTTTTGTGCCTCCCCAGAGGAGGCATATATACTGTATTACTCTACAACACAGTTAGTGCAGTGCCATTGCAGTGAATCAAATCTTGTTTATCCTAAGGATGGGGCGGGCTCACCCAGCTAGGGGTTTTATTTTTAATTGGGGTTCACAGCAGAGTGAACACCCTCTTAGCTGAAAATTCTGGATAGCTCTGAGGCACGTATGTTTAACTCCCTCCCTGCCAATCTCTTAGAGATTGCTGAATATCATCCATACAAATACTTCCTCCAACAAAAGGTCTAGCAGCCTTCTCATGTGACAGGAATTCTCTCAAGTCTTTCCCAAGAGCTTATAATATCCTCAAGAGACTGATTAGTCCTCACATATTACTTTTATTCTTTGGGATCATAAATTAATTTTAGCATCTAAGACTGTATTAAGTATTTTCACATTCATTTTGCATACTACAATCCTGAAGCCTGGAGATGTTTCAACAACTTGTCCAGTAAAAGAGTTCAGTTAATTGGAAAGCAAAGTGTAGGATCTCCCCATACACATGGGCTGAAATAACATGAACTCTGTCCTGGGGACCTCCGAGCAGTGGTTTTGGGTGAAAAGAGAAACAGTGCCTTGGATTGCCTTTAATTTTGCCTGAAGCCACAGTCTGGCCTTTCAGTCATTGCCAGGAAGGCAAGTACAGTTTGGAGCTGAAGGGTGCTGTTTGCTTGGTCCTAAGAACAACGAAAAGTAGGAGCAAGACCCCAAGTAGCCCCAAGACTCAGGAGACCTCTGCTTTGTAGTCCTACAAGGTATCACCTGGTACGCCTGAGGCCTCCATGCTTCTTTGTTGAGTGGCTCATAAGTGATGTACCAGATCTGATTTAATTAAACTCCTTGAAACTCAGTTTTGTCATTTGGTAAAAATGAAGGTAAAATATAAATTTTACCAACTTGCAATGATGACTCAAACAAATAATGAATGGAAAATGCCTAGCACCTAACAGGTACTTTATTCATATCATTTTTTTCATAATTCTCTTTTCATGTGTGAATGTATACATTTTACCCCTTCTTGTCTGCAAGTATCTAAATGCAGGGTGTGACAGATTCATCTCTGATGCTCCCCAGTGAGGGGCTCAGTGAAGGTTGACTGAATTAACACTAGCATTCTAAGTGATGTCTAAATAGCATTTCATTGGGAAAAGAAATTGCCAGAATGCACCATATACAATGAATAATAGTCCAAGCCCAAGGCAGGGGTGACCATTCATTATCAAAGTGGAGTTTAATGAATCCCTTTCAGAACTGAGAGGGTTAAGAGACCAGCTGAAAGAGAAATACAAAGTATTTATCAGGATGGAACTGGGAATGGACTGAGAATCTAAGGTTTTAGGTGGGACCAAAACAGAGGAGTGGTTGTTCTCTGTAGGAAAAATGTAGAGGAAAATTTTGGAGGCTAAGGCAAAATAAAATGATGCTTACATGAACCATGGAGGAAAATGTGTGCTTTAAGTACATGTAATGTAATGTTCTACATCTCAAAGAGAGGGTTGTGAGATGCCCAAATGAGAGTGGGTTGACTGGTGAGAAATCCAATCCATCAACATTTCAAACTAGGTTCAGTGGGAGTATCCTTGTCAGCAGGACTGAAGTAGATGGACTGTAGAACCCTCATCCCCCATGCTCCTATCCCATCTCCTCTTCAATCAGACCAACTCACGTCTCATTTTGCCCCCTTCAAAATTGGCTTTCTACATCAGTTCGCATTAGGAAAAAAAAAGACTTTCTAAAAAACTGACCATCAAAATGACTGGAAGTGAATAAAGAATTTGTACTTCTGCTGCAACGATGATAAGGTTTAAATTCAGAGCTTGGTATCTTTAAAAATTAAATGCTTGCATCTACCTGGCAGGTTTCAAAATATGTACATTTGAGCAAAACATCAAAAACCACAAAACCTCTTAGGAGAAAGGAGTGAGAAAGCAAATTCAAATCTGTGGGCCGGGGTTTCTTTGGGTAATGTGCTACCTGACACGGGGCATTAATATTTCAGATGCCAGAGAGGAACTTGCCTGTCACACAACGAGACAGTGACCCAACTTCTACTAGCCCCATGCTCAGCAAAGAGCAACCAGGGAAAGGGGAAAGGAAGAGAAGGCCCTGAGGCAAGCTCAACGTTTAACCGGCTCTAAACAAAAGAAAGGCTATGTAGATCAAAGCAGAATTTAGAAGAAATTAACAAAGATAAATGGAAATTTAAGTATTGCTTTTAGAAATAAATCAGAATGCTTCTCTGAGGGAAGATACTTATGTGTGTCAGCAACAGTGCTGTGCCTTATTTCTTTAAAAATTTACATGAGAACAACTCCTTCAGTTGTAACAAAGTGAAGCCACAACAAAACACAAGGTCAATGAATACTCAAAATGAGAATAAGAGTAAATTTAAAGACATTGAAATCTTTCTACTTTATTCAGTGTTGCAGTTTTTGCAAGTCCTACCCATATATCTAAATATAATTTAAACTGAGTCTAATATTCTCTTTGGACAAGCAGAAAAAAATATGTATTCATCCTCCCTAACCTAGACAGCAAATGTCATTTTGTTCAACTCAGACATAGCCTGTGTCTGTAGGACAAGTCTGGGCTAAATCTGGGCCAGAGAGAAAAAAAAAAACGTTCATTTTTCTTAGTTTTATTTTTTTTCTTAATTTTAAAAGGGGACTTTATATTCAGTTCTAAATTCTCTGGAACTCATACGGCACATAGAATATAATAGGTTTTCCAAAAATATTAATTATGGTGAAATATACATACCATAAAATTTACCATTTTAACCTCTTAAGTGTAGAGTTTAGTGGCATTAAGTACATTCAAAATATTTTGCAACCATCACCAGTACCCAGAACTCTTTTCATTTTGGAAACTAAAACTCTGTACCCATTAAACACTAACTGCCCATGCCCTCCTACCCCCAGCACCCCACAACCACGCTGCACTTTCTGTCTCTGAGAACTTGCCTGCTGTAGGAACTCATGTAAGTAGAATCATACAGGATTTGTCCTTTTGTGTTCAGCTTATTTCATTTAGCATAATGTCCTCAAGATTCATCCATGTGGTAGCAAGTATCAGAATTTCCTTCCTTTTTAAGGTTGAATAATATCCAGTTGGATGTATATACCACATATTGATTATCCATTCATTGGTCAATGGACATTTGGATTGTCAGACATATTTTTTGAATGAATGGAGGGACAAAGGAATGGATGAATAAACCAGTGAATGAGTGGAGTGGAAAGAACTTACACACTTTGGAGGAAAATAGAGCTAGGTCAAGACCTGTTCTAACACTACCAACTCTGCAAACGTGGGTAAAGGACTGCACCTCCCTGAATCTCATTTCCTCATCTGTAAGGAAGGGAGGGGATTCAATTAGAAAAATAACCCTTGGAAAATGTTAGTTACCCTCTGTCTGGGAGGCACCAGGACCAGAAAGGCTGGTCATTCTCCCCTCAGCTACTCACACTGAATGACAGCAGAGCTGGCCAGGTTGATATCATCCTCTGCAGCAGAGAATGAAACAACCATTAAGTTATGCCCCCTTGGAAACCTCTTTCACCCACTGTGAGAAGAGAAGCAACCTATGAACCATTTGCACAAGAATAAAATTTTACGCATCAAATCCATGCACACCAGTACTTACCTGTCACTTGACAATGTAGTATTTGTAGAAGGATAATCTCAGGTAAACACACCAAAAACTCCTAGACTAGTATTTCCATGGCAGTCCTTGCAGCGGTGCAACCTCCTGTTTTTCTCTAGAAAAGTCAAAGAGACTCTTCAAAGCTTATATCGAAAACCTATCTTACCTCGGGAACCCTATAATACCACCCTGTTTCTTAGGATGAGCGTTTGTCTAGACGTTGAGGGTATTCTGTGTGCAGGAAGATGTTCTTTGTGAAGCTTAAATCTGTGCCTATTTGAATAACCACATCCTACTGTCTTTCCCTTTTGGTCCCCAAGAACACTCCAGCCATTGAAGAGAGGCCAAAGTAGGTTCCATTTTCCTGTGAATCAAGATGGCTGCTCTCTCCCAAGTGAGGTGGACAAGTCAAGTGCTTCGGGTTTGGTTTCTAGTCAGCCTAGGCTCCTCTGGAAAAGGCAGAAGGGCCAGCTACCTCAGTTTCCAAATATGTCAAACGAAGTGCCAGCCTTTTGTGAAACAAGTGCCCCTCTGTACATAGATGAAAGATGCTCTGAGAGTGGCCATATTTCTTTTTTTTTTCTTTTTTTTTTTTTGCGGTACGCGGGCCTCTCACTGCCGTGGCCTCTCCCGTCGCGGAGCACAGGCTCCGGACGCGCAGGCCCAACGGCCACGGCCCACGGGCCCAGCCGCTCCGCGGCACGCGGGATCCTCCCGGACCGGGGCACGAACCCGCATCCCCTGCATCGGCAGGCGGACTCCCAACCACTGCGCCACCAGGGAAGCCCCCATATTTCTTTCTATTATTACTTTGTCATCAGTGATTGCCAAAGCCCTCAAGTGCTCATGTGCTTGCCTAGAAGCAGCAGTGCTCAGTCCCTGCTTGAAAGGGGTCGACAGTATGTAAGTAGTTAACCCTTGCCCTGTTGAGCAAGCCCAATGTGATCACACACATATAAACATTTTCTCCATGTGGACGAGCAAAGAGGAACAGCTATTTTTGCTGGCGGATGCTGTGCAAGAGGTCAGCTCCACCTCAAAATCAAAGCCTCGCAGGTAGTTAGGTGAAAACCCCATGGAGAGAAAATAAAACTGGAGCTACAAAGCTGATCTTAGTTCACAGATGGTTTTAAAAAACTGGCCCCATCTTTTGAAAGGCCGGTTAATGGTGCTCTTTTGCAAATTACCACTCATTTGGGTAGTGACCAGATAGATCAAGATCATTTCGATCCTGTTACACTTGGGAAGTCGAGTACTTGAAATTCAGGATCATTCATTCTTGCTGCGCTTGCTGAAGCCCCTGCACTTTGATTTTCTTTCGGCTTCTGAATGTCCGTCCAGCTGTCCCTAAGGCCAAATGGCTCATAGGCTTATCTTTTTTTTTAATTTAAATCTACGTGATGACCCAAATACAAAATCACTAACGCCCCCCACCCAACACACACACACACAAACACAGTGCTGGATTATTGCATTTACCTCCCCTCTAATTAACTAGCATTGTCTAAGTCAACAGAAATTTTTTTCTCAATATATTGGTTAAAAATTAAATAAACGAGGAGAAACTGAGAACTATAAAGGAAATGTGAAAGAATTATCAAACCAGAGAGCAAATTTGCTCTGCTTAAACCAGATGAAAACTGAGCTTTATAAATTTGATAGTGGAAGATTTATACATATATATATATATATATATATATAAGTTTTTCTTTTTGGATTTTGCAGCCTAATGTTTAAAAATGAAATATTCAGTTATTTGGGGGGGTGGATGATTTTAGGCAGAAAGGTTTATAATTTAGTAATTGGAGAAATGAAAGATGCCTTTCCAACATGTCATTAAAACTCTCTAATAAAATAGGGAAAATGAAGGTCTAAGATGACAGTCTTTATCAAAGTGTTTATAGAGACATTATATGTCCCCGTAATTGTTTAGGCCAGTGAATTAATGAATCCTCTCTGTAAGTCTCCATTTGAAATGATTTCGATGGTGTCTGCTGCTCGGCTGCTTTGGAAAAGCCTGTTGTCTGCAGCTCGGGAGAAGGGCCTTGAACCCTGCCATTCAATCCCTTTCAGCCCATCAGCTGAGTCTAATTGCCAGAAAGCACACGAGACCCCCGAGCCTGATTGTTCCCCCACCTCCTTTGAGGTTTGGAGGCATGAAAAGCAAAAGGGGAAAAAAAGCTCCCTTTTGATCTTCTGTTTCTTTCTCTCTCCCTCTCCCTCTCTCTTCCTTTTTTTGTCTGCCCACTCTTACTCTGAGAATGACACATTTCTTTATAAGGCTTCTTCTCCTTCTTATAAAGACAATAATTAATAAGGCCTTTATAAAATGAGGCTTGAATTGGTGTCACCTCAGGGGTGGTCTGGAGCTCTGAAGTGAAACCTCGGTGGGCCCCGGCCTTGTCTGGCCTCTGCACAGGTCAGGTTTAAATACCCTGACCCCAATTTTCAGTCTCTTTCCCTAATGAGACGATTCGCACAAGGATACAAAATTATACGAGAAGGGAAAGAAGACAAAAGAGCCAAGGTGTAGTTGACACCACACTAGCCACATTTTATTATTATCTTTGTGCCTGTGACATCACAGCAGTGTATGTCCTTAAAGCAAAGCGTTTTCCCCTGGTTCCCATGGTGAGCTGTGTGGAATGACTTCACAGACCCCCGTGAGCTTGACAAGCTCCGAGAGGAGTGGCCAGCAAGAGCTAGTGACCAGTGCCCAGGCCTTCCCTGGCTACATGAGTATTACCAGAGGCGCTTTCTGAATTTCTGCACCATCGCTTTCTGTCAATGGCTTGGGTAAAACTGCATTATTTGTATCCATATAATTTTACAGGCTTATCATGTTGACATCAAGAGTTTAAAATGTTCTCCCATGCGTGTTATCTGTCCTGGATCTGGCTAAAAGCAGGCTGGCTTTGAACAGAGCAGGATGGGAATACGGCCTCTTACCAGAATTCTAAAAGGCTTTTAAAATAGCTGAGTAACCTTAGTAAATCATATGCCTACCTCGTCCACAGTTGCTAATCATTGGGTGGATGACTTGTATGAATTATGTCTTTTTGGCTCAAAACATTTTTTTCACTAATAAAATGATGTGATTGAGGTAAAGGAAGAAAGAGTAAAATGAGAGTTGTAGTAGGAAATATAAAAGTAAGTCTTTTTCTCCTTTGCTATGACTTATTGCATCTGATACTTTTCAATCAATTTTGAGGGGTTCTCATTTCAGAAACAAAAATAAACAGAAAGAAACCTACATTAAAAGAATCCAGTGGAATCCCAATGTACAGCCAAGTTCCAAATTCTAAAAGACTATGGAGTCCAGAAAAAAAAATGTCGCAAAATAAATACTCTAAATCCAGTTATACCAGTTATACAAAATGAAATGAATCGAGATGTTTTTGTTTTTAAATGATGTTTTTCTTTTTAGTTAAATGGGTACATCTCTTTCATTTCTTCTCATAAAGAATGGTATCAGATACTTTCAGATAGATTACAGAAAAACAATCACCATCCCCAAAGAATCACTACCCACTGACTTCATACAAATATGAGTAATTAAATAAGACCACTGTCTCTGAATAATGAAGGAAAGAAAATGTATCATAACAGTAGATTTTATTGTGATATGGCAGATCCTTAATACCCTTTATCTAATAGGAAGTGTGGGCTATCAGTGTATTCTGGTTAAATTGCTTTCATTTCAGAATTTTGTTCACTGGTGCCACAATGGTCTAGGATTTTAAAAATTTTTTTTAGATATAGGCAAAAAGAAATGCCAGTGAACTTGAGGGGAGAAAAATCCCTTGAGTAAAAGGAATATAAGATGGTAAGACAGTTAAAAAAGAGAGGCAGAGGTCTCTGCCTCCCAGGCCCATGGTAGGAGTGAAACTCTTGGCACCCTTGTGAGAAGGTGGGTCCTGTGAAAAGTTCTGGCCAATGAGTTGTGAGCAAAGTGATGTGTGCCATTTCTGGATCAAACATTTCACTTCCAGGACAAGACCCTCAGGAGACCTTTTCCCTGTGGTGTGATGACTGACCAAGATTAAGATGACAATGCTCAGTCAATCTGGGTGTCCTACAAGTAGAGCATCTGTGTCACAGCAGGGACTTTGGGTGAGGAATTAACCTTAGCTATTTCAAGCCACTGATATTTTAGGACTGTGTGTTACTGCAGCATAACCTGTATGTTCTGGTTGGATTGGACAGATCCTACTCAATTGAGCTGAGGTAAAGTACACTGTCTCATCTTGAAGTAGGGGGACAACAAAAAGATGTGAAGGGGTCATATGTAGGGTAGCTTTCCTACAGCTTGAAATTATTGATCATCATATGATTCCACTTATATGCAGAAACTAATAAACAAAGCAAATGGACAAAAAAAACAGAAACAGACTCATAGATACAGAGAATATACTGTTTTTACCAGTGTGAGGACAGCTAAGGGGATGGATGAAATAGATGAAGGGGATTAAGATGTATAAACTTGCAGCTATGAAATAAATATGTCACAGGGAGGAATACACAGGAGGAATGTACATCTAGGGAATATAGTCAATAATATTATGACAACTTTGATCGTGAAAAATAGTAACTGTACTTACTGTGGTGATCATTTCAAAATGTATAAAAATGTCGAATCACTATGTCATATACCTGAAACTAACATTATATTGTATGTTAACAATAACAATAAAAAAGCTATCTAAGCATGTGTCAAGACTAAAGGATGTCAACTATCCAAATAACCCTTAAGCCACATAAATGTTACATTGATTACATTAGAATTAGAAAAATGTTGAAGAGCAGGAAATGAAAAAATATCCATAATATTTTTGAAGAATCACTTTTGGGTTTTTTTTGTTTGTTCTGTTTTGCTTTTAGGAAATATTGCACATGAATTTGTAAGGATGAACATGTCTGATAAATAATATAGTACTTTGGTTAGTAAAATAGAAATCATCAGTTGTAAATTTAAATACCAGGGTGGGATCAATCAGATAACATAGATTTATGAATTATTCATCAGGAAACTATAAAACAATAGAGGTCATGCCTGTGGCAGCTGGAGAGACCTGCCATGCCTGAAGGTATTTAAAATAACAATAATAATAATAACAATGATAATGGAATTCAACAAGGGACACACCAAATGTGCGGTCTGAATTCAGCCCTTCTGACACCAGTTTTCTACCCCTAGGAAATGATGTCTTTGGATTGAAAGTATTTTCGAGACTTTCTCAAGAGCTTCGAGTATACATCACAGAATCCTTCATTAAAACAACATTTTACTATGAAATTGTTTTATAGTAGAAAGATTTTCATGATTGAAGATTGGTTGTGGCTCACGTGTGAGACCTGAAGTGATACTTTCAAGTAAATTGTTGTCACATAGACCTGGGCTTTGATTCCAACTCTGCCACTTAGACTTACGTTACTTAGGGCACTAAACCTGAGTCCCATTTTTCTCCGGTGTAATGATGGGGGGCTGGGGGTACACCAATTCTCAGAATAATAACACCTACACAATTGGAGAGCAACTGTAAATAAGGTGAGTGTCAGTGGTTCAAGCATTGGTCCACAGTCCCTGGGTCCATGGCCTGCAGGCTGGCTGGCTGGGAGTCAGAGTCACAGATGCACAGCTGCTAGTGGAAGAGAAACATCAAAGAGCTAGAGGCAGCGTCTGCAATGCAGAGGCTATCAGCTGAGGACAGCACTTTCTTCTGTGCGGCTACAGGACCTTACAGATTGGAAAAATTTATCTTCTGATTGAAAACCCACGTATTTAGGACCATAATAGGTTTGTGTTCCCCTCCTTCGATAGTCTGGAGAAAGAAGAATTTTTAAGGATCAAGCCCCTTGTTCTGTGCTATTTCATCACGCACACAACAACTGGAAGGGAGCCTGACCTTTGGCCTTATTAGCTGGGCACCAACCCAATGAGCCACCAGCTGCACCCCGAGAGTCCACCAGCTGCACCCCGAGAGTCCACAAGCAGTCACACCAGATATTTGCCTGATTTTTTATGAACCATTCTATTCTTCTTCCATCATTTGTCAACGTAGTAGTGTTCCTTGAAATAATTAGGAGTATGGAAAATAAAACATGTTTTAGAATAATTCTTTACCCTGAGTGTCTTATTTACTTTTATGATTTTTGTCAAAATTTTTATTTAACTGGTTGTTTTCTAATTTGAGAACTGGATCTTTACGTCTCTACACATATCTTAACCCTTGATTTTTTTCAACGAGATTTATAGTGGAGAAGACAGATCACTGGATTTCTCAATGAATAACTTCTCACACTGTAATGTGCATTTACAAATTACCCAGAGATAATCGTTAAAATGCAGATTCCAACTCAGCAGATCTGCAGTGGGATATGAGTTTCTACACTTCTAGCAAGTGTTTGATGATGGTGAAGTTACTGGTCCCCAGACCACACTTTAAACAGTAGAGGTTTAGACAAGTTTCTCAATGTTTATTTACCAAATCTGTAAATGGATTTAATAGCACCCACTTTACAAGGTTTTGGGTAATATAAGCACAAGTAGTTAAAATGTGGCTTATTTATAAATGAATATCAAGTAGATAAAATATAAAACCCAAGATTAGCAGACCTAGCAGTACTTTCTCAATAATAATCGAGGAGAGTACTGTATAAAATTTTTTGAACAATAGAAGGGACTTCGGGGAGTAGTACTTACTACCAAATGACAAAGCTCACTGTAGCTTTAATCTTTCTGTTCACATAAGAGTAACAGGGAGAGAACAAGGCATGCTAAGAAAAATGAGGCTGCAACCTCTGCTGTGCCCAAAGTGAAGGACTGGACCCCTCAACAGCCAGCACCTCAGAGGCCAGTGAAAGTGGAAATAACCACCTACCATTGTATGAAGGTTTGTGAAGACTGATCTCACAAGGATAACAGAGAGATAGAAAGTCCTAGAAGTGAGTAACATGGTGTCAAGAAAATGGTCAGTCTAGATTGGATCACTGGAGAAAAGATCTGGTTTGGGACAGAAAAGTAGGCCAAGGAATTTTTTTTTTCTTTTCTTCTTTTTTAACATCTTTTTGAAGTATAATTGCTTTACAATGGTGTGTTAGTTTCTGCTGTATAACAAAGTGAATCAGCTATACATACCCATATATCCCCATATCCCCTCCCTCTTGCATCTCCCTCCCACCCTCCCTATCCCACCCCTCTAGGTGGTCACAAGGCACCGAGCTGATCTCCCTGTGCCATGCGTAGGCCAAGGACTTGACAGTTCAGATCAGTGACTGAAGAGAGAAATTCCTGAAATAAAGGTCCATAAATGTTTATCTGAAACTCTCAGAGCCAGATGTGTTTCCGAATTCAGATTTTGGAAGAGAACATTACATGGTAGCCTCAGTGAGGTCTGGGGCAACCCCCCACTTCCCTACCATTATTCTAATGCAATATTTCTGATTAAAATACATGGCCAGTCACAGTAAGTTGGAGAAATAGAGATTGCAGTAGCCTTAGGGCAGTACACATCATGTTCTGTCACCAGATAAATTATGGAGAAAAAAACATTTTGTTTTGGAGCTTTTTGGACTTTGAAATTACAGAGGAGAAATTGTATACCTTCATTTATTGAGGTGGGCTTGATAGAGCTATATGATTGTAATTGGGTCAGTTTGTTACTCACCATTGCTCTCTCTCTCTCTCTCTGCCGTCCATCCACATGAGTACATTAACAATTTAGTAACCTGCTAGTACATTCCATAGATGAGTTTTGTCATTTAGTTCACCATATTCCTTTTTTCATGTATAAAACCTGACGTCCAAACCCCCCGCCCTTGTTGAGACATGTGTCCTGAATGTAATAAAGGAGAGATGCCACAATAATAAAGAAGTAATCTCACAGTAAATGGGCCACTCCAGCAGGAGCCTGAAAGAAACACCCCTAAACAATACCTGCTGCCACTCCAAGAGTCTCACGTGCCCTTTGTAAACTTTCATGTGCCCTGGCATGGAAGAGGATGCTGCAGATAATGGTGCCTTTCCATCCCCTGTCACAGAAGGGATATTTCCAAATCTACCTCTAGGAAAAGGGGAGAGTTTCATTTTTATGTATTGGGTTGGCCAAAAAGTTTGTTCTGGTTTTTCTGTGAGATGTTATGGAAAAACCCGAACAAATTTTTGGGCTAACCCAATACAAATAACTATATCAAGGCCTATTTTACATATCATATAATGGAGAAGGATACTTTATAAATGATCATTTATCTTCAATACTACAAACTCACAACTTGAACACCAGGTCACTCTTGTGTTTGAATCAGATCCACTAATGTGATCTGAAAATTCCAAAAACTATACTGACACAGTATAATTTTTTATAGCTTTTTCTGGTTTGTTAACTTAAAATAGCACCCTGTTATTTAATTTACTAGATGATATATGCTGTTTTCCAATTCTGAGGACATTTTGTGGCATATGCCAGTTAAGATGTGGGTCCTCTTCTTTCTGTACCTTGCTCTGTGTGTGTGTGTGTGTGTGTGTGTGTGTGTGTATCTTCTGAAATATTTGTTTTTGATGAAAAAGGCAGGGAAGAGGATTGCAAAGAGAATGTATGTAAAAGATCAGAGAGGTGTGAGGAACTAAGATTTTAAGCAAACTTCTCGTTTTTATGCAAATTAATTCCCTAATGTAAGCTTATAACTTTTATATACTTTTTGAACAGAAAGAAATCTCCCTGGTGTCAAAGTACTAACTTTATAATTCTGTTTTCACCCTTGCCAACTCCCAGCGATGGTGTCAAACTTAATTAACTTGTGGCTTAACCACATTTCCAGTGTTCTTGAGCCAGTTTCTTTTAAGCAAGTGACTCAAATCGAGGGTGAAGGCTATTTTTCCCTCAAGTAAGTCACTAAATGTACTCTGCTGTATAGGTGGACATAAAATCAGTGAAAGTACGCAAAGTCACTGAGTTTGTAATGGATTTTCTTTTAAAAAAAGGTTTTAAAATGAGTTTTCTCTTTTTAATTTCCCAAATGAATGTAGGGGAAATGGCAATACAGTCATAGACTGAAAGAAAGTCCAACAATTAGGTACTCCTTTTTCTCTCTGACTGTGCTTGTTACCAACACAACAGAGATAATACTGAACTCTAGTTTGTGATTCTAATCTAGTTTTAAGTGCTTACATAACAATGCACTTTAATGAAACTGCCACTGTCTCATTTGATATGAAATTTCATAAAAACAGTAAATGTTTAATTGTGTAGCATTTGCTTTTCACTGAGAAATTGAAATGATGACAAGGTAAGATTCAGGACTATTGCAAATGTGTGTGTGTGTGTGTGTGTGTGTGTGTGTGTATATATATATATATATATATATATACACTCACTTTTCATGTAAAAAATAGGATTTCTACCGTTATGGTCACCCTCACAGAAATCAAACTACTTACGGCAAAGAAAAACAAATCAACCTCTCAATTTCCACCACTTTATAAAGCACATATTTAAAGTTATACCTGAAACTGCCAGAGCTAAAAACAGACAAGCACTTTTCACAAGTAAAATTGAAGTAATAGGAAAAAAAACTTCATCACTTCATTTTATTTTCAAAATGAACACACGAATGAAATTCACAACTTAAAAAATTCTGTGTTATTTGTACGACAGTTTTACCCAGTGAAGTAGTTAAATCAGAATGAACTGATTCTCCAAACTTCAGCTTATTCTGCCTGGAAACACCTTATGATTGTTCTCACGATATGGAAATTGCTTGTCGAAGACGGATGTTTAGTGAAAGTGTGCTCATGATCTGTTTATTCTGAGAGTCTGTATCTGGAAGCCCGCATCCTTCCTCCTAGAGTCAACACAGATTCTAAGAATCAGAGAAATCGCAATACCGCATCCCTCCTAGTGAGGTCACCCACCGCTGATAAGCGCAGTAATAAGCACAGATTACACATCAGCCCACTAATGCTCACCCACCAGGGTCCCCTCCAGGGAAGATACTTAGACTAAAGCCTAATAAGACATCTGTGCTTGTCTTCCCTAGATGCAGCTCCTAAAGAAACAGACATTGGTAAGGATTCTTTCTTACATGCCATAATGTTCTTGAACATTTAAAAAACAAAGTCAATATATCTGTGGACTAAAATATTTGAACACTATATTCTCTGGGATGAGCCATTATTCCTTTGATGATACGATTTTTTATTTAATTCTCCCATGGACTTTCTTTATAAAGTATAAAACGCATGCTTCTCCCCAATAAGTAGTATTTGAGCAGAGAGTAATTCTTCCAGCCCCTGATTATATCCATAAATAGAAAACAAAATGGGAATTTGGTACCACTGAAATATGCATCCTTCAAAATATTGGCTTCAAACTTACCTTTGCACACTTGGAAAACTTTGCTTTAATTGTTGTACAGAATCAAAGACATACTTTCTCATACCCTGAGGTATAGGAAAAATCAAAGAACGCAATTTTAATTCTATTTACTAGGAAGACTGTCTAGAACTATTTCCTCATAAAACATATGCTTGTAAACAATTTAATATGTAGATATACAAGGTTTATGCAAATACTTACACAGAGAGATTATTTCAATGGTATTATGTGCTTATTTTATTGGGATTAATATATTCCAGATGCTTTTTCTTTCAACTTAAGCCATCACTATAGAAAATGGAAAAGTAGATGCATTTCAGTTGAAATTCAATGGTCAGCCATCAGGTCGCAATTGAAATTGTGCTAGGTGCAAGGAGCAGCGGAGAGAGAAGGCAAATGCTGTACAGTTCATCAGCTCTGATCCCTGCTCTGTGGAGAAAGTAGGTAAATAAATAAATAAATAAATTTTTAAAAAGCAGCTTGAGCAAAAGAGGGTCCCACTTTTAAGGCTCTGCTCAGAAGAGTGATAGGGATCAATGAACATTATTTCTACTCCAAAAACTCTGAGAAAGATGTAAATTTTTACTAACGGTTTCCTTGAGGGCATAATAATGGAAAAGGGTTCATTCAACTGAGCACAGTAACACTTCCTAACAATTCTCTTTACCGGTCCCTCTCCCCAAAGTTACTCCTTGTAACTTAGGTCTCTCTGTCTCTTCAGAAGTCCCATTCTCCTCTGTTCCTTAGCCTCATCATTTCTCATCTCTCCTCTTTCGTACCTCTTGCTTCCACTTCATCCTTTTCTCTCTTTCTACTATGCCTCTCATGTTCCACGTGAAGCAATTTTCCCTGCTCTCTTCAATTATTCATCTCTACTCATCACCATGATGAACTCAATACAGACCAACAGCAGAGTAACAAAGGAAAGGCTGCAAACTGTGCTAAAGTCAGGCTTATCAAGGTGTAATTTACATAGAGTAAGACTCATCCTTTTGAGATGTAGAGTTTAATGAATTTTTGTAGATGTGTATATTATGTACATATCTACCACCTCCATCAATAAATAAATGTTCATTATCCAAAAAAGTTCCTTTATGCCTCCTTGTAGTAAATCCCCTCCTTCTATCCTCTCTGGAAGCCATTCATCTGATTTCTGTTTCTATAATTTTGTCTTTTCCAGAAGTCACCTGAATTAGTTTCCTAGGGCTGCTGTAACAAAGTACCACAAACTGGGTGGCTTAAACAATAGGCATTTATTGTCTCAAAGTCTTAGAGGCTAGAAGCCTGAGATCAACTATCAGCAGGATTGGTTCCTTCTGAGGGCAATGAGAGAAGAATCTGGTTCAATCCTCTCTCCTTGGCGTGTAGGTGGCCATCTTCTCCCTGTGTCCTCACATCATCTTACCTCTATGAATGCGTGTCTGTTCCTAGATTTCCCCTTTTAATAAGTATACTAGTTATTGGATTAGGACCCACCCTAATCTGGGTGACCTCATTTAACTTGAATGCCTCTGTAAAAATGCTTATCTCCAAATATGGTCATATCAGAGGTACTGGGGCTTAGGACTTCAATACATGATTTTGGGGAACACAATTCAATCATACATTAAGTAAATGAAATAATACAATACATAGCCTTTTCCTTTGGTCTTCTCTCAAGTCACATATTACTTTTGAGATTTACCTTTTTACCATTTTATTGCATATGTCACAACTTTGTTCCCTCTTATTGCTAAGTAGTATTCCAATTTATGAATGTACCACAATTTTATGTTCATGTACTAGTTGATGGATAGTGCAATTATCTCTAGTTTGAGGTTATTATTTTTTTTTTTTTTTTTTTTTTTGCGGTACGCGGACCTCTCACTGTTGTGGCCTCTCCCGTTGCGGAGCACAGGCTCCGGACGCTCAGGCTCAGCGGCCATGGCTCACGGGCCTAGCCGCTCCACGGCATATGGGATCTTCCCGGACCGGGGCACGAACCCGTGTCCCCTGCATCGGCAGGCGGACTCTCAACCGCTCCACGGCATGTGGGATCTTCCCGGACCGGGGCACAAACCCGTGTCCCCTGCATCGGCAGGCGGACTCTCAACCACTGCGCCACCAGGGAAGCCCTGGGGTTATTATTAATAAGCTACTATAAACTTCTGCATATAGATCTTTGTGTATATATATGCTTTTACTAGGTAATATCTAAGAGTGGAATTGCTGGGTCATATAAATGAGTGTTTAATTTTATAAGAATCTGTCAAACTATTTTCCAAAGTATCTGCAGTATTCTTCCTTCTTATCAGCAACGTAAGGTATTCCAATTCCTCCACGTCTTCACCATCACTTTGTATTGTCCATTTCCTTTACTCTCACCATTTTAGTAGATATATTGTGATATGGTTTTAGTTTTCATGAGCACTTTGTGATGTGCTTGTCCTTTTGTCCTATTTTTATTGCACTGTTGTCTCTTTTATTGAGTTGTACATGTTCTCTATAAAATCTGAATATAAGTCTTTTATAGATGTATGCTTTGCAAATACTTCCCCATGATCTGTGATTTGTCTTTTCATTTTCCTAATTATGTTTTTCAAAGAGAAGAGCAACCAGTCCTCTTTTAATATTTTGATCTTGTCACAGAAACAACTAGAAGAGAGACTTAAAGTCTGAATGAGCGTTAATAAAAAATGTTTACTAATGTCACATATTGAATAAATGTTTAGTGAGAAAAAATGAGAATTTTGTTATGATAGCTCCTTCTTCCTCCTTGGGATTCCTCCAGTTCCTCAAAGATTTTACCCCCTGCTCATTCGTTGTCTGCTGCATTAATATGACTCATGCTATATCTTTGGTGATTTTAGTATCCATGTAGTTGATTGCAGATTTGACATAGTTTGCCGCTCCTCTTTTCTGCTCTCCTCCTCGTCCACTGGCTTCATCTTCTGAACACTCTTCTCAAAATCCTACTCAGCTCCTTGACTCCTAAGCTTAAAGAGCACCAGGGCTCAACTTTGTGCTTGTTTCCTTTCTATCTACACTCATTCTCTAGGGACAAGCAGTCACTCATGGATTTAATACTATCTATAAAAAATGTGACTCCCAAATCTCCTCCCCATTATTCATATAGTTTTCAGGCAGCAAAAGCTATTATACTTTTCAAATAGAGTGTGGCCATTCCATGTTTTGCCTAAGTCCAAAATACAATGAGAACTTATGTAGCAGCTTGAATAAAGCCCCCCAAAGATATTAGGACCTAATCCTTATAATGTTATTTTGAAAGGGAAAGACAAAGCAGATGTGAATGAGACCTTGACTTGGGAAGATTATTCTGGGTTATCAGGTTGGGCCTAAATGCAATCTCAAGTATCCTTATAAGAGAAAGACGGAGGTACATTTGAACACACACAAAGGATGATGCAATGAGAAGACAGAGGCAGAGATTTGAGTGATGTGGCCACAAGTCAAAGAATACAGAAGCCACAGAATTTAGGAGATGTAAGGATTATTCCCTAGAGCCTTGAGAAGGAGTGCAACCAACCCTGCCAACACCTTGATTTCAGCCCAGTGATACTGATTTTGGACTTCTGGACTCCAGAATTGTGAGAGAATGACTCTCTGCTTGCTTAAGCCACCCAGTTTGTAGTCAGTTGTTACAGCAGCCACAGAAAGTGAATACAACTTACCCTGGACATTGTTGGCACAGCAATGAAGATTGGGCACAGATGTGGATGACCTGGCAGACTGAGGGTCTGTTATTCCCTGATTGACAATGACGATCCGAATAGAGATTAGAGATTACACTAGAACATCAGGGTGAAGAACTTTCAAGAAACCTGAGATCCCTCTTTGATTTTTTGATACTTGCTGTGTCACTTTGGACTTGTCACTTAACAACTCTTGGACATATCTACCTCACCTGAAAAACTCAATCCTAACTATAAATATTTCCAATTCTAACAATTTATGATTTCATCTAAATATTTTCACAATTGCTTATGCCTATTACTTTCAAGATGTATTTGCTTCATAAACAGCCTTTGTCTCAGAATCCCCCAATCAGGGGTTCCTGTCACTTCTCTCACTCTGGCTTTTCTCTCTTTGGCCAAAGCTGAGCTACCCTCAGGAGCCTGCCTTGTGGAGAAAGTGTAATCCCATTGAATTCTCTTATTCCTGACCCCAGGGTCTGAGTAACATTTCCACCTGGTCCTAGTTTTCACATTAATCTCAGGTGAGCAAGATTCTCTTCTGGTTTTTAGATGCCATAAAACTCTCATAGTGAGTTTCCCCATCACCTCCTGACAGAATTTGGATAATTCCCAGAGAGTTAATTATGTCTACAAGAGTTAATTTGTATAGGTTAATTACACTCTATTTCTTTTAAAGTCAGCATTGAGACGTAAGTCATCCTAACTCTGATATCTGATACTTTTGTAGTTTTTATAATATTTTCAATACTCTCTCTCTCATTCTTACCAACACGTAAGCATTTTCTCTCTCTCATTCTCTCTCTCCCTCTCTCTTCTCTAACACTCTCAATCAAAACAAATTTCAATATAAAATATTTACACATGAATTATCCCCAAATTGAAATACTGTATTCACATTCATATCAGAAATGTCCCCAATATACTTTCACTGATTTTTTTTTGGTCTTCTGTTCTTGTCAGAAGTACTGGATATTCCTTTACCTTGTGTGAGAAACCCACTTTCCCTTTGAAGATTCCATTAAACTGTTCTGTTCTCTCACAAAAATGAAACAGGTTCTCAACAGAAAATTATTTAAACACATACCTTGTCCATATATATTAATAGACAGAACAAAGCAAATACATACAACTGAATAATGGTTCAGAAGGATCATGATGTATACCCACCATGTCCACACAAGGGCAATAATAACTCAGGATTTTTCAGAAAGCAGAAAGCACAGAGCAGAGATATAGGTTAGATCTACTGGATTTCATACTATTGGATGCCATTGATGGGATAAAGTGTGAGGAAGAAGTTGATTACCCAACAGTGGAGATCAGAGAGACCAACAACACTCATAGTTTATGGAGACTCTAGCCCTGGGCACTGCCATGTTTAGCATGAGGCAGACAGATTGACTCTCTTTCTCAGAGAGAGGAAAAAGAATATGTTCAAAATAGAGTTTTGAGAAGTAGAACAAAGATGTGGGAAGAAGAAGTTCTTACCGTGATGCCTTAACACAGCAAACCCTCCATAGACATCATTGGTAGTGACAGCAGCAGCAATAGCTCTTATCATGCACCAAGCGGGGATCTGTAGGTGAGGTGTTGTACAGTAGTGGGAGGGGGCAACAGGAGGGTAGACTCACCAGGGTTAAAGTAAAGCATGCAGATAAGAGAATAATGAAACTCAGACATCTCGAAGAAGCCCATTTTGTTTTGAGGTGACTCTAATTTTTTAAATCTCCATTTTTAGAAAGACTGAAGTCCACATTACTAAATTTCAAACTTCTAGTTCAAATGGTCTTTTTTGAAACAACCAGAACCAAATAACACTATCCTAAATTTATCCAAGAGCCATAGCAATTTGACAATATCCCTCAAGAGCTCTAAAGAAGATTTATACTATGACATTGTTATTCCACTTCTAGGATCTTTTCATCAAAAAATGTTCAAGATATAGATAAAGATATCTACAAAATGTTTATCTCGCACACTTTGCTATAGAGAAATCCATAAACTACTTTTTTTATAGAGAAAACTACTTCATTATAGAGAAAAACTAAATCTACCTAAATAGCCCACAATAGAGAAATGATTGTTAGTTGTGATATAGTCATGATAAATTATTTTATGTCTATTTTTAAAATTTTAGACATAAAAAAGAAATATATGCTAGAAATATACATATTCATATTATATCAGTCACTGCTCATTTTTGGATTGTGTAAGCTTGGGTAACATCCGCTTTATTCTATATATATATGTATATATATATATATATATGTATATATATATATATATTATACACTAAATATTTGTATTTCCAAAGGTTCTTTCACTGATAATGCATTTGTTTTATAAGTGATACCAATTATATAAATAAGTTAAAACTGTAGAGCCATGTTATAAATTACGAAGTGGTCAATTAATGTGTGTTTTGACTTTTATTGAGTGCCTACTATGATCCAGTCCCTGGGAATACCAAAATATATAAGGCATTTTAAACATTAGCCCAGAGAGTAATAAAATAGCCCAGAGAGTAATAAAACTTCATTTAAAAGTTTTATTCATTTAGTCACATACGCTTACCAGTGCACGTCTGTATAGTGTCAGTATTCACCTTAGGTCCTTGACAAAATCCACACTTCTGACAGAAAGAAAAAACATCATCAGCATCAATCATTAAGAAACTGATGATGAACAAAACTGAGTACACAATAATTATTTTAAATTCATCTGCATAGAAAAAGACAATGAAGAATGCTTCAAGTGGCAAATATAAATGTTTTTACAAACAAGTATGGAAAATATCATTTAAAATTTTTGCTAACAATGAGATCCAATTACTAAATGTATTGAAGAGTTCTCTAAGATGCATTAATGTGTATGATCTAGAGTTCATTGCTATGAATATCTTCATTTCAGACACATATTAATTCAATTTTCCTGTATTTCTGGATATAAAATGCATTTAATCGATACATTTTGATATCAAATTAGCAAAACTTTCATTTTTATTCTGAAAGGTTATGTTATGTATTTTAAATTTTGATTATTATATATTTCTTATGTTTCTCATTTGTAAACCTTGTGATTGTTTTGTTTAATATAGCCAAAGGTCAAAGAGAAAGAGCCATGAAATTATTCATGCAAAATATGTGCACCACAAAAAATTCTCATAGAATTAGACATAGGGTCTGAAGATAATGAGTTGGATTTTATTCCTTACCATGGTGCCAATTTTAATAGAGCAAACTGAATATTTTTGGAAAAGTTTGCTCACATTAATAAATTGTTGAGTGTTTTGTTCTTCTGCTCAGTGAAGCTATTTCAGAAAAAAAAGGGAAGCAGGATTCTGAAACATGGTGACATGAACATGATCTCCTCTCCTCTCACTTCCAAATTCCCTAAAACAAACAGCTGCTGAAGCCCATACACCGGCTCAGTTGAAGTCCTAGTCTGTGTTTTATCTTCTGCAGGAAAAATCAGTGTAAGAGCCTTCTCTCTCCCACAAAATCACCAAGATAGCTTAGGAAACTAATCTTAAAAAGCCCTAACAGATGAATTTCTGTTATAGCACCCTGAGGAGTATATGCAGAACAGCTCCCAAATAAAACTGGTAAAAATTATAACAGTGACAATTTTTAAAATGACCATTTAAAATCTCTGAAAATGGTCTTAAGGACATACAGCCAATGAAGAAATATTTAATTGAGAAAACCTACTAAAACTAAAGTAAAAACAGTGGGTCTGTGGCATTTGAACCATGGCCCATTTCCTCCATCTTCCATCTCAGCTCAGTGTTATGGAAACTCTACTCCAGGCAGGTGCAACCCAGCATACAATGATTCCTCTTCAACAGCTGTCAGTCAAAGGGCTATGGTATCTTTCCAGGAGAGGCAAGGCATCAACATTTCCAGTCATGCTTCAGTTAGCTGTTGCAGAGACTATGTTCTAGGGAAACACAGTCAAGAGTCAGTTCTTATGTCCAGTTCCTACTTGTGGGATAGAGGCTCTATCTTGAGTGAAGCAAATTAAGAATACTGGGGCCCAGATAACCTATACTTCAGTTTGTTTGCCCTGCTTTATAAGAAGCAAGTGGAGAAGACCAGAGATTACAACCTGGTCTATAACCCTCCATTCCCAGTTGAATGCTTACTTGATAATGGATATCTCTCAGAGAGAAGTATATCTTTGTCCCCATCCCCAACTCCAGAGCCTTAACAGATATTTTGCCTCAGGGTAGAGGCAGTCCATAAAACAGAGAGCTCTGAATCTCTTCCCAAGGAAATGACTCAATTGAAATGGAGTGTGGATAATTAAACCCAAGGGAATTTTAAAAACAATGGAAAGTATGGTGAAAAGTAATTAAAAGGAAATTGGTAGATTCCTTAGAAATATAAGCTACACTATTATATGACTAATTTTTCAGGAAAAAAAAAAAAAACAGGGAAAGAGACCAAAACAATTTCAAATACAGAACTCAAAAACTATCCTTGTAAAGGTGACTGAATTTCATTGAATGACTCTGTGAAGCAATTTATGTCCCAGGTCATTTTCGAAAATGATAGAGAAATAAGCTAGAAATTAGTGGAGCTTAACATCTAGGTATTATTACAATAAACAAACAAACAAACCAACAAAAATCATCCCAGGATGACAGTGCTCATACCTAAGACTTCACCTACATATGGCAATGCCAATGGCTCACACTGTGCGGGTGAAATAGACTTTGCTAAAATAATCTTTCTAGTCACTAAAAATATTAATGAACAAATATCAATAAATCCCAGAGAGTGGAAAGGAGAACAATAACCAAATTTTCTACAACATTAAATATACATACATATGCATATATGTATTTAATATATATTTGTGGGGGTATACTATATTAAAAAATATATTGTAACAACTGTGTCAATGTTATAGCAATTTTATCAGTATGATATATATAGATAAATATAGTTATAGATATAGCCATATCATGCAAATAAATAGGAAGTTCTGACACAGAAAAAAACAAAACAAAACTGGGCAATGGAAAAATAGAAACTCCCTGCGAGATCAACCAGATGTTAGATTTAACAGTTAAAGGCTTCAATGTAGCCATTATAAATATATTTTTAAAACTAAAGAAACCATGCTAAAAGAAGTAAAAAATGATATGATGATAAAGTTGTAGCAAATAAGACATATTAATATAGAGATAGAAATAATATTGTAAAAACAATAGAAATTTGGAGCTGAAAAAAACAATAACTGAAAGAAACATCCCCTAGAGGGATCCAATAATAGATATGAACTGGCAGAAGAAAGAATTAGTGAACTTGAAAATAAATCAGTAGAGCTTATGCAATCTGAGTTATAGAGAGAAAAAAATAATGAAGAAAAATAAAAAGGTACACAGAAATGTGGAAAATCCCTAAGCTCACAAATGTATGCACAAAGCTATTCCAGGAGAACAGGAAGGAGAAAAGGAGGAGAAACAAATATTTAAATAAATAATAGTAGAAAAATGTCTAAATCTGATGAAAATCTTCAATCCACACATCAACGAAGCTTAAAGGACTCTAAGTAGGATAAACACAAAGCTATCCAGAAACATCATAGTAAGAAGATCAATAAGGAAATAGAAGAATTGAACAGTGCTATAAACCAAATAGGCCTACACAGACCTCTGCAGAACACTCCATCCAAAACAGTAGAATGTATACTCTGCTGAAGTGCACAAAGAGAATACTCCAGGATAGACCATACAGTAGGCCATAAAACAATCCTTAATATATTTTAAAGAATTGAAAGAAGATAAATGTTTATGCTCTTATAACCACAGTGGAATAAAATTTAAATCAATAATAGAAAGAAATTAAGGAAACTCAGAAATATGTGAAAACTGAAACAGCAAACTCAAAAGAGTTTGCTCTCATTTCAAAAAAGAAATGAGAAACTATAAATTACTTTTAATGGAATTAAATGAAGACACAACATGCTAAAACTTATGGATTTCAGTGAAAATAGTGCTTAAGGAATTTTTATAGCTAGAAAGGCCTACATTAAAAAAGAAAAATTCAATAACTTAATCCTTCAACTTAAGAAATTAATAAAAAAATAAAACAAACCAAAAAATGAAACCTATTTCAAACAGAAGAAAATAATAAAAATTAGAGCAGCAATTAATGAAATAGAAAGATAGTATAAAAATCAACAAAACCAAAAATTGATTATTTGAAGAGATCAACAAAATGGCAAAACTTTCATTAGATTGACAAAGAAAATAAAAGAGAAGACTCAATGAAAGGAAACAGAAATAAAAGAGCAGATATTCCTACCGATTCTACTAAAATTAAAAGGAATATGAAAAACTGTATGAGAATACATAAGATAACTTAGAAGAAATGTACAAATTCCTGGAAAAACAAAAATAAGCAAAGCTGAATCCAGAAAAAATAGAGAATCTGAATAGTCATATAAAAAGTGAAGTGTTTTAATTACTAATGAATAAACTACCAACAACAACAACAAAAAGTCCAAGCTGATATGGCTTCCCTGGTGAATTTTACCAAACATTAAAAAAATTAATACTATTTCTTCACAAACTATCCAAAAAAAAAAAAAAAGAGATGTTAGGGGACCCTTCCAAATTCATTTTATGAGGCCAATATTACCCAGATATCAAACCAGGTGAAGACATAATAAAAAAATAAATCTACAGAATAGTTATCTATTATAAATATAGATGCTGAAGTGCTCAAAACAATACTAGAAAATCAAATCCAACAACATATAATAAAGACAAATTTACAGAGACAGAAAGTAGAATACTGGTTGCCTAGGGCTTGGGGTATGGGTGACTGGCAGTGAGGTGATAGTTAAAGTGTATGAGGGGGGAGATTCAAGATGGCAGAAGAGTAAGACGTGGACCACAAATACATCAGAAATATATCTACGTGTGGAACAACTCCTACAGAACACCTACTGAACGCTGGCAGAAGACCTCAGACCACCCAAAAGGCAAGAAACTCCCCACGTGCCTGGGTAGGACAAAAAGAAAAAAAAAGAGACAAAAGAATAGGGACAGGACCTGCACCTCTGGGAGGGAGCTGTGAAGGAGGAAAGGTTTCCACACACTAAGAAGGCCCTTTGCGGATGGAGACTGTGGGTGGCGGAGCAGGGAAGCTTCAGAGCCAGGGAGGAGAGCGCAGCAACAGGGGTGTGGAGGGCAAAGTGGAGAGATTCCCGCACAGAGGATCGGTGCCGACCAACACTCACCAGCCCGAGAGGCTTGTCTGCTTACCCGTCGGGACAGGTGGGGGCTGGGAGCTGAGGCTCCAGCTTCGGATGGATCTCAGGGAGAGGACTGAGGTTGGCCGCGTGAACACAGCCTGAAGGGGGCTAGTGCACCACAGCTAGGCAGGAGGGAGTCCAGGAAAAAGTCTGGAGCTGCCCAAGAGGCAAGAGGGTAGAGAGGATTAAGAGCACCACATAAAGGAGCTCCAGAGACAGGCGCAAGCCGCGGCTATCAGTGCAGACCACAGAGATAGGCATGAGACACCAAGGCTGCTGCTGCAGCCACCAAGAAGCCTGTGTGGAAGCACAGGTCACTATCCACAACTCCCCTCCTGGGAGCCTGTGCAGCCCACCACTGCCAGGGTCCCATGATTCAGGAACAACTTCCCTCGGAGAACACATGGCATGCCTCAGGCTGGTGCAACCTCAAACCGGCCTCTGTCACTGAAGGCTTGCCCTGCACTCCGTACCCATCCCTCCCCCTAGCCTGAGTGAGCCAGAGCTGCCGAATCAGCTGCTCCTTTAACCCAGTCCTGAGTGAAGAACAGACGACCTCAGGTGACCTACATGCAGAGGCGGGGCCAAACACAAAGCTGAGCCCCAGGAGCTGTGCGAACAAAGAAGAGAAGGGGAAATTTCTCCCAGCAGCCTCAGGAGCAGCAGATTAAATCTCCACAAACAACTTGATGTACCAGCATCTGTGGAATACCTGAATAGACAACGAATCATCCCTAATACTGGAGGTGGACTTTGGAAGCAACAATATATTTTTCATTTCCTTTTTTCTCTTTTTGTGAGTGTGTCTATGTATGCTTCTGTGTATGATTTTGTCTGTATAGCTATGTTTTTACTATTTGTCTTAGGGTTCTGTCTGTCCATTATTATTATTACTTTTTTTAGTATAGATTTTAACGCTGGTAAGCATTGGTGGATTTGTTTTTTGGTTTGGCTGCTCTCTTCTTTCTTTCATTTTTTTAAATTACTTTTTAAATTTTTTAAAATAATTACTTCTGATTTTAATAACTTTTATTTTATTTCATTTTACTTTATTTTCTTTCTTTCTCTTTCTTTTTCTTTCTTTCTTTCTTTCTTTCTTTCTTTCTTTCTTTCTTTCTTTCTTTCTTTCTTTCTCTCTCTCTCTCTCTTTCTTTCTTTCTTTCTTCTCCCTTTTATTCTGAGCCAAGGGGATGACAGGCTCTTGGTGCTCCAGCCAGGTGTCAGGGCTGTGATATGAGGTGGGAGAGCGAAGTTCAGGACATTGGTCCACCAGAAACCTCCCAGCTCCACCTAATATCAAATGGGGGAAATCTCCCAGACCTCTCCATCTCAACGCCAAGACCCAGCTTGACTCAACAACCAGGAAGCTACAGTGCTGGACACCCTATGCCAAACAACTAGCAAGACAGAAACACAACCCCACCCATTAGTAGAGAGGCTGTCTAAAATCATAATAAGGTCACAAACACACCACCAGATGTAGACATGCCAACCAGAAAGACAAGATCTAGCCTCATCCACCAGAACACAGGCACTAGTCCCCTCCACCAGGAAGCCTACACAACCCACTGAACCAACTTTAGCTACTCGAGGCAGACACCAAAAACAATGGGAACTACGAACCTGCAGCCTGAGAAAAGGAGACCCCAAACACAGTAAGTTAAGCAAAATGAGATGACAAGGAAACACAAGCAGATGAAGGAGCAAGGTAAGAATGCACCAGACCTAACAAATAGAGAGGAAATAGGCAGTCTACCCGAAAAAAAATTCAGAATAATGGTAGTAAAGATGATCCAACATCTTGGAAATAGAATGGAGAAAATACAAGAAACATTTAACAAGGGCATAGAAGAACTAAAGAGCAAACAAATGATGAGAACAACACAATATATGAAATTAAAAATTATCTAGAAGGGATCAATAGCAGAATAACTGAGGAAGAAGAATGGATAAGTGACCTGGAAGATAAAATAGAGGAAATAACAACTGCAGAGCAGAATAAAGAAAAAATAATTGAGGGCAGTCACAGAGACCTCAGGGACAACATTAAACACACCAACATTTGAATTATAGGGGTCCCAGAACAAGAAGAGGAAAAGAAAGGGACTGAGAAAATATTTGAAGAGATTATAGTTGAAAATTTCCCTAACATGGGAAAGGAAATAGTCAGTCAAGCAAATAACACACAAGGGAATCCCCATAACGTTAACAGCTGATTTTTCAGCAGAAACTCTGCAAGCCAGGAGGGAGTGACAGGACATATTTAAAGTGATGAAGGAGAAAAACCTACAACCAAGCTTACTCTACCCAGCAAGGATCTCATTCAGATTTGACAGAGAAATTAAAAGCTTTACAGACAAGAAAAGCTAACAGAATTCAGCACCACCAAACCAACTTTATAACAAATGATAAAGGAAATTCTCTAGGCAGGAAACACAAGAAAAACACAAGAAAAGGAAAACACCTACAATAACAAACAGAAAACAATTAAGAAAATGGTAATAGTAACATACTATCGATAATTACCTTAAATGGAAATGGATTAAATGCTCTAATCAAAAGACACAGACTGGCTGAATGGATACAAAAACATGACCCATATATATGCTATCTACAAGAGACCCACTTCAGACCTAGGGACACATACGGAATGAAAGTGTGGGGATGGAAAAAGATATTCCATGTGAACAGTAATCAAAAGAAAGCTGGAGTAGCAATTCTCATATCAGACAAAATAGACTTTAACATAAAGATTATTACAAGAGACAAAGAAGGACACTACATAATGATCAAGGGATCAATCCAAGAAGAATATATAACAATTGTAAATATTTATGCACCCAAAATAGGACACCACAATAGATTAGGCAAATACTAACAGCCATAAAAGGGGAAATCAACAGTAACACAATCACAGTAGGGGACATTAACACCCCACTTTCGCCAAAGGACAGATCATCTAAAATGAAAATAAATAAGGAACCACAAGCTTTAAATGACACATTAAACAATATGGACTTAATTGATAGTTATAGGACATTCCATCCAAAAATAACAGAACACATTTTCTTCTCAAGTGCTCATGGAACATCCTCCAGGATAGATCATATCTTGGGTCAGAAATAAAGCCTTGGTAAATTTAAGAAAATTGAAATCGTATCAAGTATCTTTTCTGACCACAATGCTATGAGACTAGTTATCAATTACAGGAAAAAATCTGTAAAAAATACAAGTACATGGAGGCTAAACAATCCTACTTAATAACCAAGGTATCAGTGAAGAAATCAAAGAGGAAATAAAAAAATACCTAGAAACCAACGAAAATGAAAACATGATGACCAAAAACCTATGGGATGCAGCCAAAGCAGTTCTAAGAGGGAAGTTTATAGCAATACAATCCTACCTCAAGAAATTACAGACATATCAAATAAACAACCTAGCCTTACACCTAAAGCAATTAGAGAAAGAAGAACAAAAAAACCCCAAAGTTAGCAGAAGGAAAGAAATCATAAAGATCAGATCAGAAATAAATGAAAAAGAAATGAAGGAAACGATAGCAAAGATTAATAAAACTAAAAGCTGGTTCCTTGAGAAGATAAACAAAATTGATAAGCCATTAGCCATACTGATCAAGAAAAAAAGGGAGAAGATGCAAATCAACAGAATTAGAAATGAAAAAGGAGAAGTAACAACTGACACTGCAGAAATACAAAGGATCATGAGAGATTACTACAAGCAACTCTATGCCAATGAAATGGACAACCTGGAAGAAATGGACAAATTCTTAGAAATGCACCACCTCCTGAGACTGAAGATGGAAGAAATAGAAAATATGAACAGACCAATCACAAGCACTGAAATTGAAATTGTGATTAAAAATCTTCCAACAAACAAAACCCAGATGGCTTCACAGGCTAATTCTATCAAACGTTTAGAGAAGAGCTAACACCTATCATTCTCAAACTCTTCTAAAATACAGCAGAGGGAGAAACATTTCCAAACTCATTCTATGAGGCCACCATCACCCTGACACCAAAACCAGACAAAGATGTCACAATGAAAGGAAACTACAGGCCAATGTCATGATGAACATAGATGCAAAGATCCTCAACAAAATACTAGGAAACAGAATCCAACAGCACATTAAAAGAATCATACACCATGATCAAGTGGGTTTATCCCAGGAATGCAAGGATTCTTCAATATACGCAAATCAATAAACGTGATACACCATATTCACAAATTGAAGGCGAACAACCTTATGATCATCTCAATAGATGCAGAGAAAGCTTTTGACAAAATTCAACACCCATTTATGATAAATACCCTCCAGAAAGCAGGCATAAAGGGAACTTACCTCAACATAATAAAAGCCATATATGACAAACCCACAGCCAACATCGTCCTCAATGGTGAAAAACTGAAACCATTTCCACTATGATCAGGAGCAAGACAAGATTGCCCAGCCTCACCACTATTATTCAACATAGTTTTGGAAGTTTTAGCCACAGCAATCAGAGAAGAAAAAGAAATAAAAGGAATCCAAATTGGAAAAGAAGAAGTAAAGCTGTCACTGTTTGTAGATGAAGTGATACTATTCATAAAGAATCCTAAAGATGCTACCAGAAAACTACTAGAGGTAATTGATGAATTTGGTGAAATAGCAGGATATAAAATTAGTGCACAGAAATCTCTTGCATTCCTATACACTAACGATGAAAAATCTGAAAGTGAAATTAAGGAAACACTCCCATTTACCATTGCAACAAAAAAAATAAAATACCAAGGAATAACTCTACCTAGAGAGAAAAAAGACCTGAATGCAGAAAACTATAAGACACTGATGAAAGAAATTAAAGATGGTACAAATAGATGGAGAGATATACCATGTTCTTGGATTGGAAGCATCAACATTGTGAAAATTACTCTACTACCCAAAGCAATCTAAAGATTCAATGCAATCCCTATCAAACAACGACTGGCCCTTTTCACAGAACTAGAATAAAAACTTTCACAATTTGTATGGAAACACAAAAGACCTCGAATAGCTAAAACAATCTTGAGAAAGAAAAAAGGAGGTGAAGGTATGAGGCTCCCTGACTTCAGACTATACTACAAAGCTACAGTAAGCAAGACAGTATGGTATTGGCACAAAAACAGAAATATAGATCAAATGGAACAAGATAGAATGCCCAGAGATAAATCCATGCACATATGGTCACCTTAGCTTTGATAAAGGAGGCAAGAATATACAATGGAGAAAAGACAGCCTCTTCAATAAGTGGTGCTGGGAAAACTGGACATCTACACGTAAAAGAATGAAATTAGAACACTCCCTAACACCATACAAAAAAACAAACTCAAAATAGATTAAAGACCTAAATGTAAGGCCAGACACTATCAAACTCTTAGAGGAAAACATAGGCAGAGCACTCTATGACATAAATCACAGCAAGATCCTTTTTGACTCACCTCCTAGAGAAATGGAAATAAAATAAAAAATAAACAAATTCAAAGAGTCATGTACCACAATGTTCATTGCAGCTCTATTTACAATAGCCACGACATGGAAGCAACCTAAGTGTCCATTGATAGATGAATGGTTAAAGAAGATATGGCACATATATACAATGGAATATGACTCAGTCATAAAAAGAAATGAAATTGAGTTATTTGTAATGAGGTGGATAGACCTAGATTCTGTCATACAGAGTGAAGTAAGTCAGAAAGAGACAATTACCATATGCTAACAAATATATATATGGAATCTAAAAAAAAAAAAAATTGTCATGAACAACCTTGGGGCAAGATGGGAATAAAGGCACAGACCTACTAGAGAGTGGACTTGAGGACACGGGGAGGGGTAAGGGCAAGCTGGGAGAAAGTGAGAGAGTGGCATGTGCATATATACACTACCAAATGTAAAATAGATAGCTAGTGAGAAACAGCTGCATAGCACAGGGAGATCAGCTCAGTGCTTTGTGACCACCTAGAGGGGTGAGATAGGGAGAGTGGGACGGAGGGAGATGCAAAAAGGAAGAGATATGGGGGTATATGTATATGTATAACTGATTCACTTTGTTATAAAACAGAAACTAACACACCATTGTAAAGCAATTATACTCCAATAAAGGTGTTGAAAAAAAAAATAAAGTGTATGAGGTTTATGTTTTGAGGTCATGAATGTATTCTATAAATGATCTTGGTAGTGATCAGTAACTTTATGAATATCCTAAAAAAACATTGAATTGTACAATTTAAGAGGTTATGTGAATTGTATCTCAAAACTGATGTAACCAAAAAAGATACTCTACTGTATAATAAAAGGTTACATTTGCCAAAAGCTTTTTCCATATCTATTGAGATGATCATATGGCTTTTAGTCTTCAATTTGTTAATGTGATGTATCACATTGATGGATTTGTGAATACTGAAAAATACTTGTGCCACTGGTATTAATCCCACTGGATCATGGTGTATGATCCTTGTAATGTATTGTTTCATTCAGACTGCTAATATTTTGTTGAGGATTTTTGCATCTACATTCATCAGTGATATTGGCTTGTATGTTTCTTTATTTTTGATGTCTTTTTCTGGTTTTGATATCAGGGTGATGTGTTCAGAAGTGTTCCTTCTTCTGCTATTTTTTGGAAGTTTTAGAAGGATAGATGTTAACTCTAAGTATTTGGTAGAATTCCCCTGTGAAGCTATCCGGTGCTGGACTTTTGTTTGTTGGGAGTTTTCAAAGAACTGATTCAATTTCGTTACTGGTAATTGTTCTCTTCATATTTTCTATTTCTTCCTGGTTCAGTCATGGAAGATTGGACATTTCTAAGAAGTTTTCCTTTTCTTCTAGGTTGTCCATTTTATTGGCATAGAATTTTTTGTAGTAGTCTCTTATGATCCTTTGTGTTTTTGTGGTATAGATTGTAACTTTTCCATTTTTTGTTAATGAGCCTGGCTAAAGGCATTAATTTTATTTATCTTTTCAAAGAACCAGCTTTTTGTTTCATTTATCTTTTCTATTGTTTTCTTCATCTCTATTTCATTTATTTCTGACTTTTATGATTTCTTTCCTTCTTCTAACTTTAGGTTTTGTTTGTTCTTCTTTCTCTAGTTGCTTTAGGTGTAAGGTGAGGTTGTTTATTTGAGATTTTTCTTATTTCCTGAGGTAAGATTGTGTCTCTATAAACTTCCCTCTTAGAACTGTTTTTGCTGTGTCTGCAGGTTTTGAATCATCGTGTTTTCATTTTCATTTGTCTCCGGGTATTTTCTTTTATCTCCTCTTTGATTTTTTCAGTGATCCATTGGTTGCATATTGTTTAGCCTCCACGTTTTCGGGGTTTTTGCAGTTTTTTTCTTGTAGTTGATTTCCAGTCTCATAACATTGTGGTCAGAAAAGATGCTTGATATAATTTCAATTTTTTAAAATTTACTGAGGCTTGCTTTGTGGCCAGCATGTGTTCTATCCTGGAGAAGGTTCCATGTGCGCCTGAAAAGAATGTGTATTCTGCTGCTTTCATATAGAATGCTCTATAAATATCAATTAAGTTCATCTGGTCTCATGTGTCATTTTGAAAATTAATTTTTATTGGAGTATAGTTGATTTACAATGTTATGTGAGTTTCTGCTGTACAGCAAAATGAATCAATTATGCATATATATATATATATATATATGTCATTCCCAGTTGACCAGTTTATTCCTCCCCCCGCTTTCCCCCTTGGTAACCATAAGCTTGCTTTCTACATCTGTGACTCTATTCCTGTTTTGTAAATAAGTTCATTTGTAGCATTTTTTTAAAGATTCCATATATAAGCAATATCATATCATATTTGTCTTTCTCTGTCTGACTTACTTCACTCAGTATGACAATCTCTAGATCCATCCATGTTGCTGCAAATGGCTTATTTCATTCTTTTTTATGACTGAGTAATATTCCATTGTATATATGTACCATATATTCTTTGTTCATTCCTCCACCTATGGACATTTAGATGACTTCCATATCCTGGCTATTGTAAATCATGCTACAATGAACATACGGGTACATGTATCTTTTCGAATTATGGTTTTCTCTGGATATGTGCACAGGAGTAGGATTGCTGGATCATATGGTAACTCTATTTTCAGTATTTTAAGGAACCTCCATATTGTTCTCCATAATGGGTGCACCAATTTACATTCCCATGAACAGTGTGGGAGGGTTCCCTTTTCTTGACACCCTCTCCAGCATTTATTGTTTGTAGATTTTTTGATGATGGCCATTCTGACCAGTGTGAGGTGATACCTCATTGTAGTTTTGATTTGCATTTCTCTAGTAATTAGTGATGCTGAGCATATTTTCATATGCTTTTTGGCCACCTGTATGTCTTTTTGGAGAACTGTCTATTTAGATCTTCTGCCCACTTTTTGACTGGGTTATTTTTTTTTTTTTTTTTTTGAGCTGCATGAGCTATTCTTATATTTTGGAGATTAATTCCTTTTTGCTTGCTTCATTTGTAAATATTTTCTCCCATTCTGAGGGTTGTCTTTTTGTTTTAGTTATTGTGTCCTTTGCTGTGCAAAAGATTTTAAGTTCAATTAGGCCCCATTTGTTTATTTTTGTTTTTTATTTTCTTCTCTCTAGGGGATGGATCAAAAAAAAAATCTTGGAAAACATAGGCAGAACACTCTATGACATAAATCACAGCAAGATCCTTTTTGACCCATCTCCTAGAGAAATGGAAATAAAAACAAAAATAAACAAATGGGACCTAATGAAACTTAAAAGCTTTTGCACAGCAAAGAATACCATAAACAAGACCAAAAGACAACCCTCAGAATGGGAGAAAATATTTGCAAACGAAGCAACTGACAAAGGACTAATATCCAAAATTTATAAGCAACTCTTGCAGCTCAATAACAAAAAAACAAACAACCCAATCCAAAAATGGGCAGAAGAACTAAATAGACATTTCTCCAAAGAAGATATACAGATCGCCAACAAACACATGAAAGAATGCTCAACATCATTAATCATTAGAGAAATGCAAATCAAAACGACAATGAGATATCATCTCACACCGGTCAGATTGGCCATCATCAAAAACTCTAGAAACAATAAATGCTGGAGAGGGTGTGGAGAAAAGGGAACCCTCTTGCACTGCTGGTGGGAATAATGTAAATTGATACAGCCACTATGGAGAACAGTATGGAGCATTTTCTTTAGGGTTCTAATGAATGATGACAAGTCAGTAGTGAAAAAAGGCAATGGTGTGTGTATGTGTTTCTCAAGCTACTGTTGTTTTTGCAGTTGTGGCAGTTGTTGTTCAATGGAAAATGTTTTATGCTTAAGAGTCAGAAAACCTGAATCTGAAACTTACTTATAAGCTGCTTGAATTTGGACAAGTCACTTAACTTTTCCAAGCCTCAGTTTCTTCAACTGTAAAATGGGGATAATGCCACCTTTCTCACACAATTTTAAGACTTTACTGCAATAGAGAGTGGAAATAGTTTATAAATTGTTAAGTACAATATAAATGCAAGATACCATTATTAATAAGGGAAAATTAAAAAACTTTTAGGGAAAATGAACATTTTCTACTACCTCATTAAGCTTTCAAAAATAACGTCCCTAGAGATATGGGAACATATGTATATGTATAACTGATTCACTTTGTTGTAAAGGAGAAACTAACACACTATTGTAAAACAGTTATACTCCAATAAAGATGTTAAAAAAAAAATCTTGCTGCAGTTTATGTCAATGTGTGTTCTGCCTATGTTTTCTAAGAGTTTTGTAGTATCTGGACTTAAATTGAGGTCTTTAATCCATTTTGAGTTTATTTTTGTGTATGGTGTTAGGAAGTGTTCTAATTTCATTCATTTACATGTAGCTGTCCAGTTTTCCCAGTGGTATCTTTTTGAAGAAACTGTCTTTTTTCCACTGTATATTCTTGCCTCCTTTGTCATAGATTAGGTGACCATTACCATAGTGCATGGGTTTATCTCTGGACTTTCTATCCTGTTCCATTGATCTATGATTTGTTTTTGTGCCACTACCATTCTGTTTTGATTACAGTAGCTTTGTACTATAGTCTGAAGTCAGGGACCCTGATTCCTCTAGTTCCATTTTTTTTTTCTCGAGATTGCTTTTGCTATTCATGGTCTTTTGTGTTTCCATACTATATGATTTCACTTATATGTGGATTCTAAATAACAAAGCAAACATACATACATGACAAAAGAGAAACAGGTTCATAGATACAGAGAATAAACTGGTGGTGGCCAGAGGGAGGGCAGTGGAGGATGGGTGAAATTGTTGGAGAGTATTAAGAAGTACAAACTGCCTGTCATAAAATGTCACAAGGATGTAATGAACAGCATAGGCAATATTGTCAATATTTTCACAATTTTGTATGGTGATAGTTGGTAACTAGACTTCATGGGGTAATCATTTTGTAATGTATAAAAATATCAAATCACTCTGTTGTACACCCAAAATAATATAATATTGTAAGTCAATTATACTTCAATTAAAACAAGTTTTAATGAAATCCAACGTATTTATTTCTCTCTTTCATGAATTGTACTGTGTTTCCTATCTAAAAGCTCATCACCAAGTCCAAAGTCACTAAAATTTTCTCCTGTATTTTCTGTATTCATATACTTATTTCAGAACCTCATTATGTTGATTATTATAGATTTACAGCACATTTTAAAATTGAAAAATATGAGTCCTCCAATTTTGTTGTCTTCCAATACATAATTTTGTCTATTCTGGATCATCTACATTTTAATATAAGTTTTTAAAAAGTCTTACCAATTTTTACAATATGCATGCCAGAATGTTATAGGGACCCTGTAGATTACTTTGGAGTAAATTGTCACATTATAACTCTAAAATATTAATGAATTAACACAACAAATATTTCTCTCTCACCTTACATGTTATCTTGGCATAACAACAGGATAGTAACATTGTCTCTGCTCTAGAGAGCTCATAGTCTATTGAAGGACATCAGAAATAGAAATTAAAAATTGTATCTCAATACGTTTGTATGGTACTGACTCAATAAAGTCATGTGTATACTCTAATTTTGCACAAGGGGTGGGAGTGACCAACTCTACTTTGTAGTGGAGAAAGGGTAGATGACAATCAGATGGAGTTTGCAGGACTGATGACCAAACAAGTATTGAAGGATTAATGTGAATTTCAGAACAGGTAATGCATGGCAGAGGTGGTACTTGGGTGGTGGGAGCAGCAAGAAGGTATGGTAAATGGACAAACCATGAAGAATTTGTATTCCATGCAAAGGAGTTTGAACATTTATTCATAAAATACAGGAAGCTACTGGAACGTGTCAAGGCATGATCAGATTTGGTAGAGCTACTGAAAGACTAATTCAATGTGGAGAGTGAAGAATGGACCAGAGGTAGGGTGGGGTAAAAAGGGGGAAGAATAGATAAGAGGGTACATAAAGAATAACCTATCAAGTAAGTGAAATTTACCTTACATGACTCATTTCTTTGACACTTAAGATCATTGCTTCCCTTTTGATAATTGCTTCCAGAACTTTCTTCAGCAGTGACACCATACCAACTTCTTTAGACTTTGCATATCATCCCCCTTCATATTTTTGTTTTTGCATATTTCAGTTTTGCATCCAGCCTTTCACCTTGCTCCTCATTAAAACCAGCATGTACTTTCTTGATTTTGAACACCTAATTCTCTTAATAGACTTTATTGTTATTTTTCTGGACAAGATATCTGAAATGTACATTTTAGAAAATGCTTTGTTTGAAATTATTTTTAATGAGGATTTTCTGAAAATTATTTTATAATAATGGGATTTAATTTTCTTTTACCAATGTTTTCTCTACCTGTTCTGATCAAATATGTTGTCTCTTCTCATTATAAATAAATAAATAAGAAGAGAAAAAAGAAAGATAGACAGAAAACAACTTATTAAGGTTGGCTTTAATTCGAGTAAAGCCAAAATATTCCAACCCTAACCCCGATTAAGTTGGAACAATTGTGCATATTATTTCAGAGGAAAAGAATCTATTGGAAGAAAAAAAAAATGTCATGACAACTTCTTTGTAATTACTTGTTGGTATACTTTCATGAAGAGTTCAAATGACATTTCCTAAATTTTCACCAATAGACACGGCAGATATTTGAGCAAGTTTGCATCTGGAAAGTTGTCAAAATAGATTTGCCTAAGTTGAACTGATTTTAATGTTTTAATATTCTCAAATTGTCCTCTTGACTCAGGTTTTGATATCAAGGAGGACTGTATAATATGTGTAAAGAATTTAGAAGGAAAACTGCCTTGTGTACTAGAAGGAAACAAAGATCCAAATCCTACTCTATCAAAAAAGTCTAAACATAACCCTTCTCCAACACCCATATGTCAATCTTTGTTCATCTTAGAGAGTTCAAGTAGCTTTCTCAGTATAACCTATAAATAACTCCTATTGGAATATCTTCAGAGAGGGGTTAACATACTGATAAATACACTTGAGCTCAGCTACAGGAATTTGGGACTGATGTAGTTCCAGAAGGAAATAAGGGACCTGGAGACAGGTTCAACCATACCAATATGCCAATCATAGCAAATGGATGCACAGGGTGGTAAACGGGGATTACTCACTTAGCAGTGAGCTGTCTCAAGTTACACAAGTGCCATAACTGGATATAATAACCACACACTTGTCTTGATTTGTCACAATCTTAACAGGAGAAACCACTGTCCACTTCAAATGGAGACAGTCAGGCAAACCTGATCAGATTATTGCTGTCATTATTTCAAGCAAATTAACAGGTTACAAGATTGCTCACCTTATCTGACACCATTGTGAAGTTTGACAGCCTGGGCATCAAATGAGAAAATACATCAGGCTGATTTGCAAAGAGCTCACCTAAGATGACTCATTCAGTCCAAAGGATCTTTACTTGGATGAATCGTTAGCAGTGAGATGCTTCCCTGGGGTCAGTTTAGCAGTTTAGCACTAAACACAGTTGCCATTTCTTCCAGAAGTCCCTGGAATAGTTGGGTTCTGGGGTAAGGCTTTTGAAAAGGGAAGCCTGACCATTCAAACCCAGTACAGTTACACTCTGTAACAGGGCTTTCTCCCTGGAAGTCATGGCTTCCCAAGCATCACCAGGGAACCACAGATATATCTACAGGAAAAAAAGTTTTGAGTGTCATTTATTAATGTTGTCACAACTTAACATAAGGGGAAAACTCGGTCAGTGAGTGTTTGAAGGACAAGAACCCTCTTTAACACACAGTTATTTCCTCTGTATCAGAGCACAATTAACATAACGCTACACTGTCCTGGCTCCCTCATTGTCTTTTAACTGTGTCTCAGCTACCTATGTCCAGGATCTTTGGTGTATGTCAGTGTGTGTACATGTGTGCCTACACGTGTAGGGAGCACTTGTACCATGCTTTCTGTAACCTCCAGTTATTCCCAGAAGCTGTTTCCCATCCATTCCTAATCATAACCCTGTCTGTCTTAGCTTAATATGTCATGTCATTCAGGATGCAAAAAAGGAGGTGTGGATGGCCCCAACCTCCCACCTTCTACTAAGTCTGGTGTAATTGACTTTTTTTTCACATTGTTGATCAGTGCTAATGGAGTTCTGCCTCCTTTTTAATTTCTTTGCTTAAAATTCCCAAATTCCTTTTAAAAAGTCCCCAACATACCAAATTTTCTTTACTATGTCACCAAAGCTGCTGAATACTACATGTCTCTAATTCTGGAGCAAAATAAATCATTATGCAGAAGTTCCAAGGAATCACTCAAAATTCTCATTACCTGGACCTAGGAAAACCTTGAATGAAAAACTTTATTATTAAAATATTTCGGAGTCTCTCCCAGACTGTATTTGTCTGGCTGCCTACATTATACATTCCCATTTGTTGGATATTGGGAAGCAGGACAATGTGTTCAAAGAATCACAGGATTTCAAAGCATATCCTTTTGTGCTTGAAAACTGCCTTGGCTGTTCAATTGCTTTGTGACCTTATGTCATCACATTAGCTGAGTTGACACCTGTATTGGTACTTGTATCAATCAGGTTTCCAGAGGAAACATACGGTGCATTCAAACTGGGTCATTCAAGACAGTTTAAAGAAAGGACTATTTATAAAAATTTCGAGTGATTGTTTTATCACTTGCTACTTTATTAAAATTGCAGACATATCTGGTGAGTTTTCCTTTAATTCTTTTTAAATTAAAAAAAATCTGGCTCTACACTAATTTTAAGAACACAACTAAAACAATGTATTAATTTTTTAAAAAAGCTGTTACATCAATATTAAATAGACTTTAAGGCAAAAGTCATCACTATGTATACTTAGTATCATTAAATAGTGATAAAAGAACAAATCTGAAATGACAAATAATGAGCCTGTGTGCATCTACCAAAATAACAACAAAAATTATCAAAAAATATTGACAGAATTTCCAGGAAAAATGGACAAGTAAACAACCATGTTGCAAGATTTTAAGACCTCTTTTTCAAAACTGAAAATCAAGTGAACAAAAATTATTAACAATGTTGAAGAATTGAGAAATAAAGTGAACAAAAGTGGATGAAAAGCAAGTCTCAACAAATATTAAAAGACCCTGTTATTATAAGACCACATTTTTCAGACTATAATTAATGGTCAATCAAGATATAATAATTAGCATTTAAAACTGTATAGAACTAAGTGCATAAGGAAAATTCATGCTGCTAAAACTGGTATCTAAAGGAAAATTTATAGTGTGAAAAGCATATATTAGAAAACAAGAAAGAATATGAATTAATCTAAGTGCTCAACTCACAAAGTTAGGAACACCATGAAAAACTGACAGAGCAAATACAGAAATATTAGGGAAGAAAATTTAAAAATAAAAGCAAAAACTTAATAAAATGTTAATAGCAACATACTTTCTAATATGTGAATATTAATTGTCATTACTGATATATCTGATTGTTTGTTTCCATTCCACCTGATACTTTCTCTGTATTTTTATGCACATTTTTTAACTTTCATTTTCTCCTTTCTGCCCTCCATTAGATTTGTGATATATTATTGATTCTCATTTTTCTCTTCTACTGTTTTCAAAATTTTTCTCCTCTATTGTTTTGAAAACTATTCTCCACTCTTGATTGGAAACTGAGAATCAATACAATTAGAATTTGATTCTTTAAAAAAAAAAATTAAACTCTCAGAAAAACTTAGGCTAGATTTATCATCAAATAAGATATAGTACAAAAGAAAATAATATTAAAAGTAAAGAAGGCAACATAACTGAATCTAAATATATATATATATATATATATATATATATAAACAAAGCTATACCAGGATATAACTTAGCCCATCAAAATAATCTTGTACTTTTAAAGATTTAAGTTAGTTCATTAGCAAAACTGGAGGGAATTTGTAGAGTAAAAATACTTTTTAATTTTTTGTTGCTGCTTACTAATGCTACTCCCTGTAGTCCTATATGTCTGTTGCTCTCAGACCTGTAAAGTGTCTGGGATGTTTATGCTACCTGAATGCTAACAAGTTAACCTGCCTCCAGTTTTATAATGCTGGTAGAAGACACGAGACTCCTAGGTCAGAGACAAAGACTTCATTACTTACAGCACAGCAGGCACTCTGAGCTTCAATTTCATGGCAGGTGCAATAGTCCACCAAATCCCAAGGGGACAATAAGCACATAGAACTAGAAGGATGCTGTATACACAGTGTTGTGCATCCTGGCTGAGAAATTTTGAGCTCAGGAAACCCTATTAAGTTATAAGAGGATGCTAGAAAACCTGTCCAAACCTTGACCCAGGAGAAGACATAATCTTTATTATACTGAATAACAAACAAATATTCCCTCTGCTTTCTGGAGGAAGAAGCTATCTCCATCTTCCAAGGCTGTCTTTTATACAAACATCTTTGAAAAGATAGTTTGGAACAAAAATTGTCAGTGACTCTACTCACAAGATATATAGAAGCATGAGAGATCCAATGGAAAGTTGTCTCTTAAAACTTATTTCTGCTGCTACTGCTGCCACTGTATTGGAGTTAAAATATAAGTGTAATTTCTCCCTGGGCCTTTTCTACGTCTCCCTGTCATGTCCTGAATATAGGAAACAGCACTTAGAAAACTCACCATTCCTCTTAAAACAATACCTCTCATGGCGGGTAGGGTTTTGGGGGCAAAAACAAAACAATTGCTCCAAAGAGTTAATCATGACACTTAAAACCTGGTAAACTTTCACCTGAAATTTCCCAAATTGTTTCAATCTATTCATAGTAGAATGTATTTGGCTAACATTTCTGGAGTAGGAAAAGAGTATGGAGTATGGGTACACTCACATTTCCATCTAAGACCTACCTCTGCAAATCATCTTGCTGATGATGAGATGTGGAATATAAATATTGTTAAAAATATATAAAGAATGCATATATGTCCATTATTGATTTAATGTGCTGATACTTAATGGCAGCTTTCCTAAAATGTTCCATATCTTCTACAAACACTAATGTTGGACTTAATTCTTGCTAACCTCAATACCTATCCTCTTGAGCAAACAATTTTGGCTATAAACTATTCATTTCTTAACTCTGTGGTTCCCATATATTTCCTGACGTATTAAAGCCAACATTACAAATAAAGGCATGGTGAAAGATAATAGTTGCTGTGACTTTTGTTTCAAAAAATACTAGACTCAACTGTGGTTTCTAAAAGTGTTACACAGAAGAATACATTTGAGGAGTTAATCATTCTTTTCCATGAACCCACATACCTGATTGCATCATGTACTGAATGGTCTTATGCTTTTAACTTTTTTTTTTACTAAAATTAGTAGCAATTTTTTACATTTTAAATATATTGTACACGAATTTTTGCTGCTATATCCCAAAGTCTCCTGAAGAATTATTCAAAACTGCCGAGCCCTTTTAAAATATCTTTTGTGACTATTCAAATCTCTGATCTTTAAACTGAAATTGATGAACTAAAATCTGCAAATCTGAAGTTTTAATTCAAGTTACATTTTATGCTAAAAGTAATAAAAAACATGACTATTTTTGATATGGTTTATGATGTTACCAGGACAGACATTCAAGCCAGTTAATTTTATTTCAGGCAATTGTTAGCAACTGTTTTATTTATGCTATAGACAGACTACCTCTTATACAGACCAGTGGTATATTTTTCCCATTACCAGCAATAGAGTGTGCTATATATATGGGGTGTGCTAGAAAACCTATCCAAACTATGCACCAGAAATGCACCATTTTTATTATATTTAATAATTTAACAGACAACATTTAACCAGGTAAATGAACAATATTTTTAAAAAATAAAGTTATGAATGATTCTATAAATGCATATATATGAATAGTAATTGTGTGTGGGTTCATCTAACTTTAATTACCTCCTTAAAAGCCCTTTTTCCAGATATACCCACATTAGGGATTAGGACCTTAACACACAAATTGAGAAGGGGTACAACTCAGTTCATAACACAGAGGTAATTTGGGGATTCCAGTAAGAATTTCCAGTAAGTATACATGGGGTCTAAGGCAAAGGATAATTTCCATCTATCTACCTTCAAAGTATACCCCCTAACACAGAGTTACAGTCTTTCACAAATCAAATAAAGGACCCATACTACCATTATCTGAAAAGACATTGACCCAAAGATTTCACATTATTTTCTCTGCAGGTGGTTTTCAGTCCAATAACATTTCAGAGTATTATTGGAAATCAGAATTTTTGTGCACCTTTGAAGGACTGTAAGTACTCACAATAACTTCCATGTTTGGCAACAGTTGCAAAACTCTACCTAGGACCATGAACAGTGTCTCACAGGGTCTATAAAGGTGTTCACAGTTAGCCTCGTCTTCACTCACCAGGTGCCACCTCAGTGTTCTGCTACAGCTTGAATAGAAATATTTATTGCCCAGAACACTATATTTTATATCATCAAAAAAGAAAAGCTTTTTTTTTTCATGAGGACTATACACACAACTTTTCTTAGACAACATATCAACCTCTCACTAGCAGTAAGTACCCAACTTTACACAGAATTGGAAAACTCATGACCCCTTCAGCTAAATGTTGAGAAAACCTTATCATGTCATGAAGTATCCTCAGTACTGGCTCTCCTATGTGAGCTTGAGCACATGAATGTTACTTAATAATCCACACTAGATACCATCCCTGCCATGGCAACATGGCCAGCCACAGAAAATTGTATTTTAAAAGAATATTTTCTGAGGTAAGAAATAAGAAAGAGTTGAGTCTGTAAAAAATCACTTGCAAGGTCATCTCTGAAGCTTTCACTTTTTCATTCATTATTTCTGGCAAAGGAAGAACTATTGGCTGCTTTAGCTTTTCAAGATATAAGTCCAAATCTTCAAGAGCTGGACAACCAGGCAGCTCCCTCCACTGGCCAAGATATTCATACAAATAAATGACTGCTGAACAACAAATCCTTGGCTGGGAGATTCACACATTAGGCAAGCTGAAACTCCTGATTGAAGAAGAAGATTCCGAAAGGACTTAGGTGGAAAATAAAGGACTGACAAACCAATTCACTGAATGCATGTGTGTATTCAGTCTATGTTTACAATAAAATACAAGAAAATTCAAAAGACAAAGTCTTTGATACTAGAGGTAATAATATAAAAAGAAATCTAATCAAGATGAAAAGCCCTGGTTGAAGGTGGGTGATAAAAAAACAATGATACAAAACAAGAAATAGAGAACAGAGTCAACATGGCAGAAAATAGTAATGTAATTAAAATTTTTGAAAATTTTCACAGAAAAAGAGCACAAAAACTTTATCCATTAGGACCTTTTTCTATTCAAGTCATAGAAAATTGTCCTTGACTGGTTTAGTAATAAGTAATGTCAGAAGTGGGTCAGTTCCAAGACTGTTAAATTCAGTGGCTCTACAATATTCTCAAAGACCCAGATTCTTTCCATATTTTTCCTGTGTCATCATTAGAATTATAATAAATATTTTAAACTGTTGTGTAACACATTACAAAACTTGAATTTTTAGGGTCAGTTGAAGAGACAGAACAGTTTTAAACACATTAACAATAAGATGCAACTTTGAAGATCTCTGCTAGAAATGTTATGAAAAAATTTAAAATAATTTCAATATATATTCTTTATAAAAAATACCAATAGCATGGTATTAGAAACAGATATAAGTAAGAAATTCATTATAACTAATGAATAAATACCAAAAATAATTACTTTACTTATGTTTTTAATGTTCTGTTAATAATTATATGCATATGAATTTATATTATTTTCATTTTTTGAGAAATAATTTTATTTTTGAAAATAGTTTTTGAATAGAAGGCTTTTATATGTCTATTCATATAATAAAACATTTATGTATATCAGTCAATAAATAATTTTTAAAATTATATAGTTTTAATTACTTTTAGGTTCCCCTTCCACTGTCAAAAGTGTGTCCATTTAAACAATACATTATATGTTAACTCTATAATTAAAATTTTAAAATTAAAGTGAGAGACTCTAGAGTCTATAGTCTCTATAGAGAATCTGTACCCTATGAAGAATGACTATAGAGGAAAAGAGGTGGAGGTCCAAGCAATTATCCTGAAAAGAATTTCAATTTAACCCTTAAGATGTCAAGGACATGAGCAAGAATCAACAAAGGAGACAGGTGACTGAGACCCCAGAGGATAAAAAAGTAAAATAAAATAAAACAAGAAAGCAAACAAATATGAGAGTATGAAGTTTGGGAAACTAAGTGAAGAAACTCACTTAAGGAAAAAAAGTGGTCAGTTGTGTCAAATGTTTCTCTTAGTTCATGTAGGATCAAGACTGATGATCCCATATTGGATTTAGCAACATGGAGCTTATTGGTGATCTCAAAGAGAGTGATTTTGGTGGGTGTAGGCTGAGGGAAATGTTACCAAACCAAACTTGGGTCTTCTTGCCTGCTGGCAGTAAAGCCAATCTACCGATACTGGGTTGTGGTGAAAGCAAGTACAGCATTTATTGCAAGGTGCCAAGCAAGGAGTCCAGGCAGTTAGTATTCAAAAGTTTTGACACTGGGAGTGAGTACCTGGTGCAGGGTGGAGAGTAAGACTTACTGATAAAGAGGAGATCAAGGGAATGAGAAGCCAGGATAGTAGATGGATCATGTATATGGATAACAAAATCAGCAAGAAGTTTCACAGTGGTGTAGGAGGGAAGGACTATGGGCCAGGAATGAAAGTCTCAAAGGAAAAATTGGGGGACCCAGCACTCAATAGATGGCTGCAAACAAGAGGGTAGTGGGTGGTATAATCTGATGACCTGAGATTCACACTGGGAGGAGGGAGGGAAAGAGCAATGTAGAGCAAGAAAGACCTCTATCCCACCTCCAGACCAAATTATTAAAAGTGATAAATGGAATATTGCCTGCAATATCAATAAACAAAGAATGGCACCATCATCTGAGATTGCAGCCACTGTCTACGGTGAACTGGTGAGCCCGGAGGGAACTAAGGAAGGAAAAGAATACATGCCATCTAGCAGCCATAAGACTACAGCCTCTACTGACTGTGAGCTCCTGAGGAAACTCAGGATGTCAAAACACAGAATACTGGCCCCAGATAGCTGAGATACATATCAAAGAAATGATGTCAGTGAGCCCAGACTCTTGAATCTTCCATACATAGAAAAGGGCTAAATTCCTTAACTTGTGATTTCTAGTTTTCTTTAATTAACAGTAATTTTTTGTTCTTACTATCTGTCTTTTGTTGCAAAACTCCTATATATCCTAGCTGTCCCCCTTGTCTCCTTGGAGCAGTTCTCTCAGGATTACTTGAGATTCTGCCTCCCCGGGGTTGAAGTCCTAGAAATTCCCACTGAATAAAACATAACTCTCAACTTTTAGGTTGTGAATATATTTTTTTAGTCAACAAAGGTGTATGTTGACTAAAAGGAGTGATCTTTCAAAACCTAAAATCTCATCATGACAAGCTTTTGAATAAAAGCTTTTCAGCGAAAGTTCAAAATTCATAGACTTAACCTACCTTCCCGGACGAATCTTCCCCCAAATAAGCAACAAATCACTCAATATTTTCTTGCTTCTCTGTTTTTCAAACACTGACGCTTTGCTTCTTGCTATCTGTTTTTCCAGGCCTTTTTCCTCTGTCTTTGCAGGACTGTCTCCCTTTCATATACTAGGCATCTTCTCAAATCTCACCTCTTCAGAGATGTCTTCTCTAGCCATCTTTTAAAATATTTTTATTCTACACGTCTCTGTCCCCAACCAGATCACTCTCATTATTTTCAAAAGTTATCACTATCTAAGATCACCTGAGGAATTTATTTGGTTAGGGATTATTTTCTCACTATCCTCTATATCAGAGAGTAGATCCTGATGTCCCACACCTGATATCAGTGCCTGGCACAGAGGAGATTTTCCAGGATTACTTGCACAAGGGACAGCACTTTCTCTCCAGAATGTTCCTACCCATTTTGAGATTTTAACAATCTCGAACCATAAACTGTCCATTTTTGTGTGAAACTGCAACACTTTTATGTATTTATTTTTATAATTCTCACTTTATATTGTAATTATTGGTAGAGCAGGTTACAAATAATATGTTGCATCTTTCACCACATCCAACTTCTAAGGATGATGAACAGTTGCTAATTTCATTATCTTAAGAAGTAAAAGAGAAAATGTTAGGAGTTGAAGGATATATATGTAGGAGAGAAAATGAAGGAGAAAATAAGTTGATAGCAGGTTATGTTTATCAATAATGTAACACATCTCTTTTCAGGACAACCTAGGAGTTTAATAAAATCTACTAATACTTACAAAATCTCACAGAGATGGATTTTGTCTTGTAAAATGTGCACTTTCTGGGAAATTTTAGAAATCATTGAAAAGGTTTATACTTTCAAAATTATGGAATTCAGGAAATTGGAGATTTTAGAGCAATCACAGATGACATCTGGGCTACCTTGATTCATGTAGTTGTGTGCACACACATACGCAGATGAAATTATCTACATAATACTGTGCATGGTGATAATAAAGATAACTGTGAGCTATAAAGAACATTCCACATACCTCATATTCTATCTCTAAACAAACTTGTGAACAAGGCAAATGTGGTTAAGCTCGTTTTGCAGAAAAGGACAATTATTCTCAGAAAGTCTGCCATGGATCAGCAGATTAGGGCTCTTTCCTGACCACTGTCTCAGTCTCAGTACATCTGCTTTTTGGCCTTGAAATAGTCATTTTCCACTATTTTGTTCCTTTTTCTCATTTCCAAAGACATATGATAAAAATCTAGTAATTTTTAACACACAAACACCATTTTTTTTTTGCATAAGGATCATTGAGAACTACATGAAATCTATGGACTCTTTTCACAGAATATTTCACACACACATGAAACTAGATCTTTTAGGGATCAATGGAAGTCATACTAAGAACTTCTGTTCAGGCTCTAAAATTATTCTATTATTCATATGCAGGTTATCTTAAGTTCCTAACTGAATGTTATCAGCAAATGTTGAACTTCTGGAGAGCTTCTTAAGTTAACCCATGGAAGTCTTCATAAGCAATAAATTCTTTATTCTCCAATTGTGTAGAATTTCTGAATTGCATTGCAGGCTTTAATTTAAACCAAATTGTAGAAGGTTTAAGAATTACATTTTGCTCTTTGAGATGCAGTTAGCAACCATTTTTTTCAGGTTGCCAATACCACACATACAGGCCAAAGCATTGTTGCCAATTCCCTGGAAGATCCTTGGGCTGGAAATGCACAGCTAATTGTAGAGCATGTGTTAGTGCCTTGTCAACAGAGATTAACAGAGCTGCTCTTCCACTAATAGAGCAGGGTGTCCCCAGGGGAGCTGATAAGTAAGCAGATGACTGTGATTTTAAAAGGCATGTGTCCCTAACTTGAGATGAACCTGGTCTCATTCTGCATTTCTGTAAACAGTCACAGCCTTACGGACTCTGAATAAGTGAGATCCCCAAAAACCACACTCCCTGTGAGTAAGTTTGCATCTGTGGAAGTAGCATTGTTTTTTCCAGTTCTGAAAGGTGTCCTGACGCATGGACTCATCCTTAAAGAGAAGCTTATATCATGAAAGAACCCAGCTCAGTGTCTTACATACTAACTTAGTAAAAAATAATAATAATAAGAAGAAGAACAACAAAAACAATAATAAGGGACAAACACTGTTTGCAAAGTATCCAAGAACAGTGGGAAATTTCTAGGTAGATAATTAAATTGATGTTAATGAGCAAAACTGGTGTGTGTCCAGTTGTCCCTTTTTAAAATAAGAGAAACAAAGAATTTCACTGTGTATAAGCTACTAACTTTCATCTTCAGTTATGCATTTGAGGGAATTTGAGAGAGCACTCTAATTCATTCCACAAATATTACTGAGCCCCTACTATGTCCTAAGAATGCAACACATGTTAAGGAATAAAACAGAAATACTTGCCTTCTTGGAGCTTACATTCTAGTTGGGGGAAGTGTGGGAGTGGTAAGAGTTGTCTTCCAGGATAAAGGAATAAATAATCATTGTAAATAAGTAAATTACATTACATGTTAGAAAGAGAGGAGTACTATGGACAAAAGGAAAAATAGAGCTGGGTGTGGAAAGCAGGAGTTCTATATGGTCAGCTTTATGGCCAGTTTTTAGAAATGTCTGAGTAAGTGTCTTTTTGAATGCTTGCCATGTTCTTCACCCTCTCCAAGAATCCCTGCTATGGGGTAGGGATTTCTGTCTCCAGAAAGCATCTATTAAATTGTGGTTAGATTAGCCAGTGACCAGGCTGGAAGGCAGGCTATATTGTCTTGGGGCCTCAGCCTCCTCACTCCTCGCAAGAGATCATTTCCTTCCCAGTAGACACCCAGAATCCTTATGTTCCCTCCATCCTCTTTTCTGATACCTGCTCTGCAAGTCTTCTTTCAAGGTGGGGAAGGATGTATACCTTAATCAATGTGCTCTACCAGATCTTCAGAAGAGGGAAATGTCTTACACACATACTATTAATGAGGGTAGAGTCTAGGTGAGATGCCAGGGAAGAAAACATGACGGTGGAGTTCCAAGTGTTGACAATCAGGTAGTGGGTAAAAGGGAACTGATGTGTCAGAAGGTAATGACAAACTTCACATCCAGCATAGAATTCTCTACATCCCATGGCTTACTTCAATGCACATGGTGAGTTACAGGAGGCCCATGCACATGCATCCTCCCAGTGAAATCATTTTATAATGATTGAATGAAACAGATTGGTATAATTTTAAAACCAACTGACCTTAAAGGATGTATTCAGTTGCTCTCCCAATAGGGGGTATGTTTTGGAGTTAAATTGAATTAGTTTTTTTGGTGATTTGAACAAAAGCTCATTCTCTGCAAAATTACAGTCACAACTATAAAGATTTGGTACATTCCCTTGTTTATTTGCTTGTTTGAAATGAACGATGTTGTCTACTGCAACATTCATATTTCATTGAGAAGGTTTATAAAGTTAGGAGTTAAATGAATGATTCCTATCCTGACTGTTTCTAAACCACAACTTTCTTACTTGTAAGAGATACAAAACAATATTCCCTAAATCTCACCATTTCACATATAGTGGTTTGTGATTATTGCTGAACACATACATTCACAGGTGGAAATTTAACAGAATTATAATAACATAGCAAATATAAAAAGAATCCATGACTTTGATGCTAAAAGTTAAACAAACAAACAAATAAAAAGGAGTGAAGGGAAAGCTCTTTTCTACAGTAGAAAGTTACAAAGTGACAAATACTGGAGGAAAAACAGGGTTAGAAAATCACCACTTTGCAACTACCATTGTCATAATTAATATAGGCAAGAATTATCAATGGATCCTAAAACTCTTATGTGAAATTTTGTTAAAGAATAATGTATCTACCAAGGCTGCTGAAGAGGGTGTGGAGAAAAGGGAACCCTCTTACACTTGTTGGTGGGAATGTAAATTGATACAGCCACTATGGAGAACAGTATGGAGGTTCCTTAAAAAACTAAAAATAGAATTACCATATGACCCAGCAATCCCACTACTGGGCATATACCCTGAGAAAACCATAATTCAATAAGACACATGCTCCCCAATGTTCATTGCAGCACTATTTACAATAGCCAGGTCATGGAAACAACCTAAATGCCCATTGACAGATGAATGGATAAAAAAGATGTGGTACATATATACAACGGAATATTACTCAGCCATAAAAAGGAACGAAATTGGCTCATTTGTAGAGATGTGGATGGATCTAGAGACTGTCATACAGAGTGAAGTAAGTCGGAAAGAGAAAAACAAGTATTGTATATTAACACATATATGTGGAACCTAGAAAATGGTACAGACGAACCAGTTTGCAGGGCAGAAATAGAGACACAGATGTATAGAACAAATGTGTGGACACCAAGGGGGGAAGGTGGCAGGATGGTGGGATGAACTGGGAGATTGGGATTGACATATATACACTAATATGTATAAAATAGATAACGAATAGGAACCTGCTGTATAAAAAAATAAAGTAAAATTCAAAACAAAAAAGAATAGTGTATCCACACAGTCTAGAAATATCTTCGTATGGATTTCTTATTAATTATAAAGGAAAAAAATGAGAACTTTACAATAGAAAATAGTGTATAAACAGCCTAAATCAAGGTATCACGTGCTTCCTGATATGGTTCACAGAGAAGGACATGGAAAAACTTATACAGTAATCCTGCCAGAAAATGCATAACCTGAATCAAATCATTAGGGAACAATCAGACAACCCCAAATTGGGGAACTTCTTAAATAAACACCTGGTCTTTACTCTTCCCAACTGTCAACGTCATAAGAGAAAAGAATAAAACTAAGAAACAGTTTCTGTTTAAAGAAAGTAATGAGGCATAACAACTGAGAGAAAAGATTACAACCAAGGATCCGTTTCTGTTTAAAGATATTAATAAGATGTAACAACTAAGTGAAATGTGTGATTTTAGATTGGAACTTGAAAGGAAAAAATTGAGACAACTACAAAATATTGAATTTGGACTACATATTAGATAATACTATTTTATGTGTGTTCCATTTCCTTAGTTTTAATAAATGTATTTTAAATGTTGTATTCTACTATGAGAATATTCTTGTTCTTATAAGAGATACATATGGAAACACTTAGGAGTTTGTATCTTATATTATATGGTTCAGCAAAATAATATTTCTGTATAATAAAGAAATTAGCTGGCCTTTGTCCATGGATCCTGGGAGGTATACTATAAACACTTGGAATTTCCTGTCTTTGGGAGTGTCTCTTTCCAGGCTTGGGATTATCTGTCTTTGTTACTCTTGGTGGTCCCCTTGGACCACATCAGATCATTTATGCTAACCAAGTGACTCATGGTGGGTCCCTAGATAGTTTGTGCTAATAAAATTACTCAAGATGGAAGATGGTCATGCTCAAAAGACCAATCATGTGATTACAGGGTGGGGCTTTGAGCTTCTCAGTACCCACCCAAACTTTGGGCAGAGAAGAGGGACTGGATATTAAGTCATATAGCCAATGATTTAAGTGATGATGTCTATTTAATGAAGCCCCAATAAACATTATGGACACTAAAGCCTGGGCAAGCTTCCCTGGTTGTTAATACTCTGTATTGTCACACACTGATGTCAGTGGATTGCATGACCCCAAAGACAAAGGCAGCTTTACATATGGGACTCTCTCAGCCTGCCCTTTGGCTGTTTCTGATTTGCATCCTTTTCCTATAAAAAAAACCCTGTTAATCATAAGTAAAGAGCTCTCTTGAATTCTGTGGTTGAGTTGAGCAGATTATCAAACCTGAGCAACTCAAGGGAACCCCTAAATTTGATCAGAAGTGAGGATGTCCTGGGGATGCCTTAACTTACAACTGGTGCCAGAAATGAAAAGGATTGGGAAGTTTGACCTAATTCTGGGAAGATGACAGTTGCAGATTCATTCATTCATTTATTGTAGATTTATTGTACTATTTTTTTACAAATTTCCATATGTTCAGTGTTTTAAAAAACAAAAATTTAGTAAAAAGAAAACTGTATGGCTCTTACATAACTTCAGGAAGTGGGGAAAATAATCTGAAGACAACATTCAATAGACCACCAGTGTGCCTCTATGGTCATGTCACAGAAAACACTGAATTTTGTCTGGTTAGGTGAACAATTAGATTGTTAGATGAATTTTCCTCCAGAAGTTAGTTTGTTTGGATTGAAAAAGACTGTTTTTAAGTCAGTTTGATTTTATGTGCTTAAAAATGTCCCAAACTAAATATTAAATGCTAAACCCATACCATTACTAGCATGAAAATTAAAACACTTTCCTGGTAGACTTGGGGAAAAATTCAAATGGAAATCTTAAGACCATGCTGAAAACAGTATATTCAACTGATAGAGATTTTTAGCCATCCAAAGACATTTTAAAAGTCTGTGCCTGGCTCATAGTGGATGCTCAATGAATAGTTATAGTAATAAGTATCAGACAAGAAATATGAGGGATTTGAGGAAATGGTGATATCAATGATTCCCTCTTTTGGTAAGGCACTTTTTATTCTTTGAGCTAAAAAAGCATATTGTTACCAAAATGGAGTGGGATACTGGGTAGACAGTTCAAATTATCATTGTGATACTACAGAGATGATGAGAACTAATAGATTCTCAAGGTCGTAGACTGCAAAGTACCAGCCAGTTCAGTCTCTTTTCCCACCATGTCACAGAGGTGCCCAAATTGAGGACTTTGATGACTCTTCTTATAGAATTCAAGAGACAGACAGAGAAGACAGAGGGAGAGAGAGACAGAGACAGAAACAGAGACAGTGAGAGGCAGAGAAACAAAGATAACAGACACAGAGAGAGTCAGAGACAGAGGGCAGAGTCAGAGACAGAGACAGAGAGAAAAAAAGAGAGAGATGGGGTAGGGAAGGAGGAAGGGAGGAAGAAGGAAGAAAAAAAGAAGGGAAGGAAGGAAGGAAGGGAAAGAACCAAGCCTTTTCCTTATTCAAAATGTATCACATTAACAATTAAACATAGAACTTCAATTTTCATTTCTTTCAATATTCTATACTGCTGTGGTTCCACTGTTCAACAACAATCTGTCCTCTCCGGTATAATGAGTTTTGTCCTCCGTTACACCTTCATGTCTACATCAATATCTCAGACTAAAGCTTTTAAAATAAATTTCATAAAATCTTGAACACGTTGCTTGTAACTTCTATAGCAGTAATACAATGTACTTGAAAATGCATATTAATTCAGTTGCAACCAACTTACATGAATGCAGGAGAAATAATTGACTCTGTATCATTCTCTTTCTTCCTCTCTCTCATCTGCACACATTATATATGTTACATGTTGCATTTTGCAACACTGCATTTTTATATGGCTGTCATTCTGAGTTGGTCTAGCAAGTAAAATCAATTCTTTTTTTCCCGGTAAGACAGTCAAGTGTCTGACACCTGCTTTCTTTTCTCAGCTATATGAAACAGCTTAAAACATCAGAATACTTCAGCTAGACTTTTTAATTATATATCTTAGCAGTCCAGTGTATTCAGGAACCATATTTAAATATTCAACCTGAAATGGACTGTGTATTAAATTAAGTAAACTACTAACTAAAGCAACTTTGCTTGGCGTATCTGCCATCAGAAGTGACAATTCATCTAATTAGTTTGCAATACTGGATATGTTCTAAATTATTTCCCTACGGGTTTTTTTTTTTTGTCTTCATGGCCACTGTGCATGTATGGTCCACAGACATACTTGATTTCTATTAAAGGATGACTTCCACCAGCCAACACATTAATTAGTATTTGCTCTGTGCCTAATAATATGTATAAGGGGTAGTATTGAGTGTGTGGATGACCCAACAAATAGCAATGATCTATTGGAGAGTGTTACAACACATCTCAGATATCTAACACCACACAGTGGTTGACCTTAAGTGACCTATGAGTTCTCTAAGACAAGCTTCAAGGAAGGTGCAGTTAAGGGTGTGTGGCCCCACCCGTTTCTGTTATTCTTAGAAATATATCAGTGTACCAGTGAAAGACTAAAAAGATTAAGGATAACCTTGAACTTTCATATCTCAATTGACCAGTTGATAATCATCTATATTCATCACCCCAATTATCATCTTAGAAAAACAAATCATTGGCAAACTTTGGAAGTTCAGCTGCTTTTGGCAGCAAATGTCCCATTGTCCCATAATCTGACTCATAACCAATGTAAGGCCGTGCTCCGCTGTGACCCACTGGGTCAGAACATTTCCAGTGGCTCCCAGAGGGGCTGAAATTGGCACCAGATCTTGAAGGGTGGGGAGGATTTAAAGGAGCAAAGAAAGGCCAAGAGTTATATGTGCCTAAGATAAAGGGCAAGTGGAACAGTATGGAGAAGCCTCGACACAACAAAAGAGCAATAATGGAGGTTGGGACTCAGGGCAGGGGCATAGCAACAGGGGAGAGGCTAAAGAGATGTGGTTGAAGCCAACTGAATGAGACTAAAGTGCTAGACTTTTATTCCTTAGACCAAGTAGTGGGTTTTCATTTAAACTTTTCTATTTCAATTCTATCACATAATATATATTTTAAGTTCTATTTTAATTTTTTGTTTTGGTTTATTTGGAGGGAGATGAGAAGTGTGAGGAGACATGTGCCTGGTAAAGATTCAGACCATATCAATAACTTTACTTAGCAGGCAACAACAAACAATAAGAATTGGAAAAATAGGATCTGCTGAGCCCTTGTGTTATTTACCACTTAATGGAATGTTGGCTGAAAACAGTAAAATAAATATTTCATTTTACCCAGCATCACTTAAAAAGTAAATAAGACACAGAGTCCTTCTAAGACAACTGCTGTGGCAGTATGGAGTAAATATAATGGGCTTCAAGCCGCATAAAGTTTAAGATAATATTCTTGGGCTTAGGAGTTTATATCTTCCTCTCCCGTCAAACAGTTCCCTATATGATTCCCATAGGTAAAATCATCTCAGTGGGTTCGCAAACCAGTGTAAATAAGTGCAGGTTTGCATTAAAGCTCCGGCTACATATTAAAGCTGAATCAACAGCCTTTACTAAAAGAGATACTCAAAAAAGATAAAACACCTCAAAGCCCAGGCGCTGGGTTTGTGCTGCTATTTCATGTCAAGGCAATTACAGTGATGGTATTAGGGAAGATGAGGGCGGGAGTGGTGTTGTCATCCAGGGGGAAGGGAACGCAAGCCTTTAAGCAATCATGTAGAGCATGCAGAACATCTTAGAGCTGGGGAAGCAACAAAGCTCCGCGCTGTCGGAGTATCGATCCGCTCCAGAAGGTGCAGGGAGCCGCCAGACCGGTGATTGCCTTCCCCACTGTGTTTAGAGAGGTCTGAAAGAATACAGTATTGATCTGGCCCCGTTCCTGAGAAGTAACTTAGAGATAAGCCCTGACTGGAGGCCACCAAACTTGAGAACAAACTGTTGCAAAGACGTCCTCTTTGCCATGCGTCCAACATCAGTGCTAACGCTGTGTGGGTGATGATGAGAACACACTTAAACCCCGTCCGGGAGAAGCTGTCCACGTGCTTTCTTCCCCTCCTCGATTCCCGGAGTCTCCAAAGGCTGAAACTGTCAGAACAATGTTGAGTGGAGAGGAGGGGAGGGCACAGCTGAAGTCCCATTTGTGAAGTTGTATTTTGTCAAGGAGGAAAGATTTGTGTTTCTGAAGCGTTGTGTGAATTTCTGAAGGTTTGAGTGTTTGTTCGAATCCTCTTCAAACTTCATTTACCGCCTCTTTTAAATGGGACTAATAATGCCAATTTTGCAGATTGTGGTCTTAATTCAATGCGATAAAAGAACGTACTCAGGAAGTGATAGCTTCTAATTGTCCGGGTCATGTCTGGGGGGCAGTGAGGAATCCACTACCATCTCCTCCCTGCTTTCTCTCAGCCACCAACTTCTATGAATCAATCAAACAAACAAACAAAAATCTCCAACAACAGACAACATCAGTGAAAACACTTTTCAGGGAAAAAGATACTTTCAAATTTTCCACTTCCAGAGCTGTGTGTAGAACTAGTTTGCCACTTTAATCCTTGTGTACTACCAAACCTCAAGTTTCAACTTGGAAATAAAAATAAAGCCGACTGGAACTTCTTCATTTGCATACCACTCAGTGTGTCATGGTTTCCTGGTGGAAATTACTGTAACCACAGGATTTCGCATGGTTTCAACCTCCAGCCACAAGTTAAAATTGGCCAGATGTTACTGAGAAGTTGGGGAACTAGGCTGTTAGCTGGGGATTCATCCTGATGTATAACTAGATCCAAATACACATTCATTTGGACTGGGATTTTAGGGTACAGCAACTTTATTTCTCGCATTTGCTAAGGATTATGGCTCCAAGTTTGTCACTCCTTGGGGCAAGCTAGTCCAATAATTTTGCCGTGGTACTATAAATCCTGGATCGCCTCCTCAGCCTGTGAGAGGCAATGTTATCTCCCTGGTTTATGTTGTGTGTAAAATGGGGTACATCCTTACATCCTCGGTACCAAGGATTTTATGAGTCACACGTAAAAAGACTTGGTGTTCTGTGTGATTTTTCTTCGTAAATCAGTATCAGTTCACCGTAGCTATAATGACATTGTTTTATCAATTTCTGAATTGAGTGTGTTGGATGAACAGCCACTTCTCAGACTATTTAAACAAAAATGAATTTTGTAGTTTTGTCATATTTAAGCTCAGTTCAATAAGATACAGGAGATGAGAGACAAAAGTCCCATCTCTCAGATTACTTTCTCTAGCAGTGAGGGGAACTAAAGCAAACTCACCAGGAATATGTCTTGTGGATTTAAAGATTATAATTGTAATAACAATAACACCTCACCATTTTCAAAGTGCTTCCCGTGCATTGTCTGTTTTTTATCGTCCTCAAGGCTCCTGGAGGTCAACGTGCACATTCATCCTGGCTTCATTTGATCCACCTCCGCTTGACCACTGCCGGACTTTTTCCCAGGCAAAAGGAGAACACCCGGGAGGGTGCACAGACTGGACAAAGAGGCTGCAGAGGTGATTTGATTTCACCACAATCATTTCATCTGTCTTAGCAGAAATCCCCTGGGCCGCCTTCCCGTATACAAACTTGCCTTTGTTCACACAGCTCGAAAAGAAAGCTTCCCCTTCAAAATTTAACTGCCTCTCTGAAACATTTAAAGGAAATGTGGCCTATAACTGTTCAACGTGAAATGCAAGCTCGTCGATCCTTTGTCCAAAGGCTAATATTTAATCTTTTAAAGCTCCTAGGAAGTGTCTTTGAAGCTCTGATTTTATTTGCCAAGCCAAATACAAATAATGCTAAATACTTATGTGCTTTATAAAAATCATGAAGTATTTATCTGCATTTTCAGCATACCCTTAGTCAGTCCTATACCCTAATTTATCACCATGAAGAGGGTATTAAGATCATTGATTTTCTGAAATGTATCCATAATTGAAAAATCCTTTTAATTGTCTTCTTTTCCGACCACGACTTTCAAAAATAACACATTTTGTGACCAAGGTCCCCAACCCCAAGAGGTAGAATCGTGTAGCAGCTTAAAAATTCCCTGCACATGAAAAGGGCCAAATGGGTTGTAAAGAGGGACCCCCTTATGCAGTGAGCCTGCCGCCCACGCCCCCTCTGACATGCCCACCTCTGTGAGCACGATAATTACCCATGCGATAAGAGTACCAAGGGTCTTTGTTATCTCTTTCAGCCCTCCTTTTTTCTTCCTTTCCTAGTGTTTTCAGTTCTAAGAGAAGTCAAGGTGAAGGGTTTAATGCCTCTGAAGCTGGGGCAAGAAAACAAAATCGCCTTTTCCTGTGGTCAGTGCAGAATACAGGGAACAGTTAAAACAGATCCACTGAAGTGAACAACCTTGATGCGACCAAGGGAGAAACACCCCCTTTAGGTGTTCCCCACAGGGTTCCCTTTCAGTTGCTGGGCCAGGAAGGTCGGCCCATCTCTATGGCACTCCCTTTCAAGTGCACTGGCTGACCGTCAGAAACAGGTTCCGCATGACTGCTGGCGCTCAGACAGACTCCTCAGAGAGAGACCCCTGACCCACCAGAGGGGAGGAACCAAAGCAGAGATCAGGCAGTTTATTTCAAGTGTGTGTGTGTGTTTGTGTGTGAGAGAGCATGGGCTACAAAGGTGAAGGAAGCCTTTCAAATCTGGACTCCACTACACACACACACACTAGGCAGAAGAAAAATAGGAAATAGAAATGAGAGAGACTGTCTTTCAGATGTAAACAACTTAGAAGACACTGAGACTATTGGTGGCACTGCAGAGTTAGAAATTTCTATTTTAATTCTATCCCACTGTTTTGAAGGAACAGAGTGAATGTAGTGGTATTTATATACTTTTGCACAAAATGTACTATTCTGCAGCTAAGGTCTTCTGTCTAGGTAGATGTCCTTCCATCATTAGTTGATACATGAAAAGTCAAACACACAAATTGCTAGAAAATTCCATTCTTGTTATCTAGTAAAGGATTTTCTCTGCTACAGATGCACAGGGCTGTGGTCTTTTGGTTACCTGGTACATCCTTGGATGCTCACACAGTAATTAATAAGCGGAGTTAGCAACATAACCACACTCATAGGTGGCACTGGCAAGTTCTGGAAGAAGCCAGAGATCCTTTGGCCTAAATTTTTCTCATTTGCAAATTGGAGGTGATTTTCTTTCCTCACAAGCAGCCTTGCTCGTGAGCCAATGACTGATGAGTATTCTCACACTATCAAGCAGCTCTTGAAACTTCCTGTAAGATACTGGAGATGCTAAGTGTAGTGCTGAGCACTTTTGTTACCTTCCATTTCTCCTTCTATTGAGAGTCTCTGGGTTGGAAACCTAGAGTCTTGAGTGTCACAGAAAGTCATGGGCTAGAATAGGAGACCCAGTAGTTGAGGTGATTGCACTTAGGCTGGAGAATCCTTGTGGTGGGAATACAGCAGAGGAGGCTCAAGCATAATTCCTACATTCAGCAAATTTTATTGAGATTCTATTTTATTTCAGGGCTAGAGATACTTAAATACTGATGGACACAGCCAGTTCTTGTGAAGACCACCCCCTAGGAAGGATGGCAAAAAGGGACAGGAAATTCTACTTGTGTTAAGTCACATGAAGAAGCGATGAATTCTGATGGGGGATATAAGAGAAGCAAACTTAGTCTGAGGAATGGGGAATGGTTTCTGGAGAACAGGATGCTTGCATGATAAGGGAAGAAAGTTAATGTACATGTGACTTATAAGACCTGATTTTACAGATTGTCTGTTGTGACTATCACATGTACCTACAATAATTTTCAGATACACTCTTTCCTTTCCAATCCCACTCTTGTTTACCTCCCTTCAGCTATCACAACACACTAGTTAGATTTGAAGACTCTCTTTTGGAGAGTTTAATTTGGACATTTCAGCAGGGAAACAATCTCAGTAGCCTGTCTAATGAATAGAAAAATAATTGTATTTTGACATCTATAATAAAACCACATAAAATAGCCCCAACTGATTTTAAAACTCTTTCAACCATACATTAAATTTTTATTTTCAAAAGCACTACCTCTTCATTGCCTTACATCTTGCTATCATTTCATAATTTATTGTCCTTAGAAAATTCTGTGACTATTATGAAATTTAAGGCACAGGTTTTAAGCAGAAGTGGGATTTCTTTTCCCACAAAATTTAGGATATTAAATTCTCCCTTTATTGAACTAACAAAAAAGATATCCAATTTTGCGTAGGTAGGGCTTAAGGTAGTTGCAGGTATAGTCCTTTTGGAAGAGAGAAATAAGACTTTTAAAATGTGGAATTTGAAGATAAACTATGAAATGTTGACTTGCCAACTTGCAGCATATCAAAATGTCAGCTCAGCACCTTAAAGAGTCTAAAGGGATTATTCAGCCCAATTTTCTCTGTGCTTAATGCCATATCCTGGCTTAGAGTCAGGCTCTTCTGGAAGAACATTTAACTCTTTCTGCACATCATGGCCTCATTTCATGCAATAAGGTTGCCATTTCCCAAATGAGATTCTAATAGTACGAAATATTTCCCTCAGCTTTGAAAGGATCCTTGCTTTGAGGATATAGCTTACATACTGTGATAACCTCAATCACTCCCTGGCAAGAATATACCAAAATCACACTTATGCTTCCATTAGTAGGGCCTAACAAGAATGATAATAAGAATATTCTTAGCATTATCCCAAGAAGGGACAGAGGCTTGACTCTTATGACAACCTCCTTTAAGCCTGTGAGGATTGTGTGATGGATTTAATGAAACAGCATAAATCTTTAACCATGACATTCAACCTCTGAAGGAATAGATATGTCACATAACATTTGGAAGGGACCTCAGAGGTGGACAAGTCTATTTTCTGTATGATTCATGAATCTGTTGTATCATTCTTCTGACAGATGGACACAAGGACTCTGAGTACTTTGCTCTCAAAGACTCCCCAGAAAGCAGCCTATTACTTTGTTTGATGGGTCCAGTTGAATTTGTTCTTTATACTTTGTTGTAATTAGCCTTCAAAAACTTTAACCACTTGAGCTCCTTCTGTACTAAAGGACCTCATAGAGTACAGCCATTATTTTTGTACAGGACATCCCTATTTGTATTTTACTTAAAAATCACTTCTTTATGTATTCACCCATTTACTGGGCACCCACTATGAGTCGCACCCATCGAGTTTTGATACTGCAGTAAACAAAACTGACAAATTCATTCCCCTCTTGGGACTCACATTTTGGATTGGGTGTAGAGGGAGAAGATAAACAAACAAACAAGCAAAAATGAAAAATGTCGGGTAGAGAAAAATTAGGTAGAGGAGAAAGCTAGGGTATGCAGGGTGAGGAGGGGAGCTGTGAGTTTGTATCAGGCGGTCAGGGAAGAACTCACTTACAAGGTGATATGTGTGTAGATGGAGACCTGAGAGAGAGAGCCAGGAAGAGACCTACGGGGGGTCCCAAGCCCTCGCACTCTGCACTGGCAAATGGATGTCGCCTCTCCTATTGGTTCTGATTGGTTGGTGATGCTGTCCAGATATCCACACTTAAGGCTGGATCCTGGCTAGTGTAAAAGGGAGCATTATTTAACAGTATCTGCCATGGATGCCGGGCAGGGATTGGGCAGTAAATATTCACTATATGCATGTTGTAGACCTATGATACTTGCTGCAACTCCTTATAACCTTTTCTTCTCTAGCTTGTATATCTTCATTGTTTTAAGTAAATCTCTCCTTTTATGCTTTCTTTTCACCCATCTTTGCCATGTTTGCTCTTTCTCTAGAATAAGTGTTAATATGTTTCTTAAAGGGCCAAAGTCAGGGCTATGCATAGTAATGCAGGTGTGGTCTGGCGAGCAGAGAGAAGATCTAGAATCCCAGTACCCTTGTTATGGACTCCACACTCAGACATATGCAGTGTAAGGTCTTATTATTTGGTTTGGGAGGGACTTTTCATTACATCTGTGTGTTTAGTGCTAAGTGATGCCAGTATGACAGGCACAGGACAGGTACTTTTCTCTTTCCTTCTTTCCTTGGCTAAAAACTTAACATGCTGTTTAAAGAAAGAAACGCACATGGAAGGAGTACCATTTGTCAAAACAGACTCCAATCACATCAATTTGCAAGTCCCAGCACACAGCATAAAACGACAGTTTCATGTTGCCCATTCTTAACAAAAGGTTAATGCTTTAAGCTTTAAAAAAATTTGGATCTGTTGGTTGGTAATTGGAATAAACATTCAAATTTGAGCATCAAATTTCTCATTAGTTTCACATCAATACCTGTGCTGCAACTATGGATCAGTGAACTGGGCTACTCGCTGCCCAAGTGAGTTCATTAATCACTCTCCCCTAAGATGGCTGTGTGAGTACACAGCTGTTCTAAGCAGCTGTCTCCTGGTACACTCCTCTCCTACAGACGATGGGAAGCTTTTTGCATGAGTCCGCTGTTGTTTTAGCTGGAAGCCGCACTTGTAGTGACAGGTCCAGAAGCAACCGGGTCTCAGGTCAGTAAAGCATTCCAATTTGTAAATGGTCACTTTATGGTCACAGATAGAAAGGTTTAAAACCATTAAGGCTAAGTTTCCGTATCTTATCTGACTTATCACCAGGAAAAAGAAATACGAAGCTATGCATTTCAAGACTACACCGTATTTGGTGAAAAGCCACAAACCCAAATTGAACTCTCATGACCCTTTTTCTCCTGCCCAAAACGATAGGGGCTGGTTCCTTAGCTCTCTGGCTCTTCCAGCTATAGATAGTTAACTTTATTTTCATATTTTCGGATACACTTGGCTGCTTCAAGAGATCAGAATCCACACACAGCTCCAATTCTCCATTATATTGAAGCTAGGACTCCAGTAATTGGAGCTTATCCTGTTTTAATATATGCAATCAGGAAATTTGAAGCGGCCTTGATGGCCCCTATAATATTTCCCTTAGATGCTCTCTGATATGTCAGCGTCTACAAGTTCATCCACACAGCAATGACCTCATGTGGCAACCTTTTTCCATCCACTAGAACACTTAGTAGTAACATGAGAACCTGATTATCTTCTCTTAGGAAAAAAAAAAGAGAGAGAGAGAGGAGTAAAGACTAAGAAAAACAACACACATAAACACGAATTAAAGAGGTATCTCTCTCTTGTAAACAGAACCATCAGGAGAAATAGACATGCTGGAGAAAATAAGAATCACAGAATCCAAATAATTGCTTTGTGGAAAGGAGGTAGGTGGGAGTTTGTTGGGAATCAAGGCCTCTGGGCATATCTATTTCCTAGAGATGTATTTAGTCTTTTCATATTAAAGAAAAGAGAAGATTTCAAAAGTTCAACTCATGAAAACTTTCCTTTCTCTCATTAACTGCAATCAGGAAATAAATAAAGGAAAGGGGGAAGGGAAAGTAATGAATTTTTCCTGGGTACTTCTTAGGCAAAACATTTAAAATTAGATTTTCCTATTGTGTGTTTTGGACAGTTCTGAAGTAGGCAATGCCACCCCCAAGTGCAATAAGGCAACTGAAGGTTATTTATTCATTCATTCATTCGATAATCCTGTAACAAATATGGACTAAGAAACTATTATGTACAAGGTTCTGTTCTAGGCTTTGGGAATAGAGGTAAACAAGGTAGCACAGGGAACTATATTCAATATTCTGTAATAAACCATAATGGTTTTCCATTATGAAATGGAAATGAAATATGAATATGAATGATATGAAAAATATATATATGTGTATGTATATATATATATACGCACATGTGGAACTGAGGGGGACAGGGATAAATTGGGAGACTGAGATTGACATATACACACTACTATATATAAAATAGATAACTAATAAGGACCTACTGTAGAGCACAGGAAACTCTTCTCAATACTCTATAATGACATATATGGGAAAGGAATCTAAAAAAGAGTGGATATATATATAACTGATTCACTTTTCTGTAACTAACATGACATTTTAAATCAACTATACTCCAATAAAAATTTAAAAATAAAAAATATAAATAATAAAAAAAGAACTGAATCACTTTGCTGTACACCAAAAACTAACACAACATTGTAAATCAACTATACTTCAATTAATAAACAAACAAAAAAACAAGGTAGAAAAGAGCATTGTTTTCACAAAGCTTACATTCTAGTGAGCAGAGACAGAAAATAAACAAGAAATTATCAGTCAGTAATAATTTCATGGATAAAAATAAAGTAGAATCCTATCATAAAGAGAGATTGGAAGTTATTTAAAGTTGAATGGTGTTGGAAGGCGTCACTTGTTGGGGAGGGTATTGAACTTGAGGCCTATAAAACAAGAGCTAGTGTTGCAGAAGCTGGGAAAGTCCTTCCCCTAAGACTACACAGCTGGCCCAAGATGTGGGATATTCAAACCCACTCCTGTATATGTGCAAAGACCAAGCATTCCCCCAAGCTCCTATTTAATGGGTCATTGTGAAATATTTGACTAGTTTTATAATCTATATAATCAAGAAGATAGCTGGCAATTACGTGTAAAATGGAAGTTATGAAAATGGTATAATCAGATAATTAAATTATACATTTTCTGTCTCTGCTTGGGTCTCTCCAAATTGTTTATCTATCCAGCCTCATTTCTCTGAATAATCGTCTAGGCTAAACTATTTTGGAAGTAGCTTTACCTTTAATGCATTGTTTCTGTACATTTCCTCATCCTTAAAATTAACATATTTCCCCATTATGGAAATACTGTGCCTTTGTCCTCATTGTTATCTGATTCTTACCCTCTTAACATCCAATTTAGCCTAGTGTAGCTTAAAATTACATTGGCTGTGACATGTCATATGTTGGGACCAGAACTTTGTATTCAAGCGAATGAGGGGATGCAGCAAGAAGCAGGATGTAAAAATGATTTCTAAAACATTTAAAAATACTACGTGAAAAGGCATGCCCAGAAAGCCTTGGAGAGTTGAGCCATCTATGCCCAGTGGGGTCTATTAATGGAAATTGTTTAATGAGTGTCTTTTAAAGTAATTACCTATTAAAATACTAAATACTTGAGTGGAAACTTTGGTCTCTAATAATCTTGGAACATTTTGTAGACTGTCGACTCCAGGAATGGTTTCACTCACTACTGAATTGCAGCCCCTCCTGAGGTTGATTATTTCAACTCCTCCAATATGCCCATCAGCAGAGTGTTCTTTTATAAATCCAGCTGGCTGAAGAGTAACCCAAGTGTCAAACAAAAGTTGATAACCTCCAACCTTTGAGAATTTTACAGAGCTGTTGACGTAAAAGCCGATATTTATACTTTTCCCTTTTCCTTTTATGTCCTTATCAACTTGTTTATATAATTGGTACTAGGAACTCATCAGACAAAACTGTCTTTGTTTTATGGCATATATGGAGGAAATTGCTAGGCAATAAATATTATTATAAAAAGTATTAATATGGCTCAGATTTTGAAATATGTTCACTAATATTCTACTCATAAAAATGAATTACATTATTTTCCTGGAATGTTCCTCCCTGTTCTTGTTTTTGATGAAATTCCAAATATGGATCCAATTTCTCCTTTATATTTGAGTTGTATTTCATTCCATTTGCTTCCAACTTCAAGGATTGAATTAAAGGGAATTCTATGTACTTTATATTGTTGAATAAAACAATAATCCAGAATGATTTGTGTAAATGATCCTAGTGAGAAAATAAGTATAGACACATAAATCATTTGTATATGCAATTTTTATAGCTATGAACTTTGCAAAATATGTTATTTGTCACATTATCAATTCTGATAGTTGTATCTCAGGTGTGAGAACATTGAGCTACAAGAAACTGTCACAGATGCATGAAATTGAGAGCTAAAAGAAACTTGAATGGACATCTGGTTTAATTCCTTCTCTTTAAAGATGTAGAAATCAAGATCCAGAAATGTTATGGGCCTTGTTTCCAGTCACGTAACTAGTTAAGGGTAGAGCCCAGACCCTCTGACTGCATGTGTGAACAGCAACAAGGAGAACTTTCTTCAAGCTGTTGGTGTAAAGCTTCTTTGATCTAATTATACAATCTTATTTGAGACTTAGTGAGATATTTATCTAAAGAATGTCTCATTAAGAAAAACTTCTACTAACTAGGAAACTGTATGTTGTGGACTGGATGTTTGTTCCCCACCCCCTCCATTACCACCAAATTCCTATGCTGAGTCCTTAATCTCCATTGTGGCTGTATTTGGAGAAGGGGGCTCCAAGGAAGTAATTAAGGTTAAATGAGGTCATGAGGGTGCGGCCCTGATCGAATAGGATTAGTGTCTTTATTAGGAAACCTGCCAAAGAAAACTCTCTCTTCCTCTCTCCTTCTCCCCCTTCCTCTCCCCAGTCTCCTCCTCTCCCCACAAAGGCACAAAGAAATGATATGAGCACACAGAGATGGCAGCCACCTACTAGCCAAGAGAAGAGGCCTCAGAATAAAAACTACTTTGCCACCACCTTGATCTTGGATTTCCCAGCCTCCAGACTTGTGAGAAAGAAATTCTGTTGTTTAATTAACTCAGTCTATTGTATTTTGTTATGGCAGCTCAAGCAGGCTAATACACCATAATAATTCAAGTGAGATTTACTTAATTTCCCATTTTGTACTTAATATGGAGAATTGATTTGCTTAACAAGTACATGGTATTAAATGAAAGAAAAAGAGTTAGTTGGCAAGACAGTGATTCTTTATATTAGAGAACATAATAGAACATAATATTTAGTTTGGAAAAGCATATTCTAACATTATTGCTGCTGTGATAACTATTCCTATAGGTAAAATTCTACAGATCTTTGATAATTTTCTTAGAAAATTTTTTGAAATTGGAATTGCTGGGTCAAAGTATGCATGTACTAAGGCTTTTAAAATTTTCACAGAAATATAAACGACATAGTATACTACTCTCCAATAATTCACTTTGCAAAATAGGCCAGCATGTTGATGGATAAGAGGTAGTGAAGAGGGCTGTTCTGTATAAATCCTTTTCATAGATAGCTGTCTTTCACATGTAAGGAACTCTGCCTAGACTGTGATTCCAAAGAACACTTGGGAATCTAGGAGGGAGTGAGATACAAGGAGGAGAGGGAGCTTGCTTTCACTTTTGTTTATTAAAGACAAATTACCACATTACTAGGACTTAAGGGCACACAGCTGGCTAAAAATTAGTATCAAAAAACAAAGAAAGAATTCTGTGACCTAATTTCAATGAAAGTCTCCTGTAAGAATAAAGATAAGCAGGATCCAAGCGTGAGTCTGAACCTAACACCAGTTACCAGGACATTGATTCAAACCATTCTTTAACTTTCTTTTTCTTCCTTCCTTTCTTTCTTTCTTTTTTTTTTTTTTTTTTTTTAATTTGAGAGTCCAAGATTGGTTTTCTACAGGGTACAATTGGCATCTCCTTGGCCACCCTGGAGGGTAGTACAAAACACACTCCATCTCAGTCATTACTGACCGACAAGAATGTTACATTTTATGTAGCTTCATATCAAGAAATTCTTCCAAATGATAACCGATGCAGTAACCCTCCTAGAAAATGAACAGTCTGGAGGATTTTGTGCAGAAACCTAGACACCTTTTGAAAATCTCTGGCTAGTAGCCACATGGGGATTTTTGAACTGAGAAGGCGAGCTTTGCCTGCTTGCGCCTTGACCCCACCTCAGTCTGAGGTGCAGAAATTGAAGGCTGTATCATTTCTTTTGAAATAGCTACCTTATGTGGAGCAACAACAATCAAAAAATTGAGCTATGGTCTAATAAGTGTAAAAAGAAATATTCTTCTATCTTACAGGAATATCTCCTATTAATGAACTTTGAAACCAGATGTTCAAACACACGTCCACACGTAGGCACACCCTCCCATCCACTTTGCACTACTTATATCTGAACAAAGTAAGAAAAGTTAAAATTTTAAAAGGAAGGAAAGTATATCATAAAGATATACTAACCCTCGAATTCCTCAGAGGAGCGAATAACCTTTTCTCTTGATACAGGAACCAAGCATTGATCTGTCACACTGTTTGTTCTAGTAGACTCCCAGAGGCACATTCAGTTTGAAACGTTAAGGCTAGTTCATTAGGCGTCCCTAGCTCGTTTCTCCGAGAGAATCAAGATAACGCTGTGGTTAGTTAATGGCTTTCTCTTGTTTCCCCCAGAGCCTGCCTGTTTGAAGCCTGCAGCCTCGAGAAGCTTCTTCCCCCCTTCTCTTTGCTATTAGTCACAGCTGGTAAGGCTCACAGGAGCCGAGCTTGTTTGAAATCAGTCGGATCACGAAAATGTTTTGAGTCTTTCTGCTGCAAGCAACAGACTTGGCCCGGGCTTCCAGGAGGAGATGGAGTGGGAGTGGGGGTGGGGCAGGGATGCACCAGGAAGGAAGGAAGAAAGGGAAATTGCTAACCACCTCACTTCAAAATCCCCTCGGAGGGAGCCGCGGTGGGCAGCCTTGCTGGGAAGGTGGGACGACTAACTAACTTTAAAATGAAGTGATGCCTCTTGGGGCTCATATCTCCTGCCTGGTACCCATTGTGCTTCCTTGTATTCTAGTAATGGGTTGGGGGCGGGGGGCTAATGATAAGACCCTAGATGTAGCGAACGGACCTTCGGCTGTTGCAATTCTCCAAGACCCACCCACCCAACCCCACCCCCTTCCTTCTATACATACTTTTCATAGAACCAGAGAGGAAGGAAAGAAAGAAAATAAGAACTTAAATATAATAGGTACATTCAAATTCCAAAACCAGACCCATAAGTATTTCTTAACATCCTGCGGTTGAACTGCCGAAACAAAACCACGGCGCCTCACAAGAATGGCTTGATTTCTAACAGCCCTGTGATTTGGTTGTTCAGTAATTCCTCCTCACAAAATTGGCCCTAGAAATGCTGCATAATTTAATCTTTTGCCTCTGATAGAGCCTCCGTGAACTGCTACCAGGGCCCACCCCTCTGCTGTTCCCTAGAGTGGCGGGTGTGGGCTGCTGCGCAAAGGGATGCTCAGACGTCTCCCACGATGATGTAGGTGATAAAAATGATGTCATCGCCGGTGACAAATTACTCTTTGTCACAACCCCTAATCTTGATTCATGAATGCTTCGGTTGCATTAGGTTTATGAGGCCAATAAACATACATGCTTTGGGGTCGAGTTTAAATACAAGCCGGAAAGGTTTCATTTTGCTTTCTGGGTGTTTCAAGGATTCATATTGTACTGAGAAATCACAGAGGGAAGTTTTATGAGGGATCAGGTCAAGCCCATAAAAGTAATGGGGTTCTTCATGTCACCTCTTTCAGGGCAGTCTGAACGGGTTCCTTATCTAGTTGGGGTTTTTCAGACCACATCCCTGCCTCTTCTTAAATGGTTTGAGGAAATGAAGTTTCTTCCTCTGAATTTGGAACATGCTAGTGCCTTATTAGAGATAATAAACACAGGAGTGTATATTGACTTTCAAATTCAAACTTGATGAAAAACCAAATGAAAAACATTGAAACAGATTCTTAATTTCTCTCCAAAATGGAAATATGTATGTAATATTTCTAATTAACAAGCAATTATCTAATTCTCTCACAATTATGTTTTAGGTTTTAATCTCTGTTCAGAGTTCATAGATAGAAAATAAAGAAAGACCAATGGGAAGACAGAAAATTAGAGAACCACTAGAACTTGTCTGCATTGCCCACTACAGCTCTTGTCATACAGTAGAAAGATGGTCACTAATAGATAGTTAGCTATTTTATCTTAATGTTTACTATTGGAAAGATACGGCTACTATACAATGTTTCTAAAAACATACTAATGTTGCCTATACTAATCTTTCAAATATGAGTGTTTTTAATCATCCAGGTTAAAGAAAGACTACAATATCATTAAATAAGAATCAAGTCATACCTTATGCAAAGATTTTACTTAGACTTACAATTTGGGGGATTTTGTCTAATGTCTATAGTTGGACATTGGCTGATTCCATACTATTATCTAGCAACTTATCCTGGAGGTGAAAGTATCTCTGGGTATGCACTAAGTAACATTAGTGTTGTTCATTTATTCATCAGGCACCAATAAAGACTGCATTAGTTAATACAACTCATCCTCCGTACTTTTGCTCCTGACAGCTTCATCCTCCTCAATCTTCTCTTTCTGCCTGACCCTTCTCCAGTGTGTCTTATTTTTCACATGCCCTGCACATTGATTGTTCATGGCCTTGGCCCTTGGTTATAATTGATCCATATTTTTCTCCTCAGAGAAAGGAAGACTGTGTCTAGTTACAAAGGCAGCATCAGATCCCACTCTAGTTTGCCTTCACTGAACACCAACTATATACCTGGCATTTTTTTCTAGTCACTGCAGGGAATATAAAGGTAAGTCTCATTATCTGCTATCTTGGCAGATGAGGTAATAATCCTACTCATAATAAGTAAAATCACATATCTAGCACTTATTATATGTCAAGCACTATTCAAAGTGCTCTATACATAAACTCTCTTAACCTTCCAAGAATCCTTTGAGGGAAGTACTATCAGTATTTCCATTATACAGAGAAGCCAATAAAGACATGGAGGGGTTATTGCCCAATGTTGTAGAACAAGAGTACAAATCACCATGGGGCAAAGGGGAATTGGAAAAGTAGTAGACAGGAGACACAAACAAAATCCCATGGAGTCTCAACCAATGGGGATTAAAAAAAACAAATAAACAAATAAAAAACACACACAAATAGGCCAGATTTCCTGAAAAGCTGACCTTTGAAAGGAGAACTTTAACATAAATTTTAAGGACTTACTGTATTTCAGGAACTTATACCAAGTACTTTGCTTCATATAGTCTGCACCAAATCCCCGTTTCACAGATAAATAGATACCTAGAGAGGACACAGGTTGTCTAATTTTGCAAAATGGTAAAATGCAAGGCCAGAAATTAAACCCAGGTCTGCCTTAACTCAGCACCCATGCTTTTAACCACTTTACTAAACTGCCTATATCTTTGCTGTGGGAGATGCTGAGAGGTGAGTGACATCTTGAAAGCCAGAACTGAGAGGATAGGAAAGTGCAGCGAGAAGATAAGTATGAGTAAAGAGGCAGATATGGATTCTGAGGAAAGAATGGATATCTTACCTTTGTTTTTCCCTCTGCAACAGGAATGCATGACACTCATACACCTGACCCACGGCAGGCACACACCCATATTTTACAGGGTCTGGGGAGGCAAAAGAGGCCATGAGAGTGATACCTGGTATGAAATGGAAGAGTGAGGCTGCCATGCTTTGTGTAGAGAAATCTGGGAACAGAGATTGGAAAGTAAGGTTGGGGATGTATCACAAAGGGCCAAGATGAGAAGTGTTAACTCTGCATGTCATGCAGTGGGTAGCTACTTATAATTTTTAAAAGACTACATGATTGGAATTAAGCTTTAGTAACATTAATTAGACAATGAGATATATTTGGATGAAAAGATCATTTTGGAGACCCTTGAAAATAATTCAAAAATTCGATGAGTGTCTAAACAATGATGTGGAGAATAGTAATCAAAAAGTCCCTGTGGACGTAGAATACACATTTAGCAACTGATGTCAATGGGATTAGAGAAAGGGAGGAAGGACTGATGATTGTCAAGTTTCCAAACTGGCAGACCTTTAAAATAATTGTGTGTCATGATTTTATTTTTATTTTATTTTATTTATTACTATCTATGAGAGATAAAGAAATTAAGAAACCCAGCTGATGTGATGCTTAACATGATGAGTTTGGATTTGGACAATTTGATTTGAGGTACCCACAGAACATTCCATTGGAACAGTCCAGCAGGTATTTAAAAATGTGGGTCTGTGCTCAGAAAAGGAGTTGAACTTGAAAATATAATTTTTAAATAAAATTTATTCTTAGAATCTTTTTAGATTTATATAAAAATTGTGTAGAGGGTTTTCATAGACCTTACACCCAATTTCGCCTATGATTAACATTTTGTATAAGTATGGTACATTTGGTAAAATTAATGAACTAATATTAATACTTCATTTTTAACTAAAATCCATAGTTTATTCAGGTTTCCTTCATTTTTACTTAATGTAAAGCTTAGTGTACGTTTTCTGTTCCGGGATCATAATCAGGACACCACATTCCATTTAGACATCATGTCTCCTTAGGTTCCTCCTGGCTGTTACAGATTCTCAGACTTCCCTTATTTTCAATGACCTTGACAGTTTGAGGAATACCAGTCACATATTTTGTAGAATGTCAGTCCATTGGGATGTGTCTGATGTTTTTCTCATGATTATTTTCTCAGGTCATGAGTCTTTGGAAGGAAGACCACCATGCCACTCTCATCCTATCATATCAATGTTACATATTGTCAACATGACTTATGACTGTGACTGTTACTCTGTTGACCTGGCTGAGATAGGGTTTGTCAGATTTCTCCATTATAAAGTTACTCTTCCTCCTTCCCCTTTCCATTCTGTACTTTTGGAAGGAAGTCATTTAGGTGCAGCCCACACTTAAGGACTGGGAATTATGTTACCCTCCTTGAGAGTGAAGTATCTACATAAATTATTTGGAATTCTTCTGCACAGAATAAATCTCTTTTCTACAATTATTTACTTTTATAAATAATTATTTTTCTTTCATTGATTTATAACAGTGTTGATGTACAGATATTTATTTTATACTTTGAATTATAACACAATATTAATTTACTTATTTTCTTGCTCAAATTATTACAGTTTAGGCCATTGGGAACTGTTTCTTTCAGTGCCTGTGTCCCTTTGACATGCTTCATAATTTTGTGTGAGGTTTTTTGGTGTGGTATCAGAATTGTTAGCCCATATGGCACCATGGAAGACAATTTCCTCAACTAGAGTACAATGCTCATTTACAGTTTCTTTTCACTTTAGTTTTATAGACTCTACTAATTCCCAAAGTCTCTTAGGTAAACACCTATTTCCTCTACCAGAATACATATTTGAAATGCATAATTTGCACAAACATGATGGCTAATGGCAAGAGTTTAGAAGAGTTTGCTGAGGAGGTGTAGGGTCAATGGTGCATCTTAAAGAAATACCACTGTGTTTGGAAGTGTAGGAGAAGATGGAGCAAGTGACAGTGATAGTAAAGAAAATTAGATGGAGAATGAAAAGAATACATTGGTACAGATCAAAGTGGCAAGAAAAGAAGAGTTAGTTGGTTGGGTGATATGGAGCATAAGGATGAAGACAAAGAGCTCACATCTATAGACCAAATATGGGCTCCCTCCTCAGGACCATTCCTTTTTGTTTTTACAAATGTCCTCTAGAGACATTCCCTCTTTGGGTGCCTGTGGGGCTTTCTTAACGAAAGTCCTCATGTCACTCCCAGTAACTTCTCCCTCCAGACTCTTCTCCTTCCTCCTTTTCCCTTCCCTTCGTCCTCCCTCTAGGCATCACATTTGGTAGCCCCAGTGTTGGAAGCTATATAAGGTACCACCTAGTCTAATCTAACTTAATTTTATCTTTCATTAATAATTCTCCAAGCCTCAAACAGCATTTCTTTCAGAAAGCCCCTCTTGAACTTGAATCCTCCAGAAGTTAGATGTTTCTGATATAAACTCCCATCACAGTACTTTCCCTGCTTTGTCAGCATTGCTTGTTAACTTCTTGGTCTTCCCTTGCTAACCTATCAACTACATGAGAAGATGACAATATTTATTTCAGTCACTACTGTGTATGACAATAGAGTGTATGACATCTGGTAAGTTCTTGATAAATATTTGGTACATGAACTCATCTATTGAAAGAACCCTTAGCTCTCATCATGTCAGCCTGATCTGCAAAGGATATATTCCTTGTCATCTTTGAAATCTATTCATTCCATTCTTCCCTTTTCTTCTCCTCCTCAACCAAAACTTATGCTCATTCTTCAGCTTCCCAGTGATTTCTTTTGCTCCCCAGTTTGTAAAATATTCCATTTTATGTCATTCAGTTGCTCACTTTGATTTTCCATCACTTAACTTTGTCATGAGTCCTTGTTTATGGCACCTGCTAGATTGCAAATTTTCTGAGAACAGAGGATGAAATCTCTGTTTAACTGTAACAAGCATTTGTTGAACACCAAGTGTATACATGGAGGGAGAAGACTTGACCTCTGTCCTTTAGGGATTTATAATGTAGCTACAAGACAGGACAAAACATGAAATGATGAGGGAGTACTTGAAAAATAATGTAGAAGAAAGTGTGTGAGAGAGTACAGACTGGATTAGTAATTGCAGGAAACAAGTAAAACGCAGTTTTGAGTAGAAATTGTCAGGGAAGGTATGGTAAAATTGATGAGTCTGGAGAATTTTTGGATGAATATGGGGCACTTGCAGCTCTTCTTGTCCCTTTTGCAGCCCCCTTTCACGGGCAGAGGGAAAAAATGCAAAGGTGGTGTCAGAAAGTCTGATTTCAAACAAGCCTTGGGTCCACTGTTGACTGGTTGTATAACCCTGGGCTAGTCACATAAATCCACTGACCATTAGTCACCCTTCTGTAAGGTAGTGTTTTGCCTTTAGCCTACTGCTGATGAGTAGGATTTGGAGGGGAGTGGGTAAGGGTAAAAGAAGAATCAAAACAGACTTCTAGGTTTCTATGGAAATAGTAGTGTCATTAATTGAAATGGGGAAAACAGGAAGAGAAGGAGGTTTAGAAGAAAGAGAACACTAGGCAGTTAGACAATCAGCAAGCTGTTTTTGACAAGTCCCACTTGTAATACCTATTAGATAGTGACCTGTTCCTGCACTTCTTCCAGATCTCTTTCCCCTATCCCATCAACCCAAAAGAGCATGCTCAATCACTGTCTGCTTCTACTCTGACTTGATTTCTTATGTAGTATATATTCCTTTTTGAAATTATGTTAGATTTCTCCTTGTTTTGTTTGCTGTCTATATCCTTCTTTACAATATAAAAGCTAAAAGGGCAAGTAATTTCTGTTGCTCACTATAGAACCTCTAATGACTTATGTAGTGGCTGGCATATTGCTAACACTCAACAATGAATGAACAAATGAGAAAATAAATGAGTAAATGAATTAATGAATCTAAGTAGCCATCTCAATAAAACTGTTCAATAAAGGTGTTTGGGAATCACAAGTCAGAGTTAAAAATACGAATAACTAGTCATCTGCAATCAGATAGAATGTAAAGCCATGGGAATACGGATGAAGAAAAGTCAAGAAAAAGATGAGGAAATGTCAGCAAAGAGAGGTTGCTGATGCCCTAGAACATATGCAAATTAGCTGGGTTTGAACTTAGTTGCTTGTTGCCTCCGGAGCTGAGACTTTGGAGCACTGTCCTGCTCTACCTCTCCCCAATGGGGGAGGAATCCTTGCTCAGACCCCACCTCTCCAGCCTCCAGTAAAATCTCCCTCACTCACATCCTCCACCAGCCCTTGAACCAGACCTGAAGCAGCTTCAGATTGTGAAGCAGTCACATTAGTGACTGAGAGTGGCTTGTAGGACTTAAAAGATGTTTGCATTTGCATTGAGAAAACAATCTGTAATTCAAAAGAATTTATTTTATATATATATATATGTGTGTGTGTATATATATATATATATATATATATATTTTAACCCAGCAATCCCACTACTGGGCATATACCCTGAGAAAACCATAATTCAAAAATGTTCAACATCATTAATCATTAGAGAAATGCAAATCAAAACTGCAATGTGATATCATCTCACACTGGTCAGAATGGCCATCATCAAAAAATCTACACGCAATAAATGCTGGAGAGGGTGTGGAGAAAAGGGAACCCTCTTGCACTGTTGGTGGGAATGTAAATTGATACAGCCACTATGGAGAACAGTAATTACCATATGACCCAGCAATCCCACTACTGGGCATATACCCTGAGAAAACCATAATCCAAAGAGAGTCATGTACCACAATGTTCATTGCAGCTCTATTTACAATAGCCAGGACATGGAAGCAACCTAAGTGTCCATCGACAGATGAATGGATAAAGAAGATGTGGCACATATATACAGTGGAATATTACTCAGCCCTAAAAAGAAATGAAATTGAGTTATTTGTAGTGAGGTGGATGGACCTAGATTCTATCATGCAGAGTGAAGTAAGTCAGAAAGAGAAAAACAAATACTGTATGCTAACACATATATATGGGATAAAAAAAAAATGGTCATGAAGAACCTAGGGACAAGACAGGAATAAAGACGTAGACTTACTAGAGAATGGACTTGACACGGGGAGGGGGAACGGTAAGCTGAGACAAAGTGAGAGAGTGGTAGTGTATATATGGATATATATACACTACCAAATGTAAAATAGATAGCTAGTGGGAAGCAGTCGCATAGCACAGGGAGATCAGCTCGGTGCTTTGTGACCAGCTAGAAGGGTGGGATAGGGAGGGTGGGAGGGAGGGAGATGCAAGAGGGAAGAGATATGGGGATATATGTATATGTATAACTGATTCACTTTGTTATAAAGCAGAAACTAACACACCATTGTAAAGCAATTATACTCCAATAAAAACATTAAAAAACAAAAACAAAAAGAGTCATGTACCACAATATTCATTGAAGCTCTATGTACAATAGCCAGGACATGGAAGCAACCTAAGTGTCCACTGATAGATGAATGGATAAAAAAGATGTGGCTCATATATACAGTGGAATATTACTCAGCCATAGAAAGAAACAAAATTGAGTTATTTGTAGTAAGGTGGATGGACCTAGAGTCTGTCATACAGAGTGAAGTAAGTCAGAAGGAGAAAAACAAATACCGTATGCTAACACATATAAGAATTTATTTTTAACTGCAAAATTTTAGGCTTCAGCTGCAGATTATTCTCAGAGATCATTAAATAAAAGCCCTTAGGTGTATGTCTAGTCTCAGTGGATAGTTTCCTGTCAACACCTGAAAATAAAAAATCCTGCTCCCAGAAGATTGGTGATCAGAAAAAAATTTAATATCCCATCCCAGTTTTTCTACTCAAAGAATTTCCCAGGCTCTTTCTACAAGTAGAGTGATAACTCACACCCCCCAAAAATGCCAAAATTGTGTCTTTTGCTATTGTTTTTCTACCTAACTAAAGAAAGAGAGAAAGAGAGAGATGGGCTCTGTGTTCCATGCCAAGTATTTCAGTAGAAAGCCATCTGCACCTTTTCATCATTAAGTACAAAGTCCCTGGTTAAGATCTTGCAGCCTCCTCCTTTTGAAAGTCACAGCAATTCATGAATATAGACTGATTTTGGTTCTGGTTATAGTGTGTTCGTTCTTAAGTTTGAAATGCTTGCAAATAAGAAACAAACATGCTGTCAGGAAATCAGTGCTTCTTTAAGGGTGAAAAAATAGAACATTTTTTCATTTGCTTCAGGGGACAAGCAACCTAACATGGTATTTTTCCTACAGTCTGTGATCAAGAGTTTTAGGAGATCTGAATTCATGACAAAATTAAGAAAGCAAAAAGTTCAGAACATTCAATCTGCTCAACAATTCACTCTCTGATGCTCTTCTGTGGTTTAATCAGTGCTGAAACTTGTCTCAGAATACGAAGGAAGAAGGACATGGCTTGTGTCTTCATTAGAGGAATGAGGCCTTCTAGTTGAATATCCATTTATAATTTCTTCTCTTAAATAGTATTTTTCTGGGCAGAAGATTTTATTAAAGAAATTAACATTCATATAAAATATAATTTTCATTAAAAATTTTAAATAATAATAATAAAACCAGCTTTGCAAACCAAAACCTATGTGTGTATTCCTACCCTTTGGAAAGACAATTTTTGATCTTCTGGTTTAGGTAGAAATTAACATGTCTTCATGTCAGCATTTGTATATCAAAACTATGGGTTAGACCTCATCATTAAGTGCCATAAATTAGAGAATAATGGAGAGATATTTTTTTTTTAAAGTATGATCAAATATTGTGGAACCAAAGTTGAGTTACACACAGAATAATTTCAATGGAGTAGTTCTACAATAGTGAACTGAGGAGGATTAAGCTTGACAAATCCTTTCATTTGAACTCTTTATACTCAAGTATTCTCAGACACTGGGTAAATCAAAATGGCAACAGCCAATCTGAAGCAACAATGAAAAATTCTCACCTTAGACATCCATGCAGGCTTAATTTTGCTCCCTGACGAATCTCCCACAAAGTTTCTAAACCCATCTTTCCGCTTTTTGGTTAATACAGCAGTATACTAAACATACTGTTTAGCACAGAGGCTTCTCTAAGATGTCATTAAAGTCGGTCTTCAATAATGTATTTATATTTGCTTTTGGGGATGGGGATGGTAGTGGGTTGTATGCAAACTTGTAAAATAAAACTTAGAGTGTCTGAAAGAACTTCATTTCACATGTGACCTTTTACAATAATTGGATCTGAATTATAATCAGTCACCTGAATCCTGAAATAGATAAAATAGTTTTTTAATGTTAAAAAGTTTTTAGCCCTTCGTTGATTATCTATCAGTGCTTACAGTCCTGTGAAAATAAGATAAATGAGAAATTTTGTCTCTAATTAGACTTCGCTAGATTTACAGCTTTTAATTTATACGCCAATGCAGCTCAAGCCAGCACTAACGCAGATAGAGATGGAGCCACAGTTTTCAATTGATTTAACAATTTAATTGCAGCATTAACATCCATTAACATTTAACTAACCTTTTAAACTAACCTCAGGCACAACCTTAAAGACTAAATGAAGTAAAATTGCATATAAAAAGGTACTAACATCCAGCTGTAAGGAGCCAAAGTGAATCTTGAGGGAGATTTAGCTTCACTTCCTCACATCAGCAAGAGGGAGTCTGTTTTCCTTCTTGCAAAATTCAGTAGGAAAGCATGCTCTGATTTATAGGAAAAGGAAATAGGCACCTTTGATGGTTATTAACTCTCATTTGTGTCTTCTTGTCTATGGTGGTAGCTAAAAGACACAACAACCCTTACAATGGTGCAGAGCCAATGGTCAAATGCTAAGGAATGTACAGATCTCAAAAAGAGGACCACCTCAGAACCAAATGCAAATTTGATCAGGAGCTGAAATATAATACACTTCAAACCCTACTGTACTCATGAAACATGGAGAACACATGCATTAAATCCAGTTAACCAAACCAGCCCTATACATTTTTTTGTTTGTTTGTTTGTTTGGATTTGGGGTTGGGTTGTTTGGTCAGTGTTTCTCTTTAAATTTTTTTTCAGCCTTTTTTTCAATTGAATGAGAAAATTATAATTGAGCAATATATTTTAAATTTTCAGGAAAATTCAGGGTTGTGGTTGTAAGCTTGATTTTAAGATAAGAAAGATGAAGAGAGAACCTTTAAGATATCGTTCTCTGCCTTCAGAAATAAATACTAAACTGTAAAACGTCTGGTTTCACACATGTGGGATATTTTCTAAACAAGAACAGTCACTTGAGATAGCTTTGCTAATGTAACTGTAGAGTTTCCTTAAATGTTGGTTTCAGAGCATTTCTGCAAAGCAACACTTGGGATGACTAAACAAAGTATTCCTGAGATCCTTGTGGTTCTCAGGAAGCTGTCCTGCAGCATCAGCTTAGGGGTTGGTCCCACACACAGACCCAAGGCCCTGGGACACCTGAGACTGTTCCCTTTGATGCCTTAGACTGAGAAGTCTGGGGAAGCAGGAAGACCTTCCAGCCAACAGAGCCACACTGCTCCCGGACTGGTACTATACATTATGTATATAGTAGTTCAATGATCCGGATATTAAAAGCCCATAGCTGTAAGCATTGACACAGTATATTGTCACTCTGCTATTTTTCATGCTTCCTGGCACTTCAGTTCCAATTTATGTTGCAGGGCTCTGAGGATATATTACATTAACATTGTGCTCATCCAGGAAATGTGGGAGTATTGTAGACATGCTTGCCTTAGAAACTCTCCTGTAGCACCTCACTAGAAAGAACTGTAATTAACCTTAGTAAACAGGAAGAAAAAGTGATCTGAGAAACCACTAGGGTGATAATATGTTATAATCAGGCTTTTCTGTTCACATTTGGTTTAGTAATGCTTTATATACAAATACCACTGATGTGTCTAATTTATCTTATTATAGAGAGTTATACATCCCAATTCAGTACAGGGTAGGGGGCCTGTGAAGTCAGGCTGTATGAGTTTGTATCCTGCCTTCACCCCTTGCTTGTTTTATGTCAAAAGCTTGTTCTTTAAACTCTCTAGGTCTCTATTTCTTTTTCTTAAAAAAAGAAAGAATTAAAATAGGTCCTTCTCCATAGGATGGTTGTGAATATTAAATAAGTACTCAACATAGAATGCATTTAGTACAGTGGGCAGCAGAGGATTTTTACTCAATAACTGTTGGAGAAAGACAGAGAGAGAGAGAGAGAGAGAAAAGCATGAAAATGAGATTCAAATAAATTTGCAAATATAAAAATTACATATCAAAAATACTATTAATATAGCTATTGTTATATGGTGCTAAATGAAATCAAATAGATAAAAAAAATTAAAGTTTTGAGTGAGTGATTTTGAAAAACAAACTAACAACTTACTACCCTGGACTTAAAATAGACTGTATTAAAATGTAAAATGATAAAGTTTTTATTTTATTTTATTTATTTTTTTATTTTTTTATAAATTTATTTATTTATTTTTGGCTGTGTTGGGTCTTCGTTTCTGTGAAAGGGCTTTTTCCAGTTGCGGTGAGAGGGGGGCCACTCTTCATCGCGGTGCGCAGGCCTCTCACTATCGCGGCCTCTCTTGTTGCGGAGCACAGGCTCCAGACGCGCAGGCTCCGTAGTTGTGGCTCACGGGCTTAGTTGCTCCCTTCTCAGACTAGGGCTCGAGCCCCTGTCCCGTGCATTGGCAGGCAGATTCCCAACCACTGCGCCACCAGGGAAGCCCGACAAAGTTTTTAGAAAAGAAAAATAGGACAAAATCTTCAGGATGAGTTTCTGAGACTTGATATCAAAAGCACAAGCAATAACAGCAAAAATTGATAAGCTGGACCTCATAAAAAAAAACTTGATTCTGCAAAAGATCTGGTTAAAAGGATAAACAATCAAACTACTGATTGGGGGAATATATTTTCAAACCACATATTCAACAATACAGTAGTATTTGGAATATATAAAGAAATCTCAGATATGAAAAAATGGGAAACCAAACAATTAAATTAGAAAAAGAGGGAATAAAAAGACAAAGAGGCATACCATTGAAGAGGATATGCAGATAGCAAACAAGCATATGAAAAGACACTTAATATCTTTACTTATTAGGGAATTTACAAATTAAAACCACTAGATATCACTATAGAACTAACAAAATGGCTAAAATAAAAATAGTGAAATCCCAAGCATTGGCAAGGATGCAGAGAAACTGGATCATCTAAACATCACTGGTGGGAATGTAAAATGGTACAACCACCGTAGAAAACAGATTGGCAATGTCTTATAAAAGTAAATATGTGATTGCCATACAACCCAGAGATTGCACCCTTGGATTTTATCCTAGAGAAATAAAAACTTATTTTCATACAAAAAAACAAGAATTTCACAATAGCTTTATTCACAATAGCCCTGAACTGGAAACAATCCAAATATTATTCAACAGGCAAATAGTTAAAAAATTATACTTCATCGATATTATGGAATACCACTTAGCTATAAAAAAGAACAAAAACTGATACATGCTACCACTTTGATTGCTCCCAATTTAATTATCTTGAGTGAAAATGCCAATCCCATAAATTTGCACACTGTAAAATTTAATTTATATAATATTCTTGAAATGAAAATGAACAGATTAGTGGTTCTCAGGGGTTAGAAATGGGGTCTATAATTACAGAAGAGCAGCACAAAGAATCCTGATAATGATGAACTGTTCTAATCTTGATGACAGAATTGAAATACACAAATACTCACATGATGAAATCACATAGAATAAATATACACACAAACAAATGAGTACATATAAAACTGATTGAAATACAAATAAGATCAGTAGGTTATATCAATGTCAATTTCCTGGTTATGGTATTGTTTTGTACTATAATTATGGAAGATATTACTTTTGGGGAAAACTGGATGAAGTGTATACATGATCCCTCTGTATTGTTCCTAACAGTTGCATGTGAATCTACAATTATCTCAAAATAAAATATTTATTTAAAAAATAAAGAAGAGAGACTGGAAATAATTGAAACCTAAAAAGAAGCTTAGATCTCAATCATTTATGGTTGAGAATAAGGTTAAGAAGTCTGTTCAGCCTCCAAAGAATACATACACCCCAATATTCACTTCAAATATAGCCAAGGAAAATAAAGAAGAACAAAAAAATCTCAGAGGGTGGAGCCCAGGTCTATAGGTTAACATGGAAAACGGAAGTGGCCTTGAGAAGGAACATTGGCACCAAATCAGGGTACTCAAAAATGTCATCCCAGAAGGATTTCAGTGTTTGCTGTGTCTCCCTCCTTTCCTCTTTCCAAATGGGGATTTACTGTGGTTGTACTGTCCTTTTATCTCACTTTATATTGGGTGTCGAGTGAAAGGTACATTGTCTTTCTAGTTCATGCCTGGATCAAGAGGAGTCACATTTCACCTTGTAAGACTACCATGTGTCACCCCACAATGAAGACACTTTTATAAACCACAGAACGATCCTGGATTACTGAATAGGATCTTTGAATTGCCTCTCTTGAATATGGAAGAAGTAGATTCCCTACTGGAAGGAGAGTTAGCTTGATTTTGGTGATGAGATGGGTAGACAGGGTAGTCATTAGGCCTAGTTCCATTATTCCAATTCTCGTCCTTTCAGGCCTATGATAGAGTTGCATTTGTCTGCCTCTTTGAAATAGGGTACAATCATTTGACTTGTTTTAGCCAATAAAATATGAGGAAAAGTGACACCTATGGAAACCTTTAAAAGCCAGTGTCCAACTCACCATATTTCCTTCTATTTTGCTATTATAACCCACAACATTCCAGATGCTAGAGGCTACATCAGCTTCCATTCCAGAGTAAGGACAACACAGCACATATTCCCTGCCAACCTGCAATGGATATGTATGGTGAGTGATAAATAAACCTCTGTTGGCTTAAAACTCGAAGAGCTGGGAATGTTTGTTGCTACAGCAGTACCTAGCTCATCCTGACCAACGCAACTTTCCTGAATTACACAGAGTAGCCCAGAAGAAAAAGGTTGTAATGGACCCATGTTTTTCTTTTTCTGCCCAGAGTGAGAATGTCTTTCCTAAACCTGGATAAAAGCCAGTGCATGCTTCTCTCCAAAGTAATCTGAAGACACTAGATATATGCTTGACCACCTTCTCTTATAGCTCAGACCTGACAAATGAAATGAATCTACCCTGTACACTGAGTCTGGAGCTACTTTCACAGGGGCTGTAGAGAGTCTACTGTGGTGGTAGTGGTTATGGTGGCAGCAGCATCCACTTACATGGGACCAGCCCTCTTAATGAGGCTAGCAATAGAATCCAGTGCCCAATGGCCATGGCATCCACTGGTTGGCAGAGATGGCCTTGGTCTTCTCACTGCCCTGCTGTGATATAAACTATGGTTCTTACTATTACCCAGCCTCTCTTTTCCTAAGCCTGATTCTACAGCCTTCCCAGAAATTCTGTGAATTACCCAGTATTCTTTCAAGGAATCCCTCTGATGCTTACAACAAACAGTGTTAGTATCTATTTCTGGCAGTTAAGAGCTCTGACAGTTACAGACCGATGCAGACCTCATTTCCTGACATTAATAATACTGAAACAGTATGAATGATGCAAAACCTTCTTTAAATTCTGCATGTTTCATTCCAGGCTGAACTACTCAAATATAATTGTTTGACAAGAGCAAAGTAAAAATCATCCCAAAAGAACAAAGAATGACCAAATATCACAAATGCTCAAAACTATTTTTTTTAACTGGAGAAATCATTCAGGGGTAACTTTTCAAGTGCCTTAGGTAGACTTACCTAGTGTTGAATACATATCCTAGGGCCAAGCTGAAAGGTAGAGTCTATGTTAAAGAACACTTGAGAAGTGTTAATCAAGAACTTAATCCCACTATTTCTTCTGAGAACAAAAATACATGAAAGAAAAAGGTTTTTAACATTTGAATCAAGTTTTATATGTTTTAATACAAGGGTGTGGGTTTTAGTTGTTGATTTTGGTAGTAAAAAATATAGGAATGTCTGTGTCATAGACTTTTCTCAGTGTAAATCACAATAATTACTGTGGCCCACAGTACTTTCCAAAGATGTTTACAGAAATATCTCTTATGCCATAAGTTCTCTGGAAGCTTGTCACTCCCCAGTTGAGAAGTGGAGTCTATGTCCCCTTCTCTCACACAATTGAGTGACACTATATGACTTCTGAGACTGAGTCATAAATATCCTTCACTTCTGCCTTGCTCTTTTAGAACGCTTGCTCTTGGAACACAGCTACCACATTGAGAGGAAGCTCAAGCAGCCCTGGGGCAGCCCACATAGAGAAGAACCACAGCCCTGGCTGAACTCCCATCTGAGAGCCAGCATCAACTTGCCAGTCATGTGAGGGAGCTGTCTTCAACGTGGATCCCCTCAGCCCTAGTGAGCCAACCCAACTGATGTGGGTGGAGCAGAGATAAGATATGCCCCCTCATCCCAAGCCTTGCCGCCCCCTTGTGAGAAAAATATTTTTTAATCCACTAAATTTTGGGGTGGTTTATTACACAGGAAAAGATAACTAATATAATAGTATCTAGATTAACCTTTATGATACAGGTCCAGAAGGAAAAGGACTCATGTTTCAGTTCATTGCACTTCCATCTAGACATTAGCAGAATCACAATATTATGATGGCAAAGTTAAGATCAAAAATTGGCTTCAACTGACAGGACACAGTTCTGTGAGCTGAAAAGCATCAGCAGTGTATGAGAACTGACCTGCCAACTGGTTGAAGTATTCTGCACAAGAGCTCTGTGGTTGAAAAAGAAGCTCTCAAAAGCTCCTGAGACACTCTCAAATTATTTACAAAGACCCAGCTCTTCTCAGTTCTCAGCCTGGCCATTCACTATGCTCCTCAGGCATGAACCCCATTTTATCTGACCCTTTCCACAGCAGCAAACTTATCTTAAAGTCTCCACCATCACCAGAGAGAGCATTTTAACAGTAGCTGTCAAACCATCAGAACCTGAGTTGCTTTATCACTCCCTCCTACTCATCCCCAAGTTATATGACTTTGAGTAAGAACACTTAGGGTCCTCTTAGACAACTCAAAAGGAAAAAAGAAGGAAAAGATTTTATTTACTTAAAAAATTGAAGACACACAGTCCATCTCTGTCTCTCTGTCTCATCTCTCTGTCTCTGTCTATCTATCTATATGTGTGTGTGTGTATATATATATATATATATACATATATATATATAATCTTGTGTCTTAAAAGAAAATTCAGTAGTAAAGATAGGAGGGAGAAAATTTAATTTGCATCTTTTCTTTTAAGAACTTTACAGTTTTTCTGATACAAGATTCTCTGGAGGGGAGCCAGTGATATACTATTGAAGTTAAACAGGAGAAGCCATGAAACCACTCATTAATAGAAAGATGAAGATAGTCCAAGGAAGAACTTGGAGTAATAATAATATTAAATTGTACCATCTTCTCTCTTCTTATTGTCATTTACTCATTCATTCGGTGAATAGTTTGTACTTGCCACCTGCTGAGCACCTCATTTAGTATAATTTCTTTTCTGTTGATAGACCTTAGATATAATGGATATTAGTAACTTTCACTGCTCTGTGCTGAATTTGCAGTGGAAGTAGCTGTTAGTCTTAGGTATAGGTATTTTTTCCTCCTAGAATAGTGTTTCCTTAGACACAATGTGTTGCCTTCACTATAAAAGCACTCTGAAAAATCCGTAGTTCCAAGCCATTGTATTAATTGAGCAAAGCATGTATGCCCATTCTTAAACCTTGGAAGAAAAATCCAGTGATTCATCCACCTAGTCACCTTCCCAGGGAATAAAGGGCTTAGGAAGAAGGCTCTAACCTACTAAGAAGAGGGTAAGTGAAAATTGATACACTATAGACTGATCTTATGCTCAAAATTTAGGTCATACCCAAGCAGGAGAAGGGCAAATTTGACCAGGCTGTATCCAGCAGTAGGGAACAGTTCACTGGTATTAGGGCTCCAGTGGATTTGAGGTCAGGAGTAAATCAAAGGTTTGGATCCAGGAAGTTGGCAAGATGAGAGTACAGAAAGAAATCCTAAGGGGACTCATGCTAGAGAGGAGACAGCATCCAAGTCAGGGAGTTTGAGGCCAAATCTAGTCCCCAGTAGATGTCAAAATGTGAACCAATATCTGCCATATTCCAAAATTCTTGCTCTTAACTATTAAGCTAAACTATATTAGTATTTAGAAATTAATAGATTTGGAATCAGCATTGTGCTAAACTAGGTATCCAAATAATCAATAGTCATTTTTTTTATTATGACAAATCTGGAATTTCTTTGACTTCTTCAAACTCTCAACCAAGAGTTCAACCTACTTAGGATATTGCTATAGAAGAGAAAATAAATTGGGCCTAATAGAAATCCTATCAACAAAATCCTGCTATCGGAAAGCACTCTGAAAGCCAAATGTCAATCAGGCTGGAAGTCCAGAATACATTGAATGTATATCTACTTGCTGTCCAGGGTCCTTCCTGTTCAGACTAAGTCAGACCATCTTTGTCATAGATGTATAGCTCAGTGGTTTGGGTCGAGAGATGTAGAGGCCAGGAGATGGAAGATATCTACTGAGAAGGTAAAGTGGCTTTGGTGGACATTGATGGATTTAATGCAAATTTTGGCATAATAGTAGACAATTCTTTCCAGATATGCATGCTTAAAATCAGTTTCATAAGATGCTCCCAAAAGATTTTCATGAATTTCAAATTATTTTTCTGCTAAATGATTACATCTAATATAAAGAGAAGAATCTTGGACATTTGGAAGAGAGAACATTCAAAAAAAAAAGTTTGTAAAAATATGTGATTATTCCTGTATGTGTCACTACTACTAATGAACAAAGAGAAGTCAGGACCAGAGGCATCTTTATACTTAGCCTCAGAGCCAAGTACAGTACATGGCACACAGCAAGCATTTGACCCATATTTGTTAAATGAGAGAAAGATTCTAGATGGCTCAGATGGTTAGAGTTCTTCCCTTTGATTCTGAACACCTTTATGAATGTAGCACACTTAAGGAACTTTCCAGCTCTTTCCATTTTTACTATCTAAATTATAGACATGCTTTTATAGATATGATTTAAAAATAGTTAATTCCAACACAGCCCTGATGTTTGTGGGAGATTGTTCTTGTGAACTCTGGGCATTGCTTCTGCTACAATCAGGTTCCTAGACAAGGTAAATGTGCCAGAATCTGAGTGAGCACAGTGTGGAAATGTGCCCCCACTTAGCATGGTTCACCACGTGTCTGTCTTTCCTCGCCACTGAGCTGGGCTGCTGCTAGTGACGAGATGGCTTATGACAAGCGCAGGTAAAGGGAAGAAATACGCCTTGGGAGGCAGCGGGGTGGGTTCTTCCTCTCTGGAGACTCTATCTTTCCCCCTTTTTTCTCTCACATCTAATCAGTGCCAAAAGGGCCAAACACAACCTTTTTTTTCCCCGTTTCCCACCAAAGAGACCAAGGAAAAATAGTCTAACTATACAACACCATAGAAACATTAGCCTTTATTTGCACTTTGCAAATTGATAAACTTAACCCGTGGAACCCAAAGGCATATTGTAGGATCTGAAGATTATAGTTCAGGTTTGAAGTTACTCTTTTGCTGAGGTTTATTCTTTTATCCAAATAGAGAGTTCAGTCAGTTGTTTTCTTCTTCCGTATTTTCAGGTTTAACTCTTTTTGCCTCCCCTTTGTTGAAGGCAATAACTTTTATAACTTTTTTAACTTTTATCACTTTTATAATATGCTACTGAGCCCTATCTGACACTTTGATCTTAGTATAGCTGCAAATAATCAAAGTCTTTAAAATAATCAAAACTTAAATGCAAAGGGAATCTGGGAAATTAATATTTGAATGTACTGTGATGGAATCTCTAATACATAACATTTATAAATAGAAATATTAAGATTTCACTAAGACATTTTGAGGTGAACTATTTGGTAAAGGGTAATAAAAATGGCCTTGTTCAGCCTTACTAGTGAATTTTAAACATTAAAAAATAATTGGAGAAATATTTTTTAAATCTAAAAATAATGCCTGCTAGTGAGGATAAGGCAAAGAGGCTATTATAGAAATGTAAATTGATCCAATTTTTTGAAAAGCCATTTGTCAATGTGAACCAAATGTTCTTAAAATGTTCATACCAAGTTAGTGCACTTTTTGGAATACTGACTAAGGGAACTGAAGAAAAAGTATTGTGTGTAAATTATAATTTCTGTGCTATACAAAATTGTGAAAAATTGAAAACATAGGCAATTTGAAATCAAAGGATTATGTAAATTATGGTACAGTTATTAAACAAAGATTTATAATAACATAATAAAAGCTTTCAAAGGGTTTTGAGTTAAAAAAAAACTATAAGAGATTGTACATATCACACATGATAGAGTAAGAGAAGGGGGGGCATCTAGTGATATGTTTATGTTCATAGTGACTAGTTTGTGTTCAGTTCCTTACCTTCACTTTTTTTGCTTTCACCAAGAGACATTTATTTTATATGTATACACACACATACACACATACACACACATAGATAGAATTTTAAAACTATTAGATTGTAACGAGAAGCATAATGGTATTTAGAATACAATTTGTCATCCAGGGTGTTGCCTTTCTCTATAATAAACACAAGGACAGGATGAATACCACCGTTTATTCTAAGAATGTGTAAGTTGAAAAGAAAAGAAAAGAAAACAACAGAAAACCCCTACAAAAACCTACCTTCTCCCCCCTCTTCTGCCTTTGCTTTGAATTTCATCAAGTATACTTCCATTTTTCAAGGAGAGCTCTCTAATCAGGGCAAAGGGGTGGAGTGTATGAAATTGTTGGCTATTTACCAGAAGTGAACACTGAAATCACATCCGTGCCCTGAAGCATTATGGGGCCTTTCAAACAGCCTCTGAGGTGACCGCCTATAAATCTCTGTTCCTGTCATATTTAACTAAAACCCAATACCCACTCAATAAGAAATTCATCAATGTTATAAAGAAAACAATGACAAAGCACTCTCCTTTGTGTCAGGAAAAACTGACACTTCCACAAGAAAAAAAGAAATCATTCTCTAACCCTTTCTACTTCTCTCCTCATTCTTTCTCCCTTTGCTTTTCTAATATATTGTGCTCGTGTCCCTCTCTCTCTCTCTCTCTCTCTCTCTCTCTCTCTCTCTCCTTCTCTCTCTCTCTTTCTCTCCCTCCCTCCCTTTCTCTGGCAAGCGTCCATTCCAGCTGGGCCAAAGGAAGCAGTTTTCAGTGAGAGGGAAGTATTTTAGTTTATAAAAATTTGAAACCACAAATTATCTTCCCAAACTTACAACTGCAGCCCATGATAATACATGAGGCACCCCAAGAGTCGATTCATTCTGAAGTCCTATGTGAAGAAGGGAGTCACGTGGCTCAAGTCCTTTGCATTCCAGCTGCACATTGCTATTCTATCTGGTGTGGCATTTCATTCTTACAGTCATAACCATCTGTTACTCCCCTATGATACTGCTCAGTCTTCCTTTTAATTGTCTTGGGAAAAATCACTAGGAGCTAGAGAGAACTGTGAGTCCAAGAAGAGCATGAGACTTAATTTGATGGCATGAGCTTATGTACTTTGTCTTCTCTTGTATCTTACAATCATGGCAGTAGATGCATTAGAAGACTATGAAATATTTGGAAAAATAATGTTAACCTGCTGATAAGGTTTAAATTGGGTTTTGAACATACACTTTGGCATGTGGGTAGATCATGTTTCAGATTTTTTTTTCCCTAGGGAATCTAGAATGTAGTGTAAATACATATCCTGTCTCAACTGATATACTCAATCCATTGGCTCTGAAACTGTTCCATATCCTGGTAGGAGGAACTCCTACTGGACCCTACCTCAGATCTCCCTCATCATCTGTAGATTCTGCCCCAAGGAGACCCCACACAGGGAGGAAGGGAGGTCCTGGGACCATCACAGGCCTTCACTGCATCCTTTGCTTCCACTCAGGGCCCTTCAAGTTTTTTTGTTTTTGTTTTGTTTTTTTGCGGTACGCGGGCCTCTCACTGTTGTGGCCTCTCCCGTTGTGGAGACAGGCTCCGGATGCGCAGGCTCAGTGGCCGTGGCTCACGGGCCCAGCCGCTCCGCGGCATGTGGGGTCTTCCCGGACTGGGGCACGAACCTGTGTCCCCTGCATCGGCAGGCGGACTCCCCACCACTGAGCCACCAGGGAAGTCCCGTTCAACTTTTTATCAACTGTAATACCAAATCTTATTAATTTACAGTATGAAATCTATTCTTAAAAGTGGATATTTAAATAAGCATTTTAAAAATTGATTTTAAATTATTTTAAATGTATTTTTTAGCTTTTAATCCAAGTATCCTGGGTTCATCTCAGGATTTCATCTGCTATTGGTAATGTCTTCAATTCTGCATAATATCAAGAACCAAATTACATGATCTATACACGTCTAAATTATAGAGTGCAGTCCATAAATTTAATTTTATTGCCAATTAATTACTATTAATGCTTTTATTACTTTTCGTATTTTATGAATACAAGATTAAAACTTTAGAGATTATAAATTTTTTAACAGCGATATTCCCATTATAGTTTTAAAATAATTTTATAAAGAAAACAAAGATTATGTGATTCCCATTACATTGATGAAGAAATTGAGCTCTTAATGCATAGTATTTCTCAATGTCTCACAACAAGTGACCATTTTGGAATTCTAACAGAAATGTTTTTGCTTCTTATATCTAGAGATCAAGCCAGGTTGTAATATTCAGGGTGTCTAATTCTTATAATATTACTACTTGGGGCTCATCGGCTATATTATCTCTCTCATTGCATTTACTTGATTAATGGAGAGGTCAGCTACTTGCCCTATGCACTTGGTCAGCAGAGTCCCAAACTAATAAACATAACCAGTGAATTTGTAAATTGTGAGAAATCACATATGATAGAAATCTCAACTACTGATAAAGACAACCCAAACTCATTTTTAATGATGAAAGATATGGTTAGAACTTTCTCTTGGTATTGAAATCATAATCTGCACTAAAACCTTCTCTAGTGAGTCAATAATGATTCTAAGACTTTGTCACTATGGGCACGAATCCCCCAGTTTTGCCCACCCCTCATTGGCACTTTCCTCCATGTTCGCAGCGCAGACGCCCATGTTGACATGCATCTGGTCCACAGAAAAATAGACACATTTTCAGCATATCTACTGTATGTTAATATTCCCCATTCCTCTAAAACATCAATACAAATGCTTCTAATATCCACAGCTATCACTTTTTGTTATAAGGATATATTTGCAGCATATTTTTCTTGCAGCAAATTTCTATCACCATTTAAGGTGTCTGGATATTTGGCTCCCTCAACTGAAAAGAAATATTCTGCCATTTCTCTTTCTCTAGGCAAGAAGAAAGCCAGAGGTGGCATGAGAAGCCCTTAAACATTATGCAAAGCTGCTAAGGACAGAGAAATACCTGACCTTATGCAGGGGAGTAAAGTACAGGTAAGCTGGTACATTTGAGATGGTGGCCCCATCTTTAGACAAATGGCCTGACACTCCGTACGTGAAAGTAAACCTGGCATCCTGGGTTAGGTTTTCCTATGGGCATCTGAAGCTAGACTGAATGACAGGATCTGAAGATTGAAGAGCCAAGAATGTGATACATAACTTATTTTCATGCTTCTGAAATGTCTAGTTTGAGCTTATTAATATGTGCCTTTTATCCAATCACCTAGAAAAATATTTTAAGGCTACAATAAAGAGATAATCCCGGTTAAGTAATCTTCGGGAATATTAAATGTCTAATCAAGTCAGAGTGGAAATATTTCATTGGTACAATATGTAAATTTCTCAATCTTTCCTTTATAGCGAATGCCCCAAAAGCAAAGATAAATTTGTCTCCCCACCATCACAACAACAACAATTTTGAATATAGAATTAAAAATTAATCAGTACTTCTTATTTCTCCCTTTAAATTGTGAGGAAGAGTGAAGCTTTTTTTTTTTTTTTTTTTGCGGTACGCGGGCCTCTCACTGTTGTGGCCTCTCCCGTTGCGGAGCACAGGCTCCGGATGCGCAGGCTCAGTGGCCATGGCTCACGGGCCTAGCCACTCCGCAGCATGTGGGATCTTCCCAGACCGGGGCACGAACCCCTGCCGATGCAGGGGACTCTCAACCCCTGCGCCACCAGGGAAGCCCGAAGCTTTTTTATTATAACTATTTTAAGGAATATCAAAATTATCAAGGGATATTAGCAAACAATTTCTTTCTTTATGCAAAAGAAACAAAAGAAAGGAAAGAATGGAGGGGGAGAGCAAGAAATAGAGGAAGAAAGAATGGGAAAAAAACGAGAGAGGAAGAGGTTGGATGATGGGTGCAGAGTGAGAGGGAGGAAGTCCAATAACTATTTAGAGATGATACTAATATAAAGCCAATTATTCTGCACTGAACAAGCTTTGTTCTTCTAGAAAAAGTTTTGTTAGCTGGCCATGAATATTGTGATTATCTATATAAGGTCAAAATACTTAATGCTACGAATATACCCTTCCAGATTTAGTTATTTAATTTACTTTAATTGGTAAATTTATGCTTAGCTGAGCAGTACTATGAAATTGATTAATAAATTACATTCTACTGTCAGTGTTCTAGGATTTCCTACTAGTAATATTTGAAGCAGAGTTGACAGTAATTAAATAATAATTTCATCACTAATAACAAATATATTCAACTGAATGAATCACTTTTGTAACATATTGAAAATCCTATTCTTATAGTATTACATTGATTGAAGGATGGATGAAGAGGACAATTTTCTTAAACAAACTGTAGATTAAGACATTCTTTCCCATTATAAAGATATCAATATATAATCTTTTTTATTTTTTCCTTAACAAATGGAAAGCTGTCAATTTGACTCATTTGAAGCCAATAGTAACCATCATCCCCAACCCCAAATGGTGTGATTTGGAATACTGGCAATAAAATATATTTTGGGAGGGGTGCAAAATAAATGAAAGTCTCATCAATAGAAGATTTGCATTTTTTCACGTTGTAATGCATCCTACAGCTGAGGGTGTGCCATAACTTAATGGGGGGGATTTTTATTTTTTAGATGTATATAAGACAACTCTACATCTTAAAATCTTTGGGTGGATATATGTTTTTTATTTTTCCTGAGTGGAATTGCTGGTATATTAAAGTCTATGCTTAATTTTGTAATAAACTATTAAACTATTTTCCATTGTGTCTGTACCATTTTACATTCCCAGGAGCAATGTGTGAAGGTTCTAGTTTCTCTATACCCTTATCAACACCTGGTATTGTCAATCTATTTGAATGTAGCCATTCTAGCAGAGATGTAGCCATACTGCACTATAGTTTGAATTTTCATTTCTTTAACAAGTTATGATGTTGGGCATGTTTTCATGTATTAACAAGTTTTTGTATATCTTCTTTGGTGAAATATTTCTTTGGTGAAATAACTTTGTCCATTTTTATTAGGTTTGTACTCTTATTGAGCTGTATAAGTTTTTCATATATTATGGACAAAAGTCCTTTATCAGATACATGAGTAGCAAATACTTTCTCCCACTCTGTGGCTTTTTCCTTTTTAAGAGCAGCGTTTTTTTAACAAACAAGCAAGCAACCTTATATATTTATTTATTTGTTTGTTTATTTATTTATGGCTGTGTCAGGTCTTAGTTGGGGGCACATGGGCTCTTCGTTGCGGCGCCCGGGCTTCTCCCTAGTTGTGGTGTGCGGGCTCCAGAGTGCGTGGGCTCTGTAGTTTGCAGCATGCAGGCTCTCTAGATGAGGCACCCGGGCTTAGTTGCCCCACGGTATGTGGGATCTTAGCTCCCCATCCAGGGATCGAACCGCTTCCCCTGCATCAGAAAGCGGATTCTTAAGCACTGGACCACCAGAGAAATCCCCAAGAGCAGCATTTTTTAATTCACTGATGTTAAATTTATTATTTTTTAAGTTTAGGGATTATAGTTTTGTTGTCATAGCTAAGAAATTTTTGCCTAATTTAAATCCAACACCATATTCTATTTTGTTCTAAAAGTATTATGATTTGTGATATTTTACATTTGGGTCTATGATCTGTTTTGAGTTAAAGTTTGTATGTTATGTTACATGAAATAGCAACCCATGTTTTGGGGGGGGTTCTGTTTTTTCTTTTTTTTTTTTTTTTTTGGTCAATTTTCTCAGAACCATGAGTTGAAAAACCTACCCCTTTCCTCAAGGAATTATCTTAGAAATGTCGAAAAAAATCAATTGAATATCTGAATATCTCAGAATTTGCCTGTAATCTCAATTCTGTTCTATTAATATATATGTCCATCTTTTTGCTAATCTCACACCATTCTGATTACTGTACTTTAAGGCTGAAATCAGTTAGTGTGGGAACTCCAAAATTCTTCTTTTTTATAATTATTGTGGGTCTTTTGAATTTCTATAAAGTTTTTGGTGCAGCTTGTCAATTTCTCCAAAAAAAAGCTTTCTGAGTTTTGATAGGGATTGCCTATTTTACATACATGATCATGTCATCTGCAAATAAAGATAATTTATTTCTTTTCACATTTATATAACATTTTTTATTTTTCTTGCTCCATTGCTTTAGCTAGAGCCTCTAGTACAATGTTAAATAGAAGTGCCTGGAATGAGCATACTAGTCTTCTTCAAGATCTTAGGGGAAAGATTTTCAGTCTTTTATCATTGACTATGATCTTGGCAGTGTATTTTTTACAGATGACTTTATCAGGCTGAGGAAATTCCCTTCATTTCTTGGTTTGTTCACCATTTATATCATGACATCTTGTTAGATGTTGTTAAAGACTTTTTCTGCATCTATTGACATTAAGATAATCACATGGCTTTGTCCTTTATTAAAATGGTATATTTTATTGATTAACTTTTGATATTAAACTTATCTTTCATCTGTGATAAATCCTGCTTGCTTGTTGTTACAATCCTTTTTTTAGGTATTACTGTATTTCGTTCACTAGTATTTTGTTGAAGATTTTGTGTCTATATTCATAAGGGATATTGGTCTGTAATTTTCTTTTTTGTGTATGATATCTTCATCTGGTTTTGGTACCAAGGTAACACTGTTCTCATTGAATGAGTTAGGAAATAATTCCTCTTCTGTTTTTGAAAGAGTTTATGAAGAATTGGTATTGATTCTTAAATGTTGGGTAGAATTCACCAGTGAATCTATCTGTTTCTGGGCTTTTATTTGTAGGAAATTCTTAAATAATCTCTTTCCTCTCTTTTCTTTTTATAGGTTTATTCATGTTATGTATTTCTTCTTGAGTAGTTTTAGGTAGTTTGTGTCTTTTTATGGATTTGTTTGTTTAATCTAGTTCATGTAATTTTTGGCACACAATTTTAATAGTATTCCCTTATACTTTTTATTTCTGTAAAGTCAGTAGGGATCATCTACCTTTTATTACAGATTTTAGTACTTTGAATCTTCTATCCTTTTCTTGATTAGTCTAGATAAAAGTTAGTTAATTTTTAAAATCTTTCCCCAAATCACCTTTGGTTTTCATCTATTTTTATGTATTGATTTTCTATTCTTCATTTTATTAATTTATGTTTCATTCTAATCTTTGTTATTTCCTTCCTTCTTCTTGCTTTGGGTATAATTTACAAGTCTTTGGATGCAGGGTTACTGATTTGTGTATTAGTTTCCTGATGCTGCTATAATAAATTAGCACACATTTAGCAGCTTAAATAATACAAATTTATTATCTTACAGTTCTGCAGTTTTAGGTGAGGTATTTGTCTAACTGAACTCAAATCAAGACCTTAGCAGGGCTGAGTTTGTTTCTAGAGGCTCTGAGGGACAATCTATTTCCTTGCCATTTCTGGTTTCTAGAAGCTTCCTGCAATCCTTGGTTTCTGATTATCTTCAAAACCAGCACCAAAGCATCTTCAAGTCTCTCTCTGACTCTCTACTTCCCTCTTGTGATTATCAATTCCACTTTTAAAGATCTGTGACTACCAAACGTAAAATAGCTAGTGGGAAGCAGCCGCATAGCACAGGGAGATCAGCTCGGTGGTTTGTGACCACGTAGAGGGGTGGGATAGGGAGGGTGGGAGGGAGGGAGATGCAAAAGGGAAGAGATATGGAAACATATGTATATGTATAACTGATTCACTTTGTTATAAAGCAGAAACTAACACACCATTGTAAAGCAATTATACTCCAATAAAGATGTTAAAAAAAAAAAAAGATCTGTGTACTTACATTCGTTCTACCTATATAACCCAGAATAATCCCACTACTTTAAGGTCAGCTGATTAGTAAACATAATTCTATCTTCACATTTAGTTTCCTTTTGTCATGAAGTATGAGAGATAACATACTCACAGATGCCAGGGATTAGGATGTGGGCATCTTCATAGAGGGTCTTTATTTTGCTAACATTCTTTGAAATATTTCTTCTTTTTAAATAAAGGTGTTTTACAGCTACATGTTTTTCCTATAAACACTGCTTCAGGTGCATCCCATAAATTTTGTTATGTTGTGTTTATCTTTTCCTTCTTCAAATATTTTCTAATTTTTCTTCTTTGACTCATTGGTATTTTTAGAACTCTAACTTAATTTCCACATATTTGTAAAGTTCTCAAACTTCCTTCTCTTTTTAATTTCTAAATTTATTCCATTTTTGTTGAAGAATATACTTGGTATGATTTCAATCATTTCATATTTCTTGGTGTTTATTTTATGGCCTAGGTTGTGGTCAATCCTAGTGAATATTCCATGTTTGTATTCTGCTATTTCAGGATGCAGTGATTTAAAGGGGTAGGGTGTCTAGTTGGTTTAGAGTATTTTTCAAGTCTTCTATATCCATGTGAGTATTCTATCTATTTATTCCTTAAGTTATTAAAAATAGAGTTTTGAAGTCTCCAACTATTATTATTGTTATATTTTCTATTTTCTCTTCAATTTTGAAGGTTTTTTCTTCATGTATTTTGGGGCTCTGCTTTTAGATGGACTTGCATTTTTTTATTTTTCTATCTTTCTGACCCGAAAACCTTTCTTTATTTATCTCTATTGATGTTTTATTTTCTCTTTTTATTTCAAGTTTATTTTGGGTTAATGTTAGTATAGCCATTCCAGCTTTTTATGATTGCTATTTGCATATTATATCTTTCTGCATCCTTTATTTTCAATCTATTTGTATCTTGAATCAAGTGTATGACTTCTGTAGATAGTACATAATTGGGTCTTTTTTTTTTTTAATCCAGTCTGACAGTTTCTACCTTTGACTGGATTGTTTAAAATTATTCACATTTAATGTTATTATTAGTATGGTTTGATTTATCTATCTATCAGCTGTTTTGCTTGTGTATATTTATATGCCTCATTTTTGTTGTTGTTGTTCCTTTAACTCTTTTTTGCCTTCTTTTGTATTAGATATTTTCTAGCGTGTTATTTTAATTCACGTGATCCTTTTTTTTCCCAAGTATTTGAGTTATTTTCTTAGTCGTTGCTATAGTGCTCACAATATTCATTTTAACATAGATATAATTCATATTTATACTAATTTCCAGTGAGACAGAAAGTTTATTCCTAATAGCTCTAGCTCTAGTCTTATTCCCTCTTTTTTTGCTATTATTTTTATAGTTACTTCTATATGTGTGACTAATCCAACAATATATCATTATAATTATTACTTTTTATGATTTATGCATTTAAAGTAGCTAGAGAAGAAAGAAGAACAAGAATATATTTCTAAGTTTTGTCATTTAGTTTTCTTATTTTCCCTTTTTGGTTCTCTTTATTTCTCCTGTGGATTTGACTTATCATTTGGTTTTATTTTCTTTCTCCAGTGCATGTTTGTTCCCATTCAACTCCTTTGTGCTTATTGTCAAACATATTATAGTTTTATGTGTAACAGACATCAAAATACAATTATATATATATTATGTATTAATTTGGTTTTTAAACTAATTATGAAAATAAAGGAAAGGATATATATAATTAAATAAAATACCTATATAACTATCTTTTCTGGGCTCTTTTTTTAAAAGTGTAGATTTAAATTACTCTCTGGTGTCACTTGCTCTCAGTCTGAAGAAATTCCTTTAGAACATCTTATAAGTCAGGTCTGCTATCAAGTAAATTTCTCAGTTTTTGTTTATCTGTGGATGTCTTTATTCATTGCTGAAAGGTAGTTTGACTCAAATAAAATTCTCAGTTGGCCTTTTTTTTTTCCTTCTACACTTTAAATATGTCAACCCACTCCCTCTGACCTTTATTATTTCTTATGATGAATAACACATTAATATTTTTGGGGTCTTTTTGTGAGGAGTTATTTTTTCTTGCTGCTTAAAAATTTTTCTCTTTGTCTTTATTAACATTTTTTTCTTGTATTAACATTTTGACTATTAAGTCTCTGGGTTCTGGACCTGTTTATATTAACCCACTTAGAGTTTGCTGAGCTTCTTGGATGAGTATGTTAATATTTTTCATCGGATTTTACAAAGTTTTCATCCATTATTTCTTTGAAAAAAAGTTTGTTTATTTTTCTCTTTCTCTCTTTCTGGGGCTCCCATTATGTGTGTATTGGTGCATTTAATGGTTTCTTAGCTTTTTTTTTTTCTGAGTTTCTTTTACTTCTTTTTCTCTCTTTTTAAAATCTCATCATTCCTATCAACCTATTATTAAGTTTGTCAATCCTTTATTCTGCCAGCTTATATCTACTTTTGAGCCCTTCTAATGATTATTATTTTTTTAGTTATTGTAGTTTTCAATCAAACTTTTGAATCTGGTTCTTTTTAAAGTTTTTCTATCTCTTTACTGATATTCTCTATTGGATGAGGAACTGTCTTCATGTTTCTATGCCACTGTCCTGGAGCTAGGAGCAGGATAATGGCCAGCTTCTCCCAGAGTGACACCCTGCTTTGTGAGTGAGGCTCTGTGTGGGGACAGTAACCCCTGATTTCTTGGGTTGCCTTCCTGGCATGGAACTTTCACCCTACCATCAATCTGTAGCAGTGGTGTTTGAAGTCCATATGCTGAGTTTCTCATACCTAGAGTAGAGTTTCCATCCTATTCAAAGATGCAGAGTGCAGGAAGAGAGACTCAGTGTTCTTCACTGAGCTTACCCAAAATTGAACTTCTACAAATGAAGCTGGAGTGGTGAAAGAGTTCTATGCCAACCTCTCCAGAGTGAAACTATAGTACCTAGACTAAAACTATGTGAAGAGGGAGCCCATCATTTTGACTGCATATACCCAGAGTGGAGCTTCTAACATACTGAGCCAGACCAGGAGGAGAGGGTATAGGTTGTGGCTCAAATGCCATAGACTCTCCCTTTTCTGAGATTTTCTTGAATGTATGTTCCTCTATTTGCTTTGTTATCTTAGGACAATCCCCCCAAACTGTAAAAGGTTATTTTTGTAAATTTTAGCAGTTAAATAGCTGTTTCACTGTAATGAGGGTCTATCTCCCTCTTCCTACCACCATTCTGAAAGATATTCCTTTATTATAAACGTACTGATTCCTCAAATTCACAAAGTGGGAATATCTGTCCATTTATTATTTTTTATACTTTCTTTATTACCTCAGCAATGTTTTGTTGCTTGCAGTGTACAGGTGCTGTGCTACCTTTGTTAAATTTCCCCCAGAGTATTTTATTCCTTTTGATGCTATGATGAATGTAGTTAATTTTTTAAAATTCATATTCCTATTATTTGCTGCAAATATATAGGAATATAATGTATATTGTGAATATAAATGAAGACTCCCAAATGAGAACAAACAGAAGCAATTTCTTCAGAGCTTGCTATAAAATAAGGGAGTTAGCTACCATCATTTGTGTTTGGCAGAAAATCAAAGACAAGCATCTTCCCATTCCGGGAAGATGATACAGGAGAACAGTGAAGGGCTTCGGGTATGCTCTGACCGGGGGTTTGCTGGCATAGAGAAGTTGTTGGTGGACTAACTAGGACTGTTTTATGTATTTGGTTTAGTGAGCATATTTGGCTTTGTCTAGTTGATCCTGAGATGGAAGTGGAAACAAAAAATGAGTGTATTCATTGACTAGTTCCTGACTGTTTTACACTGATTGCTTCAGTGGCTGTGTGGCAGAATTCTCTCATCATATATAGTTTGTCCATTGTTTATTGGCAAATTCAGTCTTTCAGTATATTGATCTGTTTTTTGCTAAACTCATTTACTAATTCCAGTCATTATTACATAGATTCCTTAAGATTTTCTACACACAGGATTGTATCATCTATTTCCTATGAATAAGAATAGAATTGCTTTACTTTTTCATTTCCAACTAGGTGCCTATAAGTTTTTGTCATTTTACTGGAGGGTTTAGCCAGTACAAATTTGTTTATCAAGAATAAAAGTTTATTTCCATAGAAAAGCTTAAATGATACACAAAAAAATAAGTGCAACTAAATTAGTAATTTAAGCAAGTTGCAGAGTATAATTATATATCTATATATGTACAGATCTATATCTATATGCTAGAAAAAATCGATTAGAAAATTAAGAAACAATACAATTTCCAATAGCATCAAAACACTTAAAATATCTGGAAACAAATTTAATTTAAAAATGCTCAAAATTTCTACATTAAAAAACACAAACCTTGTTGAGATAAATTAAAGTTGTCCTAAGTTATGATTACATGAACATGTGTTTTTATTGGAAGATTGAATACTATTAAGATATCAATTATTTCCAAATTTATCTACAGTGTCAATACAACCTCAATAAAAATACAAACATAGATTTTGTGTGCATGTGAAAAACAAGAAGCTGATACTATGATTTATATGGAAATGCAAAGGGACCAGCACAGGCAAAAGAGTCATGAAAAATAAAAGTAAAATTTTTCTGATATGAAAACACTGTGTAGGACCAGTAGTCTGGTACTGGTATAAAGATATACAAACATCAACATTAAGCATGAATCTTTCACTTCCAGCAAAGACGAAGTGGTAGGTAAGAGAGCTACTTGTTTTAAACAAATATGTAACTTTGTAGAGTTTGGCATTCCTTAAAAAGTTAAACATGGACTTACCACAGTTATCATACTATCTAAGCCATTCAATTTCCAATTTCCCTTTGTTTGCCAAAGGCAAATGAAAGTCTATGAAAATATTTATATATAAATGTTCATAGCAGCTTAATTTGTAAAAGACAAAACTGCAAAACAACCCATATGTCCTTTAACATTTTTTTTTTAAGATTTTTTTTTTTTTGACGTGGACCATTTTTAAAGTCTTTATTGAATTTGCTACATCATTGCTTCTGTTTTTTCATGTTTTGGATTTTTGGTAGCGAGACATGTGAGATCTTATCTCCCTGACCAGTGATCGAATCCATAAGCCCCACATGGGAAGGTGAAGTCTTAACCACTGGACCTCCAGGGAAGTCCCAGTCCTTCAACATTTGATTGAATAAACAAACTATGGTGTATCTATCATACAATAATGTATTACTTAACAATGAAAATGAATAAATGAATTCTTGATATATGATACACCATAGATTAATATCAGGATAATTATGCTGAGCAAAAAAGACAGATAAGAGGGAATACATGCTGTATGATCCCATTTATATAATTCTAGAAAATACAAACTAACCCTTAGGGAAGGAAAGTAGATCATTTGTTGCTAGGCAATGGCATGGGTGAATACATGAGGGGAAGGTGGAGGAATTATTGCATTGCAGGAAGGAACTTTTGAGTTAATGGATAAGCTTAACATCTTGATGGTTAAGGTTTCATAGGTGTATATATATATATATGTATACAATTTGATGAGCTTCTCATATATGCATATATATGACAAGCCAATCAAATTGTACAGTTTAAATATATGTTTTATTGTAAGTGATTTTACTTCAATAAAACTTTTAAAATGAAATAGAGTCCAGAAATAGAGCCATAGCTATATGAATAATTGAATTTACACAAAGATGCCAAAGCAATAAACTTGAGACAGAAAATTGTTTTCAAAAAGTAATCCTGAAACAACTGGATGTTCATATTGAAGAAAGAAAGACAATTCAACCATTTTCTCACACCATACAAAAATATTAATATTTGATAGGTCACAGACTTCAACAGAAGTTAAAATAACAAAGTTTCTAGAAGAAAATATAGGAGAATATTTCATAATTTGGGGATAAGCAAAGATTTCCTGGAAACCTTTGAGAAGTCTCAAAGAACCTGGTAATCATTAACCATTGATTATTGGTAATCAATTAAAAATAATAAATAAAAATCGAAATTTTATCAAAAATTTAAAAATTTTAATAACTGCACACTACTTATAACTCACAAAAGAATTTGCATCCATAAAGTATATAGAATTTCTACAACTCGATAAGTAAAACACAACTAACTTGATTTTATAAAATAACAGTTTAGAAACTTGATAGGACATGATAGGAGAAGTAGTGACATGTTGAAAGAGATAAGAGATAAGTTGTTGTTGATGAGGGGAAAGGTAGGAGGAAGCTTTCTGGAGTGATGTGACTGTTCTGTATCTCTATAGGGATATGGGTTATAAAGGAGTATGCTTTTGTCAGAACTCATCCAACTGTATACTTTACATCTATTTATTTCAATCCATGCAACTTATACCTCAACTTAAAAAAGACACATTTGTACCATTCTTATCATTTGTAAAATTACATGAAATATTATCTAGCCACAACCTAGACTTAGAAAAAAGTAGTATAATATCATTATTTTATATGCCTATGCAATTCATATAAAATCTATCATGATGATGAGCTGATCCTGACAGCTATTAGAAATTCCCAGTCTTGCTTTATAAAGGCACGAGTACTTTTTGATGATAGAAAACCTTATTATGTAGGACTGGTGTACATTATTCTATAAAGTCAAAGTCATCTTACTGTTTTCCATCTCCATTATTGTCAAATTAGACTGAAACACCTCAGGAAATATATACTATGAGTGCAAGAACACAGAAGGAATTAATTAGGTTTGATTTTATTATCTTTGTCTAAGGTCTTTACAGTAATGGGATATTTAAAACACTGAGTCAGTAGTAAATGATACACCTAGTGATTACTTGAGTACATTCCACAATTCGTTTTTTCTCCTTCAAGCACGAAAGGAATTTTTAATGTCATCTTTTCAGATGACAAGGTACAATACATGGAGAATCCTAAAGATGCTACTAGAAAACTACTAGAACTAATCAATGAATTTGTTAAAGTAGCAGGATACAAAATAAATGCACAGAAATCTCTTGCATTCCTATACACTAATGATGAAAAATCTGAAAGAAAAATTAAGGAAACACTCCCATTTACAATTGCAACAAAAAGAATAAAATACCCAGGAATAAACTTACATAAGGAGACAAAAGACCTAGATGCAGAAAAGTATAAGACACTGATGAAAGAAATTAAAGATGATACAAACAGATGGAGAGATATACCATGTTCTTGGATTGGAAGAATCAACCTGGTGAAAATCACTATACTAGCCAAAGCAGTCTACAGATTAAATGAAATCTCTATCAAACTACCAATGGCATTTTTCACAGAAGTAGGACAAAAAATTTGTCCTAACAAAAAATTTCACAATTTCTATGGAAACACAAAAGACCCTGAATAGTCACAGCAATCTTGAGAAAGAAAAATGGAGCTGGAGGAATCAGGCTCTGTGACTTCAGACTATACTACAAAGATACAGTAATCAAGACAGTATGGTAGTGGCACAAAACCAAAAATTTATATCAATGGAAGAGGACAGAAAGCCCAGAGATAAACCAATGCATATATGATCAACTTATCTTTGATAAACGAAGCAAGAGAATACAATGGAGAAAAGACAGCGTCTTTAATAAGTGGTGCTGGGAAAACTGGACAGCTACCTATAAAAGAATGAAATTAGGACACTTCCTAATACCATATGCAAAAATAAATTCAAAGTGGATTAAAGACCTAAATGTAAGGCCAGACACTATAAAACTCTTAGAGGAAAATATAGATAGAACACTGTATGACATAACTCACAGCAAGATCCTTTCTGACAAACCTCCTAGAGAAATGGAAATAAAAACAAAAATAAACAAACAGGACCTAATTAAACTTAAAAGCTTTTGCACAACAAAGGAAACCATAAACAAGATGAAAAGACTACCCTCATAATGGGAGAAAATATTTGCAAACAAAGCAACAGACAAAGGAGTAACCTCCAAAATACCCAAGCAGCTCATGCAGCTCAATTTCAATAAAACAAACAACCCAATCCAAAAATGGATAGAAGACCTTAATAGATATTGCTCATAAGAACATATACAGATTGCCAACAAACACATGAAAGGATGCTCAACATCATTAATCATTAGAGAAATGCAAATCAAAACCACACTGAAGTATCAACTCACACTAGTCAGAATGGCCATCATCAAAAAAATCTACAAACAATAAATGCTGGAGAGGGTGTGGAGAAAAGGGAACACTCTTGCACTGTTGGTGGGAATGTAAATTGATACAACCACTATGGAGAACAATATGAAATTTCCTTAAAAATCTAAAAATAGAATTACCATATGACCAGCAATCCCACTACTGGGCAAATAGCCTGATAAAACAATAATTCAAAAAGATTCATGGACTTGAACTGACCAAAAAAGATATCCCACATCCAAGACAATGGAGAAACCACAATGAGATGGTAGGAGGTGTGCAATCACAGCAAAATCTATTCCCATAACTGCAGGGTGGGTGACTCACAGACTGGAGAACACTTATACCACAGAAGTCCACCCACTGGAGTGAAGGTTCTGAGCCCCACGTCAGGCTTCCCATCCTTGGTGTCCAACAATGGGAGGAGGAATTCCTAGAGAATCAGACTTTGAAGCCTAGTGAGATTTGATTGCAGGACTTTGACAGGACTGGGGGAAACAGAGACTCCACTCTTGGAGGGCACACACAAAGTAGTGCAAGAATCAGGACCCAGGGGAAAGAGCAGTGATCCCAGGGGAGACTGAATCAGACTACCTGCTAGTTTTGGAGGGTCTCCTGGAGAGGCAGGGGGTGACTGTGTCTCACTGTGAGGACAAGGACACTGACAGCAGAAGTTCTGGGAAGTGTTCCTTGGTGTGAGCACTCCCAGAGTCAGCCATTAGCCACACCAAAGAGCCCAAGTAGGCTCCAGTGTAGGGTTGCCTCAGGCCAAACACCCAGCAGGGAGGGAACCAAGCCCCACCCATCAGCAGTCAAGCAGATTAAAGTTTTAATGAGCCCTGCCCACCAGAGCAACAGTCAGCTCTACCCACCATCAGTCCCTCCAATCAAGAAACCTGCACAAGCCTCTTAGATAGCCTCATCCACCAGAGGGCAGACAGCAGAAGAAAGAAGAACTACAATCCTGCAGCCAATAACAGAGGCAGAAGAATGGATAACTGACCTGGAACACAGAATGGTGGAATTCACTGCTGCAGAACAGAATAAAGAAAAAAGAATAAAAGGAAATGAAGAGAGCCTGAGAGACCTCTGGGACAATATTACATGCAAAAACATCCCCATTATAGGGGTTCCAGAAGGAGAAGAGAGAAAGGACCTGAGAAAATATTTGCAGAGATTATAGTCAAAAGCTTCCCTAACATGGAAAAGGAAATAGCCAGCCAAGTCGAGGAAGCACAGTGAGTCCCATACAGGATAAACCCAAGGAGAAACACCCAAGACAATAGTAATCAAGTTGGCAAATATTAAAGATAAAGAAAAATTATTTAAAGCAGCAAGGGAAAAATGACAAATAACATAAAAGGGAACTCCCATAAGGTTAACAGTTGATTTCTCAGCACAAACTCTACAAGCCAGAGGAGAGTGGCATGATATACTTGAAGTGATGAAAGGGAAGAACCTGCAACCAAGATTACTCTACCCGGCAAGGATCTCATTCAGATTTGATGGAGAAATCAACAGCTTTACAGACAAGCAAAAGCTAAGAGAATTCAGCACCACCAACCTAGCTCTACAACAAATGCTGAAGGAGCTTCTCTAAGTTTGAAACACAACAGAAGAAAATGACCTACAAAAACAAACCCAAAACAATTAAGAAAATGGTCATAGGAACATACATGTCGATAAGTACCTAACAAATGAATGGATTCAATGTTCCAACCAAAAGTCACAGGTTTGCAGAACAGATACATTTAATTGATATTTTAAGGACATTCCATCCAAAAACTGCAGATTACCCTTTCTTCTCAAGTGCGCAAGGAATATTCTCCAGGATAGATCACATCTTGGGTCACAAATCAAGCCTCAGTAAATTTAAGAAAATTGAAATCATATCAAACATCCTTTCTTACAACAATGCTATAAGACTAGAAATGAATTACAGGGAAAAAAACCTAAAAAACACAAACACATGGAGGCTAAACACTACATTACTAAAAAACCAGAGATCACTGAAGAAATCAAAGAGGAAATCAAAATATACCTAGAGACAAATGACAATGAAAACACGATGATCCAAAAAGTATGGGATGCAGCAAAAGCAGTTCTAAGAGGGAAGTTTATAGCTATACAAGCCTACCTCAAGAAACAAGAAAAATCTCAAGTAAACAATCTAAACTTGCAACTAAAGGAACTAGAGAAAGAAGAACAAATAAAACCCAAAGTTAGCAGAAGGAAAGAAATCATAAAGATCAGAGCAAAAATAAAAGAAATAGAACCAAAGAAAACAATAGCAAAGATCAATAAAACTAAAAGCTGGTTCTTTGAGAAGATAAACAAAATTGATAAACCTTTAGCCAGAC
>NC_041224.1:78451323-78454952 GCF_002837175.3 Physeter macrocephalus
AAAGCAGCAAGGGAAAAATGACAAATAACATAAAAGGGAACTCCCATAAGGTTAACAGTTGATTTCTCAGCACAAACTCTACAAGCCAGAGGAGAGTGGCATGATATACTTGAAGTGATGAAAGGGAAGAACCTGCAACCAAGATTACTCTACCCGGCAAGGATCTCATTCAGATTTGATGGAGAAATCAACAGCTTTACAGACAAGCAAAAGCTAAGAGAATTCAGCACCACCAACCTAGCTCTACAACAAATGCTGAAGGAGCTTCTCTAAGTTTGAAACACAACAGAAGAAAATGACCTACAAAAACAAACCCAAAACAATTAAGAAAATGGTCATAGGAACATACATGTCGATAAGTACCTAACAAATGAATGGATTCAATGTTCCAACCAAAAGTCACAGGTTTGCTGAATGGATACAAAAACAAGACCCATATATATGCTCTGTACAAGAACCCACTTCAGACCTAGGGACACATACAGACTGAAAGTGAAGGAATGGAAAAAGATATTCCATGCAAATGGAAATCAAAACAAAGCTGGAGTAGCAATACTCATATCAGATAAAATAGACTTTAAAATAAAGAATGTTACAAGACACAAGGAAGGACACTACATAATGATCAACGGATCAATCCAAGAAGAAGATATAACAATTATAAATATATGTGCACCAACATAAGAGCACCTAAATATGTAAGGCTATAAAGAGGAAATCGACAATAACACACTCAAACTGGGGGATTATAACACCTCACGTACACCAATGGACAGATCATCCAGACAGAAAATTAATAAGGAAACATAAGCTTTAAATGACACAATAGAACAGATACATTTAATTGATATTTTAAGGACATTCCATCCAAAAACTGCAGATTACCCTTTCTTCTCAAGTGCGCAAGGAATATTCTCCAGGATAGATCACATCTTGGGTCACAAATCAAGCCTCAGTAAATTTAAGAAAATTGAAATCATATCAAACATCCTTTCTTACAACAATGCTATAAGACTAGAAATGAATTACAGGGAAAAAAACCTAAAAAACACAAACACATGGAGGCTAAACAATACATTACTAAATAGCCAAGAGATCACTGAAGTATAACAATTATAAATATATGTGCACCAACATAAGAGCACCTAAATATGTAAGGCTATAAAGAGGAAATCGACAATAACACACTCAAACTGGGGGATTATAACACCTCACGTACACCAATGGACAGATCATCCAGACAGAAAATTAATAAGGAAACATAAGCTTTAAATGACACAATAGAACAGATACATTTAATTGATATTTTAAGGACATTCCATCCAAAAACTGCAGATTACCCTTTCTTCTCAAGTGCGCAAGGAATATTCTCCAGGATAGATCACATCTTGGGTCACAAATCAAGCCTCAGTAAATTTAAGAAAATTGAAATCATATCAAACATCCTTTCTTACAACAATGCTATAAGACTAGAAATGAATTACAGGGAAAAAAACCTAAAAAACACAAACACATGGAGGCTAAACACTACATTACTAAAAAACCAGAGATCACTGAAGAAATCAAAGAGGAAATCAAAATATACCTAGAGACAAATGACAATGAAAACACGATGATCCAAAAAGTATGGGATGCAGCAAAAGCAGTTCTAAGAGGGAAGTTTATAGCTATACAAGCCTACCTCAAGAAACAAGAAAAATCTCAAGTAAACAATCTAAACTTGCAACTAAAGGAACTAGAGAAAGAAGAACAAATAAAACCCAAAGTTAGCAGAAGGAAAGAAATCATAAAGATCAGAGCAAAAATAAAAGAAATAGAACCAAAGAAAACAATAGCAAAGATCAATAAAACTAAAAGCTGGTTCTTTGAGAAGATAAACAAAATTGATAAACCTTTAGCCAGACTCATCAAGAAAAAGAGGGAGCAGTCTCAATAAAATTATAAATGAAAAAGGAGAAGTCACAACAGACACTGCAGAAATACAGAGCATCCTAAGAGACTACTACAAGCAACTTTATGCCAATAAAATGGACAACCTGGAAGAAATGGACACATTCTTACAAAGGTATAACCTTCCAAGACTGTACCAGAAAGAAATAGAGAATATGAACAGACCAATCACAAGTAATGAAATTGAAACTGTGATTAAAAATCTTCCAACAAACAAAAGTCTGGGACCAGATGGCTTCACATGTGAATTCTATCAAATATTCAGAGAAGAGCTAACATCCATTCTTCTCAAACTCTTCCAAAAATTTGCAGAGAAAGGAACACTACCAAACTCATTCTATGAGGGCACCATCACCCTGATAACAAAAGCAGACAAAGATACTACAAAAAAAGAAAATTACAGACCAATGTCACTGATGAATATAGATGCAAAAATCCTCAACAAAATACTACCAAACAGAATCCATCAACACATTGAAAGGATCATACACCATGATCAAGTGGGATTTATCCCAGGGATGCAAGGATTCTTCAATATACACAAATTAATCAATGTGATACACCATATTAACAAACTGAAGAATAAAAACCACATGATCATCTCAATAGATGCAGAAAAAGCTTTTGACAAAATTCAACACCCGTTGATGATAAAAACTCTCCAGAAAGTGGGCATAGAGAGAAACTACCTCATTATAATAAAGGCCATATATGACAAACCCACAGCAAACATCATTCTCAATGGTAAAAAACTAAAAGCATTTCCTCTAAGATCAGGAACAAGACCAGGATGTCCACACTCACAGCTATTATTCAACATAGTTTTGGAAGTCCTAGCGATGGCAATCAGAGAAGAAAAAGAAATAAAATGAATACAAACTGGAAAAGAAGAAGTAAAACTGTCACTGTTTGCAGATGACATGATACTATATATAGAGAATCCTAAAGATTCCACCAGAAAACTACTAGAGCTAATCAATGAATATGGTAAAGTTTCAGGATACAAAATCACTTGCACAGAAATCTCTTGCATTCCTATACACTAATGATGAAAAATATGAAAGAGAAATCAGTGAAACACTCCCATTTACCATTGCAACAAAAAGAATAAAATACCTAGGCATAAACCTACCTAGGGAGATGAAAGATCTGTATGAAGAAAACTATAAGACACTGATGAAAGAAATTAAAAGTGATACCAACAGATGGAGAGATATACCAAGTTCTTGACTGGGAGAATCAATATTGTGAAAATGGCTATACTACCCAAAGCTATCTACAGATTCAATGCAATCCCGATCAAATTACCAATGGCATTTCTTATGGAACTAGAACAAAAAATCTTAAAATTTGTATGGAGACCCAAAGACCCCAACTAGCCAAACTGGTCTTGAGGAAAAAAAACGGAGCTGGAGGAATCAGACTCCCTGACTTCAGACTATACTACAAAGCTACAGTAATCAAGACATTATGGTACTGGAACAAAAACAGAAACACAGATCAATGGAACAAGATAGAAAGCCAAGAGTTAAACCCATGCACCTATGGTCAACTAATCTATGACAAAGGAGGCAAAGATATACAATGGAGAAAAGGCAGTCTCTTCAATAAGTGGTGCTGGGAAAATTGGACAGCTACATGTAAAAGAATGAAATTAGAACACTCCCTAACACCATACA
>NC_041224.1:78454966-78473770 GCF_002837175.3 Physeter macrocephalus
CCCTCAGAATGGGAGAAAATATTTGCAAATGAAGCAATTGACAAATGATTAATCTCCAAAATTTACAAGCAGCTCATGCAGCTTAATATCAAAAAACAAACAACCCTATCCAAAAATGGGCAGAAGACTTAAATAGACATTTCTCCAAAGAAGATATACAGATTGCTAACAAACACATGAAAGAAAGCTCAACATCATTAATCATTAGATAAATGCAAATCAAAACTACAATGAGATATCATCTCACACCAGTCATATGGACATGATCAAGAAATCTACAAACAATAAATGCTGGAGAGGCTGTGGAGAAAAGGAAACCCTCTTTCACTGTTGGTGGGAATGTAAATTGATATAACCACTATGGAGAACAGTATGGACGTTCATTAAAAGCTAAAAATAGAACTACCATATGACCTAACAATCTCACTACTGGGCATATACCCTGAGAAAACCATAATTCAAAAGGGTCATGTACCACAATGTTTATTGCAGCTCTATTTACGGTAGCCAGGACATGGACGCAACCTAAGTGTCCATCAACAGATGCATGGATAAAGAAGATATGGCACCTATATACAATGTAATGTTACTCAGCCATAGAAAGGAATGAAATTGGGTCATTTGTTGAGACATGGATGCATCTAGAGACTGTCATACAGAGTGAAGTAAGTCAGAAAGAGAAAAAAAAATATCGTATATTAACACATATTTGTGGAATCTAGAAAAATGGTACAGCTGAACCGGTTTACAGGGTACAATTTGAGACACAGATGTAGAGAACAAACATATGGACACCAAGGAGGGAAAGCCGTGAAGGGGTGGTGGTGGTGGTGTGATGTATTGGGTGATTGGGATTGACATGTATACACTAATGTGTATAAAATTGATGACTAATAAGAACCTGCTGTGTAAAAAAAAAATAAAATAAAATTCAAAAATAAAAAAATAAAAAACCCAAAAAGAGTCATGTACCACAACATTCATTGCAGCTGTATTTACAATAACCAGGACATGGACACAACCTAAGTGTCCATTGACAGATTAATGGATACATCATATACACAATGGATTATTACTCAGCCAAAAAAAAAATGAAATTGAGTTATTTGTAGTGAAATGGATGGACCTAGAGTCTGTCATACAGAGTGAAATAAGTCAAATACAGAAAAACAAATACTGTACGTAACACATGTATATGTAATCTAAAAAAAAAAAGGTTCTGATGAACCTAGGGGCAGGACAGGAATAAAGATGTACTCATAGAGAATGCACTTGAGAACATGGGGAGGGGGAAGGGCAAGCTGGGACAAAGTGAGAAAGTAGCATTGACATATATACACTACCAAATGTAAAATAGATAACTAGTGGGAAGCAGCTGCATAGCACAGGGTAATCAGCTCGGTGGTTTGTGACCACCTAGAGGGGTAGGATAGAGAGGGTGGGAGGTTGACACAAGAGGGAGGAGATATGGGGATACATGTATATGTATAGTTGATTCACTTTGTTATAAAGCAGAAACTAACACACCATTGTAAAGAAATTATACTCCAATAAAGATGTTAAAAAAATATATCTGAGGAGTGTTTCCTGGCAGTGCTTTAGGAGGAATGCATTTCAACAGCAGTAACGGCTAGACCTAGGATTTTCTATCATCCAGCACTTAGCAAGCTTGCCCAAGTAAAGGACTCATGCATGAAACATCCAGGGAAAGAGGAGATGGGCATCTGAAAGTGAAAAATGATTTTTTTTGGTACTGAGCTGACTGCAAACTTGGCCATTCTTGGCCATTTTTAAATTGGAGTTATCCCACTTCTCTCCTTCAGAAAGGGCATGGAGGGCTACAGATTGCACTGGAACAGGTCAAATTTTTCCAAATGAATATTCAGATTTTTGTATTACCAATCTCTTATGTGTGGAGCAACAGCTTCTGTATGAATTTTAGCACTGATTTGTGTATGATTTTCTATGGAACTTTACAGGGATGAATTGCCTTCCTTTGGAGGAGCTACCAGCTTTATACTCAGTGATAGCAATCTTACTTTTTTTTCAATTTAATTTTCATTTTATATTAGAGTATATTTGATTTACAATGTTGCATTAGTTTCAGGTGTACAGCAAAGTGACTCAGTTATATATATATATATATGCATTCTTTTTCAGATTATTTTGCCATATAGGTTATTGCAAAATATTGAGTAGAGTTCCCTCTGCTATAAAGTAGCTCCTTGTTGATTATCTATGTTATACATAGTAGTGTGTATATGTATATGTCCCCCTTCCCGCCACATTGCCCCTTTGATAACCATAAATTTGTGTTTGGAGTCTGTTTCTGTTTTGTAAATAAGTTCATTTGTATCTTTTTTTTTTTAAACTTTTTAAAGTGTGTACAGCTTATTTGGTTTTCTCTGCATTCTGTTACCCTGTGAGATTGGAAGGGGGAAAGTGAGTGAACACCACACCCATGTAGGATTTGACCATCCCCATGAAACAGGTAGCTCAGTGCACAGGTTGTTGGATGTGAACCTGACCATAAGGAAAGGCCACAGAGGAATAGCAAAGTTCTTTGTTATTTTGTTGACATTTTTTTCTTACACCTTAGCCTCAACAGTTACTCTCAATCTTTGTCTTTGTCTTGTTTATCTAAAACCAATGCTGAGCCCTGTTCATATCAATCAATGCTGCTTCCAGATGATGACAAAGGACTCCTAATTCTCTTGTTTAACAGCTTATTCAACACCTATTGCCTTCAGAGACATTTTAAGATCTACACTTCCTGACTTCATGGCTAACAATCTTCTAAGGTGAAAAAGAGGCAGTTTAGTTGAAAGATAGAGCTAGATTTCTCCACTTTTAAAGTGGTAGGAGTAATGGGTATGACAAGAAAGGCCACATCTTTTAGGAGATGGGGAGACTGAAACAGAAATTCAAATTTTAAATCATGATTATTGAACTAGAAAGAGAAGTTCAACAAAGTCTAAGGATTTTTTACTTTGCTAATCTAGAATTTATAATAAATAAGACTGTGACTAGGCTGAAACAAATCTTTGCATAAAATAATTTGCTGGACAAATTATCAATATACACACAATGGTAGGCAAGAATATTTATTTAAGGGGAAATTTTTCAAACATTTGAGAGGCATGTATTTACACATAATAATGGAATTATTATTTATATATGCAAACTGAAAATCATGAAAGCTTCCCCTCTTTTCAGAGCTTCTTTAAGTCACTATGTGTATCAGAAAATAGCAGACACTGTCTTGGTTTTAAAAGAAATCTTGTAACTCTGTTGTAATAAAATAAAGTAGATAGACTTTTCTTCCTAATTAATCTGAATTAATGTAGTTTTATAATATTTTGCACGGATTATATAATATTCTTTAAGAAAATTAATAGCATAAATCTCTGCACGAGAAAAATATCACACTGTGTTTCCAGGATCAAATGCTTCTACTGTAACTTTTTTTGTTAACATCTTTGATAAATCATCTTTTTCAATACTGTGCCACACTACAAAGAAGACATAATCGTTGCTATCAAATACAGAGAGATGAGACCACATACAGTCAAATATTGATGCCCTTGATACTTCCCAGTGGCCTACAAACTCACTCAATCTCAATATATGCATAGAAAGTTTTTTTTTATGGATTACATACTTTCGTGCTGTATGCATATTATGTATACAATAATAGGAAATAAAAATAACATGAGACAGGATTTTTGTTTATTAACACTCTAAACAAATTTTTGCATTCACTAAAATTATTAACAGCATGCCTAAAGCAGAAATATTATTTTTCTTTCAAAGTTTACAGACATTTGAAGTTATGTTTTTAAATTCAGTTTGTTCCAATTATCTGGTTACAATAGTTGTCAGAGTTGAAAAATATCTCACAAAAATGTGCCACTTTCCGTTAATATCATCCACTAATATACAAAAGTTGTTATTGAAATCCAACGAATTTTTATCCCGTTTTTGTCAATCAGTTCATCGTGCAAGCTACTCAAAATGTGTTTCATTTTTATATACTCAACAAATGGGTTCAAAATCCATTGAAATTGTAATTTGAATGATATTTTAAAGCAGTTAGAAAAATAATATTTCTGAGGTTTTGTGTCTGTGTTGTGTGGTTGTGAGTATATGTGCACGTGTGTGTGTGTGTGTGTGCGTGTGTCCATGCATGTTGATATGGGGGGATTTACATGTGTACACATATCTCTTGATAAACAACAATACATAATAGTGAAAACATTTCCAAATGCTCTATACAAAATTCCATCTCCTCCTTACTTTAAGGTGTGTCTGTTGAGTTCTGTCTTTTTCTTTTTGTGCACATACATTTGCATTATTATTTTTTTGATAGATTTTTTTCAAGAATTCTTTTTTTAGTTCTTGTCCATTTTATGAAAGTTAGTTAATTAAAGCTAGATTTATGTCGATTACACATGCATGTAAGCAGGAGCACGTGAATTGCAGCATATCACAACAGGCTAGAAGTGAACTCTAAGTCCTAATTCCTCACCTGTTGAGTATCTGACATATTGATAAATGGTGAGAAACCTAGTGTGAATCCACATATTAAATATTAATATTATTTAATTTTCTTATTTTATTGAATAAAAGTAATCATACATTTTAATGTATTTTTTCCACACTCAAATAGGTCTTGCACCTCTCTTTAAAGAGCACTAATTTAAATAAATCCTCACAGTCAGCTCACATAGAAGAGTCTGCTTTTTCTGTCCTAACTTCTTGTAAACAATACTTGAGCGTAGGCAAATAAATAAGGTCAGATTTCCTAGAAGAATGTAGAAACGTGAAGAATTAAGAATAATAGTAACGTGAAGAGCTAAAAAAATAATAATTAAAATAATGAATAACAAAAAAATTATAATGTGAAGAATTTAAAAAATAATATATGGCAGTAGTTAGCCAAAACATGGTTTTCTTACTTCTCAAAATGTATGTTTGGGATTCCCTGGTAGCGCAGTGGTTGCGCGTCCGCCTGCCGATGCAGGAGAACCGGGTTTGCACCCCGGTCTGGGAGGATCCCACATGCTGCGGAGCGGCTGGGCCCGTGAGCCATGGCCGCTGAGCCTGCACGTCCGGAGCCTGTGCTCCGCACCGGAGGGAGGCCCGCATACCACAAAAAAAAAAAAAAAAAAAAAAAAAAAAAGTATGTTTATCGCTCTCATTTTTCTGGGTTTTGACAGATATCAAATATAGACTAAAAGCCAGAATACAAATAAAAACACTGATTCTGCAAATACTTCAACGAAGTGTTTTTTCTTTAAAACATATCCATTCTTTAGGTTAGTCTCCAAAAACTAATAGAAAACTATTTCATAAAGAACTAGCATGTTTTATTATAAGCAATTGACTGTTTCACTTTATTGGTAATATTTTCAAAATGTTCATAAAATCAAAATGGAATGAAAGCTTGTACAATGTCCATGTCTTCTTTTAGCACAGATAAAAATTTAAATAATGAATAAAACAATGTAGATTCTCAAAATAGTTTTAGCTGGGTAATACTCTATTCATTTTCTCAATGAATGCCACTATCAGTGAAACTGTTGCAAGATGAATAATTCAATCCTCTCTTCCATTTCATATAGTATTCTCCCAAGTATCAGAAATAAGAGGCTGCAATCCTTAATCATAAAGTTGTCAGTAGTACCAAAATTATTATAAAAGAAAAAAGATCAGAACTTTGGTCAAATGCTAGCTAAAATTTATTTGCAAGTCAAAATATGGGTAATGGTTAAATTCCTCCTGTGATATACTTTCAAGGCAGTGCAACTTCTTCTCCACTGGAGTTCCCAGCATGTGTAACAAAAGTGAAACAGAACAAATCTGTTCTCCATCAACATAAGGTTAATTTTTTTTCTAATTGGTAGGGAAAAAAATCTCATTTGACTGCCCCATATTTCTTTCCAAATTAAAGCATACCAACCCAGCATCACCACTTTTGGCAAGCTTCCTTTTATTGGGCATGAAATAAATAGGATTTCCCTTCATAGCTACATTTTTTTTTTTTTTACTTTCTTAATTGTAAATACAAATATACATTTGAGGAACTCACACACAGTTTTGGCTCTATTAATGAATGGACTGAATTTCCAAAGCTTTTGTGTAACTCAATTGTGTATCCTCACATGATCATAAATATTGATTTACAAATTGCCACCAGGACAGTAAAGAAAGATCTGTTTAATATAAAACATACTCTGAAACATACACCAGGTGTGTCCGTGTTTATATTTAGGTAAATGGTGATGACCTGAGCTATAGGAACATATGTACAGTGATCTGATATGATAGAAAGTGCATGCTATTTGGAGTCAAATAGCCTGTGCTTGATTTACTTTACTAAACAGTAAAAGTTGTAAAAACCTGATACTAAAGTAAATCTCTAAAAGGCATGATGATAATTACATTTTTATTGGCTTGTTGTATAGATTATGAATGTGAAAACCTACTCTTATTCAATGAGCTTTTATTGAGCACCTCCCATGCCCTAGATTGTCTGCTTGGTACAAGGGTACAGATATAAATATGATACAGCCCCTGCCATTAAGGGACTGCTCATTTGTTTTTATCACTAGAGTTGTAAATGTAGTAGTAATGGCAGTAGTCATAGTAAAAGAAATAGTAGATGATACTTACTGACTTCAGCAAAAGCAGTGAGAAAAGTTATTTACTTGTTCATCAACAGATGCTGATTGAATGGTTCCCAGATTACCAAGATATAAAAGTGATGAAATACCTGCCCTCAAAGAGTTTAGTAGGAAAGACCAGCAGGTAAGAGAGGTACAATATCCATAAATAATGGTTGAAGAGATACAACATACTATGGAGCATCAAAGACTAACAAGTAAATCTTGCCCAAGGGGATATGAGACTAGTCCTCTTAGAAAGTGTAGAATCTGCCTTGCAGACAGGTGGAGCGGTCTGGAAGAGCATGGCATTCTGGAGTTTCTTATAAGCAGCATGAAGTAAATTAAGCAGAGATGGTGGATAGAGATGCAGAGAGGAGTGAGAATCCAAAGACCAGGAAAGTCCAGATTGTGAAAGGCTTTTAATACCTAACTCTGGAGGTAACTGACACACACTAAAGGATTTGAAAGAGGAGAATTATCTTTTTTTCATGTGCCAGGGAAATGGGAATTATCTTAATGTCATCTGGGCCATGAGAGGTGATTCTAGAGGCCAGTCTCCACCAGCCCATGGAAGAAAAGAGAAATGAGGCTGAGAGCATTAGCATTAGTGGTGGGGAGTATGGGGGTCTGGGCTAGCAGGCTTGAGAGTTAGACCTGTATGGTTGAGGAAGAGGGGTTGTTTAAGGGACCCTAGGCACAATGCTCCATTCTCAAAGACCTCTGAGTTCCCTATTTCTTTTCATTTCTCAATCATGTCAAATGGCACAAAGACTCTATCTAAGCTCTCTAAAATGCAGAGAAGGGAAGGGGAAAGTTTTCATGATGAGCCTACACCAACAGGTGCTAGACCTCAGGTTCATTAACATAGAAATTGTCACACAATAAACACTTTCTGAACATTTTCATAAGGCAACATCTGTGCATAAAGTTAGCATAGTTCTTCTCCTCCTTGCATAGCAATCCCCTGGAATGTTGGTATCTTGTTAAATGCAGACTCTCAATCAGTAAGCTTGAGATAGGACCCAAGATTCTGTATTTCCAACAAGTTCCCAGTTGATTCTGAGGTTGATAGACCAGGACCACACGTCCAGAAGTTTTAAAAGGAGTTTAAAAAACAAAAAAGAAAAACAGAAAAAAAGTATGGTCCCTGCTGTTGTGGAGCTGATAATCTGAATAGACAGACAGATAATAAATAAATCTCTGCAAAGAAGTGTGGTAGAACTATCTTGTGGGGATGTACAGGTACCGTGTGAACAAATTTCTGTAGCTGCAAATGTAGTTGTCATGAGACACTCCTATTTACATGCTTTTTCAAAAAAAAGCTAGTGAAAAAGTGTATGTACTTCAAGACTTTAAAGTACAAAGAATATGCACCTTCAGTTAAATTTCTTTAAGGCTCTAGAAACAATTTGCTTTTTTTTTCAATTCTGTTATTAGACATTTAACCTTTTTTTCTTTATATCATTTTGCATAGTCTTCTTGCATGTTAAAGATGTAGAAGGGGATCTTGAATATTAATCCTAGTATAGAATTTTGATTATAACCTAAGGATAAATTCTTCCATGAATTTTTTAGCCAAACTTTATGAGCACTTTTTTCCCATGGAATGGCATCTTATTTTAAATATAGCAGTGTGTATATGTCAATCCCCAAATCCCAATCTATCTATCCCCCCAACCCTTCCCCCCCAGTTCATTCTCTAAGTCTGTGAGTCTGTTTCTGTTTTGTAAATAAGTTCATTTGTATCACTTTTTTTAGATTCTGCATATAAGCGATAAAAACAATGCACAAACTAAAACTTGATTAGAAGGAACATGTTATGGTTTGGGGATAAAAAAACAAAATAGTGTGTCAACTCTGAGAGTCAGAGCAAGAAGATGTTACTAGAATTGTTTTCTCCTTGAAAATGCTTGGTGCATTTTTCCTCCCAAAAAATCACATTGATTTCTGCTGTAGGCAGATTTGACTAACAACTTGTGAACTGAGAACTCTGGTTATTACTCATAAGTCTTATTAGCAAAGAGGAAACTCGAATTCTCCACTATCTTTCTCACAGGCTAACCTATTTTGAGAAATTGGTACGGTCAGTGACATGAAAAATTTTCACAACAATATAAAAGGAGAGATTTCTAATTGGGAGCTATATTTTCTATTCAGAATATATTTGAGGCAAAACTACCCTATACTCTATCAGGATAAAATTATAACTGTAACATTTCAGTGAAAATATTTTTATAACAGACATCTTCCTCTTGTCCTCTACAAATAAAGATATGTTGATAGTCATATTTATATACAATGTTTGCATGTAATCCTCAGAATCTTCTTCTGAGACAGTTTATGAGACATATTTAAATATCAGTCTGGTTAGCTTCCAATATCACTTTGTTTTTTTGTTTTTTCTTTTGCTGTATGTGGGCCTCTCACTGTTGCAGCCTCTCCCGTTGTGGATCACAGGCTCCGGACGCGCAGGCTCAGCGACCATGGCTCACGGGCCTAGCCACTCCACGGCATGTGGGATCTTCCCAGACTGGGGCACAAACCCGTGTCCCCTGCATCGGCAGGCAGACTCTCAACCACTGCACCACCAGGGAAGCCCTATCACTTTGTTTTTGCTACAAAGTACTGTTAGCTGGTGTATTGGTTTTCTGGGGCCGTGTAACAAAGTACCTCCAAATAAGTAGCTTGAAAAATGGATATTTATTGTCTCACAGTTCTAGAAACTAGAAGTCTGATCTCAAGGTGCTAGCTGGAGATATTTAAGGTTAATTAATTTTGTTTTGTTTTGTTTTCAGTTTTAAGTGTCAGAATTATACCTACAAGGACTCTCCTCAACACATGTCAGCAGCTTATAAGGAGGTAAAGAAGGTGGAGGACTCATTACACCCAGAACAAACCTACCTCATTATCAGTCCTTGGATGGAGTGAACCATCTCTAGCTATTGCTTTAATGGGATTGCTCTTTCTTATGGACAGAAGGTAGCAAAGCCCTGGCTACTTGATACAGTTTTCTCATCTTAATCACAAGTAGACTTTCTTTCTGACTGAGTGTTCCTTCCAACTGTGCTTCTTGGTCCCACAGACACTGGAACAATTTGTCCAAAATTTAGGTGGCAATGACATCAGCTGAGTATTGTTGGAATCGTTTTCTCACTTTTATTTTTATCTCTATTTGTTTTTTCTTCTTCCTTTGAGTGAAATGAGTTCCAGCCAAACTAAGATCCACCATACACATTTCTATCAGTGTTAGAGAGTATTTCATTTCAATTACAGAAATCAGTTTAAATAATAATAAAAATACTAGTACATAGCCCCAAGAATTGCAACTAAATACCTTATGTTTACAAGTTAGAAGCAAACTCTAAATTTAGTTCCATATAGGAAAATCCATTTAAAATGTAATTCAAGGTTACCCAGCATGAATATTTCAAGTACCAAAGTGTAAAAAGCTATGAAGGTAAAATGTACTGCTTCCAAGCATGTGAGATGTAAAGATGACACAACTGTTGCCTGCCCATAGGCTTTGATTTTTTTTTTAATGTATCACAATGAATTTGTTCAGACTTACTCAGTCCATAGTCTAAGGAAATATTTCCAGGCACATGATGACTGATTGCAACTAAGAAGAGAGATAGTTCATAAAAAAAAATTATTAGGGTCAAAGGTATTATCCATTGGACGATAAAAGCAGTGTCACTGACCTCCTGTTTCCTACAGTGAAGATAATTGAGCCCAATAACTAGCCCAAGCATGGCAGGTGAAGATGAAGCATAATTTGTAGCAGGCACTACTCAGGGTACAGGTGACACAGACATGGGTAGGACACAGACCTACCCTTAGGAGCCAATCATCCAGTGGACAAGCATAACTGCATCAGACAGGACCCGGTTTATGAGAGAGATGGATGGAGACAGGAAGGCAGTACAGGGGACAGAGTGGTTAGGTCTGACTGGTAACAACCAGGGAGGGTCCGTGGAGGAAATTATAACTGTGATGAAATTTGAAAGAGTAAAGTTTAAACTGACAGAGAAACTGAGAGAGGACATTGCAGAAAGAAGGAATAGTGTGAACATAGACACAGATATCATTCAGGATGACTGAAATGTAAGTATCTGAAGATTAAGATGAAATGATAGTGTTTGGGTTTAGACTGTGATGATAGCAAAATCGTATCTTAAAAAGTGGTAAAGTGGGAGAAATGCAGTTGTAAGTGAACATTGGAATAAATGTTTTATGATGGTGTTTAATTCTGAAAAGTTATAATATAGTTTAATGTTCATAACATGTAACATGTGTAGCTAAATACTACTACTACAAAGTGAGCTGATGACAATTTTCCTTGCAAATATGCATTTCATTCAATGCTATGACCACCAATAAACTATGTCCCACCTCACTAGGGAGAAAAAGGAGAGGCGCTAACACTGTTGAACATATACTGTATGCAAGATACAGGACATATATCCCTAACTATTTAGATGAATAAAATCTTTCTCCAGGTAACTCCAGGCAGGCTTAGAAGAGGAAAGAAGCAATCATCATGGAGTGTTATGAGCACCACCAAAAAAGATACATGTAGGGTTTGGAAACAGATCAAAAGAAGGGTCAAGGAAACCAACACGAAGAAGGTGCCACTTCAGCAGTGACATGAATGACAGCTGGGTGTCCCTTGTGAATTTAAAGATTAGCATGCTATGGGAAATGGTGAGAGGAATGTGGAGTAGAAAGGCCCTTCAGCATGGAATCTCTGTGGTGAAAGGAATGGGTGCAATGGGAGCAGGTTTTGGGTTGGAGCGGACCAGACTGAATAGGTCGACAGAAGCTCCATCTCCCAGGTCCAGAAATGTCATACTGTGCAATCTGGACTTGATTCTGCTCTGGACAGGACTTTGTTGAAGATTTTTAAGAAGGGACTGACTATATCTTACTCATGTTGTTTTCATATAGTGTGATGGATCAGAGTAGAAGCAAAGGGAAAATGAGAGGCAGGAGACTTAATAAAAGATGATCACAGTTGGGCAGGGGTGCAGAGGAAATGGAGAAAAGTGGGCCTACTGGGGATATGTTTTGGAATTTGAGCAAAAAGGACTTTCTGATGGATTGAAGGTAAGGAGATGAGAAACGGAAAAGAACAATGGAAGAGCTTTAGATTTTTGACTTGTGCAACTGTGTAGATGTTGGTGACATTTACTGAAATAGGAGAGACAGGAGGTATAAAGTGGGTAGAATATGAAGTGAAGAGTCCTATGTTCATTGATGAGTTTGGAAAGAATAATTTTGATGGAATAGGGAAGGAAGACAAATTAAAATAAACTGAGAGTAGGACACAATATGAGAAAGATTCTTCAAGATCATATAAACAAGACACAGTGTTTTGTCATAAAGCTAGTGTTGCATGTACAGAGCACATAAAATATTCACAAATTCATAAAAAATATATATTCATTTTTATATTGTATTGCTGTGAAACAAATGCTAATTGGTATTAATGCTTATGTGTTATTCAAATATTTGTTGAATGCCTGCTATGAATGAACTGGGATACCTTGAGTTATATGATCTCTAACTACTGAAAGGCTGAGATGGTGAACATTTTAATAATGTACTTCCTCATGCTTGAGCCTCTATTCCAGATTATAATGAAATCACCAGGTAAATGGGTGACAAATCAAAGGTTTATCATAGGGTGTATCTTAAGATAAATTAATTCAGAGACGAATGAATAACTTGGACAAAATAAAAGTGAATTTACGCTTATTAATTCAACAAAAATTTAGTGAAAACTTATCCATATGCAGGATGCTTCACATGGGCATAGTGGTGCAAAGAATTTTCTGAACTCTCTGCAGCTTGGAAGCTTAGAGAATAATGAAAAACAGTGACAACAGCACAAAGGAATATTTAATCCTTATTAAATTATTAATAATTTAATAAGGTGAGAGCTGCAAAATCATGATAAGAATTTAGGAGAAGGAAAAAATTACCTCTAACACTAATCAAATTTAGGGTTAACAAAAGCTGGGGACATATAGCTAATGGATTGGGTGATGATCAGTGTCCCAAGGGTAGTGATGGGCTAAATTAATAGGCTGAATTTATTAAGGTGAAGCAATGTTGTTCGGACAACAAAACAGAACAAAACTAAAAAAAATCGTTAATTGGGGCAATATCAATAGCTGATTTTTATTGAATAACTTTTATGTGTCAGGAACTATCCAAATGTTCATGTCTATTAAATAATTTGTTTCCAAATTATTCCAAAGAAAAGAATACCATTACTATCTTTATCTCTATCATTGAGACAACCCAGGCTCTGTGTGGCAATAAATGGTAAAATTAGGATTGGCACTCAGGCTGTGTGCCTGAAAGCTTATATGTATTACAATATACTAACAATTTTTTATTTAAAAACTAGCTTATCCAAAACTAAAACTGCAATAGTCCTACTTTACTTCTACACTATGGTATACTTACTTGACTTCTATCTTTAGCCCAACAAATTCTAGAGTGGTGTATTTGTATTAATTAATTAGTTCATGAAGTTAATATAGCATGCCTCACTTCAAAAAGGATTGGGAAAGGATTTTTTAATATGATATTAAAAATAAAATATAATAGTTGGATGAGTTTAGACAGCCTAGATTGTGTGCAGAGAAATGAAACCCAGATAGCCTCAATTATATTATATCATATGTGGGCTTTTATTTTAGTCCATTTTGCTATAACAAAAATACCATAGACTGTGTGGTTTATAAACAACATTTATTTCTCACAGTTCTGGAGGCTGGGAAATCCAAGATCCTAGCACAGCAGACTCTGTGTATGGTGAGATTTTCTTCCCCATAATTGATATGGAGCAGGACCCTATGGTCCTTACCCACCATGTCCTCAGCCTGCCTTTTGTCTGTGGAAAAACTTTAGCCAAAGAATAAGTTTAATCAGAGAAGTGATAAAATGCAGAAACAAAGGAAAACAGTTGAAGAACACCAAATAATAATAGTTTAGTCATTAAGCATAGTCAAGGACCTTTAGCTCTTCCTTAAGGCCTATAGATAATATTCTGAGCCATATCCTGTGAGCTGTTTTGCAGATACTGAAGCCCCCACCAGGTGGAGGAGGATGACTATATGATGACCAAATTGAAGCCATGATATAAGCTACTCCACATCACACAATTCCAAAAACTGACCTCAAAGAAATGGGAAAAACTCTGGAACTAAAGATTAACTGTACTTAAAACAATCAAGATGACATTGATCAGACCACCACATTACTGATTTCAAGATGGCTGTCAGAACTGACTGTGCTGTTCTGCTCCCTCCCTCTGCCTGTACAACCCTGAAACTCCCTTTTAAAAACCCCTGTCCCCTGAACACCCATTGAGAGTTGGTTCTCAGACAGGAGTCCACCGTCTCCCCCTGTTGCTGGCCTCCAAAATAAAGAAAGCTTACCTTTCTTACCAACACTTGTCTCTCAAGAATTGGCTTTCAAGTGGTGAGCAGCCAGACCTGGGTTCTGTAACATAATGACTGTCTTTTCTCTATAACCTCATGTGGTGGAAGGGGTGAGCTGCTCTCTGTGTCTCTTTTATAAGAACACTAATCCCATTCATGAGGGCTCCACCCTCATGACCTGATTCCTTCCCAAAGATCCCACCTCCTTGATACCATCAAGCTGGGAGTTAAGTTTCAACATATGAATCTTTAGGGGATGAAAACATTCATAGCAACTGGAAGGCAAAGAGAACATTTGATGTGGAGAAGAGCAGACTTCAGTCATGTAGTACATGTTTACTTTAGAATGAGGAAGCAGTAAACTTCAGTAAACTTCAAGATGCCCAGATCCTGTTTGATTTAACTGTTTAATGATCACTAGTGTTTTTAACCCCTAAGAAAGCAGAGAAAACAGAAGCCCAGTATGCTTTAGCAGAGAGAGAAGTCAAGGGATGTGGGCAGTCAGGGAGAATCCCAGAAGTGAAAAGAAGGCCTCTGGGAAAGTATCACATTCTGGAAGGGGGAAGATCACTTCCTGGAACTTTCATAAAAATGATGCTTGATCCTTTCACTCCATAAACCTTAATGTCCAGCACCAAATAAACCATGTTTCTTCCCACCAGGTGGACTCATTATGTATATCCTATGCTGGTGGAACCATCTCCTTTCCTTGCCTCTCACATTACTTCAAAAACACTAGAAGGCAGAATCGTCTTCTTTCCCATGTTCCTGTTTCATTTCTCCCAGTAAAGCAGTATCCAGTGAACTAAAAAAGCTGTCAACTTGCTAATAAATAAGAAGTATTAAACAAAACTCAGAGTAACGGAGCTGTGTAGGGGTGACAAGTATTCAGGGCAGTCAGGTGTCCCAGCAGCTCACTCCTGAGGGTGCCACTTTGTAAACAGGAGCACTGATGGGCATTGTGGAGTGCCAGGGGTTTCCAATTCCCACCTGCCATCAACACGTGAGGATAAACACGAATGGGAAAGGTGTTTCATAGCACAATGGGAATTGAACAAGCTTGTCATTAGCACTATGGGAGAGATTTTACAGTGTCTGGACCTGAACAACCTCTGTTCACAGCCATTGTGTGCATGTGTGTGTGATATAACACTAGGTGGGACTGTTTATTATTATTTTTTCAATCAGCTTGTGTGCACAAGTAGAATGTGCCTGAGAAAATAGTAAGAGAAAGTGTTTGGATTAAGTAAAGTATTTACCCACACTCCCTCCCCATCCCCGGCAAGTACATCTTTCAGGTATATCTGAAGGATAGAAATCCAGAAAGTCCATGTCCTCTGGGGTGGTTAATGTGATGCACTAGTTCTCAGCAATGTCACTCAAAACCCTCCAGATGAAAGGCAGAGTGGCTGTTGACCACTGAACTTCCTTCTGTTGCTACAGGAAAGGTGAAAAATAAGAAGGCACCATGGGCTTCATAATTTGCAGCACCTAAGGCAAAATGAAAACGCAAGGTCTCTTGTTCAAAAAATGATTAAGAATTTTGAGACGGCTACTGCAGATCTTTTAACAAGCACATTGCCCTTCCATGTCACTGCAGAGGTCACACACCCATGAAGTTGGCCTTGTAAAAAGGATCCCAGGGCTGGAACTTCTAGGAAACAGTCCTAAATAGTTTTATTATTTTGTAGGACTTAGAACACCAATATTCATTATTTTACTTTCCCATGGTACCCCAAATTCTTAAAAATTAACCTACTTTTTCAAAATGGCATCGCGTGTAAATCAGTGGTAGCTGAGAATGATTTCACAAGTGGGCATGGTCCCTGTGACTCTAACTCCCCCACTCTTCACACTTGTCCCTCCATTTCTAGTCCTTCAGCAACTCCCATATCACAGGAATGGGAATATGGGAAAGATCTACACGTTTCTGTTTTTTACCATATCAGTATGTTTTTCTGCTTCAGTTAACTTCCCTGTGAAATAGCAAAAGTAAATCCCCTTTAAGCCCTTTATTTCCACCCCCAGCCTCAGGGAACATAACTTCTCAGCAATAAGGCAAGCCATGCCTAAAACCTGTTGGTTGTTCACTGTGATCTGGTGAGGATCTGCTGCAAGGGATGCCCCTTGTCAGTATCACTGGACATCCAAAGGTCCCTTGTAGATGTTGCTGTAGTAGCTGCTATCAAATCAAACATGCATATATAGGGAAAAAATAAGCAAAGGATACAAGGAACTGGTTACCAGTAACAATGCAAACAAAGGGAAAAATGTGTTTCTGCCATTTATTTTGTTACTTCTAGAGCAAAGTTATTTTAAGTGTTCCAAAGAACATACAAGTTTGGGAATATGTCTATTAATCAAAAATTATAAAGAAAACCAGAAACTCTGGTAGGAAGATATATGGGCAAATGAGTCTCCTTGGCTTTAAATGTTTGAGATGAATAAGGTATTAAAACACAAAATTCAACTGAGTGAATTTTAAAATCTAATTGGCTTTGTTCAATGATTCATGGACTGGGCAGCATCCCATCTAGTAAATAGAAAGGAGCTGGTAGGAGTTGTACAAAATGGAAGACTTTTATAGGCAGAAGAGTGGGCAGGACAAGGAAAGAGGGGATTGTTTCAGGCAGTGTCCCTTTCCTTTAGGGGATGGACAGGGTCTCCCAGGTGATTCCATCACTCATGCTGACCAGGAGATTCCAGACTGGCTGGTTAAGATTACATTCTGGTGGAGGTTGAAACTACAATTACATTAAGTATTAAGTCTCAGTTTGGTGACATGGGCTTAGCACAAGAGACTCCACTTTGGGCCTGTTGTTTCTTTTTCAACAAAGGTCACACTATGACCACCTCTTGCCTCACAAACTGAATCAAGTTTCAAACTGTAATCAAATCTTCATTTTCTCATAAACTCATTTTCTCCATCAACAGTAAGTAGTGGGGGAGCTTCAAGATGGCGGAAGAGTAAGATGCAGAGATCACCTTCCTCCCCACAGATATATCAGAAATACACCTGCATGTGGAACTCCTCCTATAGAACACCTACTGAGCTCTGGCAGAAGACCTCAGACCTCCCAAAAGGCAAGAAACTCTCCACGTACCTGGGTAGGGCAAAAGAAAAAAGAAAAAAACAGAGACAAAAGAATAGGGATGGTACCTGCACCAGTGGGAGGGGGCTGTGAAGGAGGAAAGGTTTCCACGCACTAGGAGTCCCTTCACGGGCGGAGACTGTGGGTGGCAGAGGGGGGAAGTTTTGGAGCCACGGAGGAGAGGGCAGCAACAGGGGTGCGGGGGGCAAAGCGGAGAGATTCCCGCACACCAGCACTCACCAGCCCGACAGGCTTGTCTGCTCACCGCCTGAGGCGGGCGGGGGCTGGGAGCTGAGTCTCGGGCTTCATTCGGATCCCAGGGAGAGGTCTGGGGTTGGCTGCGTGAACACAGCCTGAAGGGGTTAGTGCACCACGGCTAGCGGGGAGGGAGTCCGGGAAAAAGTCTGGAACTGCCGAAGAGACAAGAGACTTTTTATTGCCTCTTTGTTTCCTGGTGCGCCAAGAGAGGGGATTAAGAGCGCCGCTTAAAGGAGCCCCAGAGACGGGCGCGAGCCGTGGCTATCAGCACAGACCCCAGAGACAGGCAAGAGATCCTAAGCCTGCTGGTGCCGCCACCAAGAAGCCTGTGTGCAAGCACAGGTCACTATCCACACCTCCCCTCACGGGAGACTGTGTAGCCCACCACTGCCAGGGTCCCGTGATCCAGGGACAACTTCCCCGGGAGAACGCACGGTGCGCCGCAGGCTGGTGCAATATCATGCTGGCTTCTGCCGCCGCAGGCTCACCCCGCATCCGTACCCCTCCCTCCCCGTGGCCTGAGTGAGCCAGAGCCCCTGAAGCAGCTGCTCCTTTAACCCTGTCCTGTCTGAGCGAAGAGCAGACGCCCTCAGGTGACCTACATGCAGAGGCAGGTCCAAATAAAAAGCTGAACCCTGGGAGCTGTGCGAACAAAGAAGAGAAAGTGAAATTTTTCCCAGCAGACTCAGAAGCAGCGGATTAAAGCTCCACAATCAACTTGATGTACCCTGCATCTGTGGAATACCTGAATAAACAACAAATCATCCCAAATTGAGGAGGTGGACTTTGGGAGCAAAGGTATATTATTTTTTCCCCTTTTTCTCTTTCTGTGAGTGTGTATGTATGTATATGCTTCTGTGTGTGATTTTGTCTGTATAGCTTTGCTTTCCCATTTTTCCTAGGGTTCTGTCCATCAGGGTTTTTTGTTGTTGTTGTTTTTTACTTTTAAAAATATTTTTCTTAATAAATATTTTTTATTTTAATAACTTATTTTATTTTATCCTCTTTCTTTCTTTCTTTCTTTCTTTCTTTCTTTCTACTTTTTCTCCCTTTTATTCTAAGCCCTGTGGAAGAAAGGCTCTTGGTGCTCCAGCCAGGAGTAAGTGCTGTGCTTCTGAGGTGGGAGAGCCAAATTCAGGACACTGGTCCACAAAGACACTGGTCCTCCCAGCTCCACGTCATATCAAACAATGAAAATCTCCCAGAGATCTCCATCTCAATGCCAAGACCCAGCTTCACTCAACGACCAGCAAGCTACAGTGCTGGACACCCTATGCCAAACAACTAGCAAGACAGGAACACAGCCCCATCCATTAACAGAGAGGCTGCCTA
>NC_041224.1:78473799-78475746 GCF_002837175.3 Physeter macrocephalus
AGTCCCCTCCACCAGGAAGCCTACACAACCAACTGAACCAACATTAGCCACTGGGGACAGACACCAAAAACAATGGGAACTATGGACCTGCAGCCTGCGAAAAGGAGACCCCAAACACAGTAAGTGAAGCAAAATGAGAAGACAGAAAAATACACAGCAGATGAAAGAGCAAGGTAAAAACCCACCAGACCAAATAAATGAAGAGGAAATAGGCAGTCTACCTGAAAAAGAATTCAGAATAATGATAGTAAAGATGATCCAAAATTTTGGAAATAAAATAGAGAAAATACAAGAAACGTGTAACAAGGACCTAGAAGAACTAAAGAGCAAACAAACAATGATGAACAACACAATAAATGAAATTTAAAATTCTCTGGAAGGGATCAATAACAGAATAACCGAGGCAGAAGAACGGATAAGTGACCTGGAAGATAAAAGAGTGGAAATAATTACTGCAGAGCAGAATAAAGAAAAAAGAATGAAAAGAACAGAGGACAGTCTCAGAGACCTATGGGACAACATTAAACGCACCAACATTCCAATTATAGGGGTCCCAGAAGAAGAAGAAAAAAGAAAGGGACTGAGAAAATATTTGAAGAGATTATAGTTGAAAACTTCTCTAATATGGGAAAGGAAATAGTTAATCAATATCAGAAAGCACAGAGAGTCCCAAACAGGATAAATCCAAGGAGAAACACGCAGAGACACATATTAATGAAACTATCAAAAATTAAATACAAAGAAAATATATTAAAAGCAGCAAGGGAAAAACAATAAATAACACACAAGAGAATCCCCATAAGGTTAACAGCTGATCTTTCAGCAGAAAATCTGAAAGCCAGAAGGGAGTGACAGGACATATTTAAAGTGATGAAGGAGAAAAACCTACAAGCAAGATTACTCTACCCAGTAAGGATCTCATTCAGATTTGATGGAGAAATTAAAACCTTTACAGACAAGCAAAAGCTGAGAGAGTTCAGCACCACCAAACCAGCTTTATAACAAATGCTAAAGGAACTTCTCTAGGCAGGAAACTTCTCTAGGCAGAGAAGGAAAAGACCTACAATAATAAACCGAAAACAATTAAGAAAATGAGAATAGGTACATACATATCGATAATTACCTTAAATGTAAATGGATTAAATGCTCCCACCAAAAGACACAGACTGGCTGAATGGATACAAAAACAAGACCCATATATATGCTGTCTACAAGAGACCCACTTCAGACCTAGGGACACATACAGACTGAAAGTGAGGGGATGGAAAAAGATATTCCATGCAAATGGAAATCATAAGAAAGCTGGAGTAGCAATTCTCATATCAACCAAAATACACTTTAAAGTAAAGACTATTACAAGAGAAAAGAAGGACACTACATAATGATCAAGTGATCTATCCAATAAGAAGACATAACAATTGTAAATATTTATGAACCCAACATAGGAGCACCTCAATACATAAGGCAAATACTAACAGCCATAAAAGGGGAAATCGACAGTAACACAATCATAGTAGGGGACTTTAACACCCCACTTTCACCAATGGACAGATCATCCAAAATGAAAATAAATAAGGAAACACAAGCTTTAAATGATACATTACACAAGATGGACTTAATTGATATTTATAGGACAGTCAAATGAAAATAAATAAGAAAACACAAGCTTTAAATGATACATTAAACAAAATGGACTTAACTGATATTTATAGGGCATTCCATCCAAAAACAACAGAACACACATTCATCTCAAGTGCTCATGGAACATTCTGCAGGATAGATCATATCTTGGGTCACAAATCAAGCCTTGGTAAATTGAAGAAAAATGAAATCGTATCAAGTATCTTTTCTGACCACAATGCTATGAGACTAGATATCAATTACAGGAAAAGATCTGTAAAAAATACAAACATAGGGAGGCTAAACAATACACTACTTAATAACAAA
>NC_041224.1:78475814-78476187 GCF_002837175.3 Physeter macrocephalus
GCACTACAATCCTACCTTAAGAAACAGGAAACATCTCAAATAAACAACATAACCTTGCACCTAAAGCAATTAGAGAAAGAAGAACGAAAATACCCTAAAGTTAGCAGAAGGAAAGAAATCTTAAAGCTGAGATCAGAAATAAATGAAAAAGAAATCAAGGAAACGATAGCAAAGATCAATAAAATTAAAAGTTGGTTCTTTGAAACGATAAACAAAATTGGTAAACCATTAGCCAGACTCATCAAGAAAAAAACGGAGAAGACTCAAATCAATAGAATTAGAAATGAAAAAGGAGAAGTAACTACTGACACTGCAGAAATACAAAGGATCATGAGAGATTACTACAAGCAACTCTATGCAAATAAAATGGACA
>NC_041224.1:78476886-78485051 GCF_002837175.3 Physeter macrocephalus
AAGACAAGGTTGCCCACTCTCACCACTATTATTCAACATAGTTTTGGAAGTTTTAGCCACAGCAATCAGAGAAGAAAAAGGAATAAAAGGAATCTAAATTGGAAAAGAAGTAAAGCTCTCACTGTTTGCATATGACATGATACTATATAGAGCGAATCCTAAAGATGCTACCAGAAAACTACTAGAGCTAATCAATGAATTTGGTAAAGTAGCAGGATACAAAATTAATGCACAGAAATCTCTTGCATTCCTATACACTAATGATGAAAAATCTGAAAGTGAAATTAAGAAAACACTCCCATTTACCATTGCAACACAAAGAATAAAATCTCTAGGAATAAACCTACCTAATGAAACAAAAGACCTGTATGAAGAAAATTATAAGACACTGATGAAAGAAATTAAAGATGATACAACTAGGTGGAGAGATATACCATGTTCTTGGATTGGAAGAATCAATATTGTGGAAATGACTCTACTACCCAAAGCAATCTACAGATTTAATGCAATCCCTATCAAATTACCACTGGCATTTTTCACAGAACTAGAACAAAAAATTTCACAATTTGTATAGAAACACAAAAGACCCTGACTAGCCAAAGCAATCTTGAGGACTAAAAATGGAGCTAGAGGAATCAGGCTTCCTGACTTCAGACTATACTACAAAGCTACAGTAATCAAGAACAGTATGGTACTGGCACAAAAACAGAAATATAGATCAATGGAACAGGATAGAAAGCTCAGAGAAAACCCATGCACATATGGTCACCATATCTTTGATAAAGGAGGCAAGAATATACAGTGGAGTAAAGACAGCCTCTTCAATAAGTGGTGCTGGGTAAACTGGACAGGTTCATGTAAAATTATGAAATTAGAACACTCCTTAACACCATACACAAAAATAAACTCAAAATGGATTAAAGACCTAAATGTAAGTCAAGACACTATCAAACTCTTAGAGGAAAACATATGCAGAACACTCTATGAGGCCACAGTTCTGTAGATGGTATGTACAAATGTTTTCAAAATGTTATGACAGAAGTTTGAGGATACTAAAAATAGAACTACCATACGACCCAGCAATCCCACTGCTGGGCATATACCCTGAGAAAACCATAATTAAAAAGAGTCATGTACCAAATTGTTCATTGCAACTCTATTTACAATAGCCAGGACCTGGAAGCAACCTAAGTGTCCATCAACAGATGAAAGGATAAAGAAGATGTGGCATGTATATACAATGGAATATTACTCAGCCATGAAAAGAAATGAAATTGAGTTATTTATAGTGAGGTGGATGGACCTAGAGTGTGTCATACAGAGTGAAGTAAGTCAGAAAGAGAAAAACAAATACCGTATGCTAACACATATATATGGAATCTAAGAAAAAAAAGAAAAAAAAAAAAGGTCATGAAGAACCTAGGAGCAAGATGGGAATAAAGTCACAGACCTACTAGAGAATGGACTTGAGGATATGGGGGGGGGGAGGGTAAGCTGTGGCAAAGTAAGAGAGTGGCATGGACATATATACACTACCAAACATAAAATAGATATCTGGTGGGAAGCAGCTGCATAGCACAGGGAGATCAGCTTGGTGCTTTGTGACCACCTAGAGGGGTGGGATAGGGAGGGTGGGAGGGAGGGAGACGCAAAAGGGAAGAGATATGAAACATATGTATATGTATAACTGATTCACTTTGTTAGAAAGCAGAAACTAACACACCATTGTAAGGCAATTATACTCCAATAAAGATGTTAATGGGTGGGAGGGAGACACAAGAGGGAAGAGATATGAAACATATGTATATGTATAACTGATTCACTTTGTTAGAAAGCAGAAACTAACACACCATTGTAAGGCAATTATACTCCAATAAAGATGTTAATAAAAAAAAACACTAAGTAGGAAGATATGACATGAATGTATCTATGAGAAAAAAAAGTTATGTGTAATATAAAAAAGACATATTTGTAATTATGGCCTAATTCACTTTTTCTCCTAATCCAACTAGAAAGACATACATTTACTCAGGACCTTTTCTTTCTGTGATAGTACAGCTAGCTGGCTTTTCAGCAATTTATTTTAAAATCTGGTTATTGCCCAGTGCAGGTATTTGGAGCTAGGTGGGCATGCCTGACAAGAACTGAATGATTAATCACATCATTCAGCTATCTGTAATTAAAAAACAAACAAAAAACATATGTGATTCCTGACCAAGAAACCAGGGGGGAAGTTATTTTTTTACCAAGCAGCAAAGAACACAGATGCCTCTACAGGGTTAAGGCAGTTAAATAGAGAGATATATGTTTTAACAGAGTTGTGCTTTAAAATTACTTCTAATTTATCCACTTACCAGACATGTATTGAGGTAAAGTGTTCAGCAGTAATGTGCTGCAGAAAGATATATACTTTTCTAATTGTAGCCAAGAGGAAAAAAGCAGCATGGAATAACTTAATCGTTGCTAATTATTATATCACTGAGGTAATTACAATAGATTTTGATTGTCTCATTTTCACACCAGAGGAGGGCACAATGCTGGCGTTTCTCTTAATACATATTTGTTTTTAGAGAAGAGCTGACAATTACACTAATTGTAGTCACAGCATGAAACTTTGTTTTTCAAAAAAAATTTGTCTACATGTCACATGGAATAAACGCGCCCTTTCTGTTTGGTTAGGTGCAAATTAAAGACACATTAATTGCCTTGTTTTTTTGTGGTAAGAGATCTCTGCATTGTTGCAAGCATTACCAATTTTACAGGAGCAAAATCCATTTCGAAGTCCTCAACATCTCAAGAAAGTGTCCCGCTGCTTAAATGTGTCACTTTTATGAAGGCTTTGGAAGACAGCCCGTTCACTTCACCAGAAGCCACATGATCCTGAAATTCACCACTAGCATTCAGGAAGGTGAGGGAAAATCCTGATAAGAAAAATGTCAATGAAAGCTGAATTTTTAGATGCATCTTCTTCTACTGCTGCAAAAACCCATTTGAGTACCAACTGCATCTGTGTGTACAGGTATGTCTATGAGGAACTGCCTGATAAAGTCAGGCACCTGAAAGGGGCACCTGAAAGCCTGACCTTAAACAGAGTAGAGGAGAGGAAATAAAAGTTGCCAGATTTGCAAGTGTCATCAGGATTGGTGTCTGGTCAGTTCGTTTGTTCTTCTTGCCCACCTGTGGACTGCAGTCCAGAGAATGCAGTCTCCATTGCATCCTCTCCTTGGTAATAAGAAAGCAGTCTCAGAACTGTGCTTTTCCCCTGTACTTTATAAGATGCCTTATGCATGCTTTCCTGCATTGTCCTGTCCAATAAGCTGCAACTGAACGGCTGGCTGGCCATTTCCATTACCCGCCCCGCCCCCCTTTTATTGCCATCTTGCTGAAACTAACAGAGGAAGAGGGACTGCTAGCCAGCTGGAACAAAGGAGAAAAGGCAAAACTTGGATTGGGTGTCTGGACAGTCACTAGGGTTCCTAGAATGCAGTAGGTATTATTGACCCTGTTGACACTTTATTGTTTCAAAAAACTGTATTTAAAAAATCCTCATCCAACATCTTTTGAGTTATGAGAGGTACTCAAAGAGGCACTACACAGAGAAGTAAACTCAACCATATATAATACTCAGATTGTCTTATGCTGCAGTGGATCTTACCAGGCAGGTAATCAAAGCAGTAGTCACATAAAGAACTGTAGCATATAGGCTGCATAATTGGAGTAAAATTATACATTAGAGAGAAGAATATATTAATTTATTACACAATAAGTAAATACTATAAAACCCTGTGGGTTTTGGGGGGTGTATTGAATATATTGGACATATAAATAATGCTGTGTAAGTTTAAGGTGTGCAACATGTTGATTTGATACATTTATATATTTCAATATGATTGCCATTGTAGCATTAGCTGGCACCTCTATTACCTCACATAATTATGATTTCTTTTTTTGCGGGGGTGGGAATAATTAAGTTCTGGTCTTGCAACTTTGATATTTATAATACAATATTGTTGTCTATAATCACTAAACTGTGCTTTAGATCTATGGGATTTATCTATCTATTAGTTGCAAGTTTGCACCCTTAAAAAATATTTCTCTTATCCTCCCACCCTCATCCCCTAGGAACCACCATTCTACTCTCTGTTTTTATGACTTTGGCTTTCATAGATTCCACATATAAGTGATATCATATAGTACTTGTCTTTGTCTGACTTATCTAACAGCATAGTGTCTTCAAATTCCATCCATGGCAAGCTTTTCTTCTTTCTCATAGCTGAATGATATTTATCTATATCTCACTATATATATATATATATATATATATCACATATTCTTTTTTTAACATCTTTATTGGAGTATAATTGCTTTACAATGGTGTGTTAGTTTCTGCTCTATAACAAAGTGAATCAATTATACATATACATACATCCCCATATCTCTTCCCTCTTGCCATTCATTCATTGAAGAGCATTGAATGTTTCATATGGTACAGAGCATCGTATCTTTGCTATTGTGAATAATGTCCCAATAAACGTGGGATTGCATAGGTCTCCTCACTATCCTGTTTTTATTTCCTTTGGGTATATCCCACAAGTGGAATTGCTGAATCATATGGTAGTTCTCTATATAATTTTTTGAGGAACCTCCATGTTGTTTTCCATAGTGGCTAAACCAATTTACATTCTCACTAACAGTATATAGGGTTTCCTTTTCTCCACATACTCACCAATACTTATTATCTCTTATCCTATTGATGATAGCCATTCTAAAAGGTCTGAGGGGATATCTTATTGTGGTTTTGATTTGCATTTCCCTGATGATTAGTGATATTGAGCATCTTCTCATGTACCTGTTGGCCATCTGATTGTTTTTTGTAAAAAATGTCTATTTAGTTCCTCTGCCCATTTTAAAAATTGGATTGTTTATTTTTTTATTATTGAGTAGTATGAGTTTCATATATATATTTTAGATATTGACCCCTCATCTTATACATGGTTCTCAAATATTTTCTCCATTTCTGTAGGTTACATTTTAGTTGGTTGATTGTTTCTTTTGCTGTGCAGAAACCTTTAAGTTTGATGTAGTCCCACCTGTTGATTTTTGCTTTTGTCATTTGTACTTTGTTGTAATATCCAAAAAATATCAAGACCAATGTTGAGAACTTTTCCCCCATGTTTTCTTGTAGGACTTTTAAGGTATCATGTCTTATGTTTAAGTCTTTGGTCCATTATGAGTTAATTTTTGTAAATGGGATAAAATACAGATCCAAATTTATTTTTCTGCATGTGTTTATCTGGTTTTCTCAACACCATGTGTTGAAAAGAATATACTTTCTCCATTGGGTGTCCTTAGCTCTCTCTCTTGCCAGATATTAGTTGATGTGGGGGTTTATTTCTGCACTGTCTATTCTGTCCCATTGGTCTATGTATCTATTTTTATGGTAGTGCCATACTGTTTTATTATTGCTTTGTAGTATAGTTTGAAATCAGGAAGTTTGATGCTTTGTTCTTCTTTCTGATGATTGCTTTGGATATTTGGGGTATTTTGTGGTTCTATACAAATTTTAGGATTTTTTTTTTAATTCTGTGGAAAATGCCTTTGGAATTTTCATAAGGATTGCTTTACGTCTATAGATTGCTTTGAGAGTATGAACATTTAAACAATATTAATTCTTCCAACCCATGAACTCAAGGTATCTTTCCATTTGTATGTGTCTTCAATTTCTTTCAAAAAAGATGTGCGGGGAGACCTTCAAGATGACAGAAGAGTAAGATGTGGAGATCACCTTCCTCCCCAAAAATACATCAGAAATACATCTACATGTGGAACAACTCCTACAGAACATCTACTGAACCATGGCAGAAGACCTCAGACTTCCCAAAAGGCAAGAAACTCCCGGAATACCTTGGTAGGGCAAAAGAAAAAAGAAAAAACACAGACAAAAGAATAGGGACAGGACCTGCACCTCTGGGAGGGAGCTGTGAAGGAGGAAAAGTTTCTACACACTAGGAAGCCCCTTCACTGGTGGAGATGGGGGGTGGGTAGCAGGGGGGAAGCCTCGGAGCCACTGAGGAGAGCACAGCAACAGGGGTGCAGAAGGCAAAGCGGAGAGATTCCCACACAGAGGATTGGTGCCAACCAGTACTCACCATCCCAAGAGGCTTGTCTCCTCACCTGTCAGGGCGGGTGGGGGCTGGGAGCTGAGGCTCGGGCTTCAGAGGTCAGAGCCCAGGGAGAGGACTGGGGTTGGCTGCATAAACACAGCATGAAGGGGGCTAGTGCACCACAGCTAGCCAGGAAGGAGTCCTGGAAAAAGTCTGGACGTGCCTAAGAAGTAAGAGACAATTGTTTCACGTTGCATGAGGAGAAGGAATTCAGAGCACCACCTAAATGAGCTCCAGAGATGGGTTCGAGCCACGGCTATCAATGCGGACAGCAGAGACGGGCATGAAACACTAAGGCTGCTACTGCAGCCACCAAAAACTTGTGTGAAAACTCAGGTCACTATCAACACCGCCCCTCCCGGGAGCCTGTGCAGCCCACAGTTGCCAGGTTCCATGATCCAGGGACAACTTCCCCAGGAGAACACATGGCTCATGTCAGGCTGTTGCAACGGCATGCTAGCCTCTGCCACCGCAGGCTCACCCTGCATTCCATACCCCTCCCTCCCCCCGACCAGAGTGAGCCAGAGACCCCTAAACAGCTGCTACTTTAACCGGGTCCTATCTGGGCAGGAACAGATGCCCTTAGGCAACCTACATGCAGAGATGGGGCCAAATCCAAAGCTGAACTCCAGAAGTTGTGTGAACAAAGAAGAGAAAGGGAAATTTCTCCCAACAGCCTCAGAAGCAGCAGATTATGTCTCCACAAACAACTTGATGTACCCTGCATCTGTGGAATACCTGAATAGACAATGAATCATCCCAAAATTGAGGCAGTGGATTTTGGGAGCAACTGTAAACTTGAGGTTTGCTTTCTGCATCTAATTTGTTCCTAGCTTTATGTTTATCTTAGTTTAGTATTTAGAGTTTATTATCATTGGTAGATTTGTTTACTGATTTGGTTGCTCTCTTCTTCCTTTTTTTTAAATATATAGATATATATATATATTTTTTTCCTTTTTCTCTTTTTGTGAGTGTGTATGGATTTTGGGAGCAACTGTAAACTTGAGGTTTGCTTTCTGCATCTAATTTGTTCCTAGCTTTATGTTTATCTTAGTTTAGTATTTAGAGTTTATTATCATTGGTAGATTTGTTTACTGATTTGGTTGCTCTCTTCTTCCTTTTTTTTAAATATATAGATATATATATATATTTTTTTCCTTTTTCTCTTTTTGTGAGTGTGTATATGTATACTTCTTTGTGTGATTTTGTCTGTATAGCTTTGCTTTTACCATTTGCCCTAGGGTTCCCTCTGTCCTTTTCTTTTTTTTTTTTTTAGTATAGTTTTTAGCACTTGTTATCATTGGTGGTTTTATTTTTGGATTTGGTTGCTCTCTTCTTTCTTTCTTTCTTTTTTAATTGTTTTATTACTTTTATATTCTTTTAATTTTTAATAATATTTTTTATTTTTTTTCTTTCACTCTTTACTTATGAGCAGTGTGGATGATGGGGTCTTGGTGCTCGGGCCGGGTGTCAGACCTGTGCTGAGATGGGAGAGCCGAGTTCAGGACATTGGTCCAGCAGAGACCTCCCAGCTCTATATAATATCAAATGAAGAAAGCTCTCCCAGAGATCTCCATCTCAATGCTAAGACCGAGCTCCACTCAATGACCAGCAAGCTACAGTGCTGGACACCCTATTCCAAACAACTACCAAGACAGGAACACAACCCCATCCATTAGCAGAGAGTCTGACTAAAATCATAATAAGGTCACAGACACCCCAAAACAGACCATTGGACGTGGTCCTGCCCACCAGAAAGACAATATCCAGCCTCATCCACCAGAACACATGCACTACTCCCATCCATCAGGAAGCCTACACAACCCACTGAAACAACCTTAGACACTGGGGGCAGACACCAAAAACAACGGGAACTACAAACTTGCAGCCTGTGAAAAGGAGACCCCAAACACAGTAAGTGAAGCAAAATGAGGAGACAGAAAAACACACAGCAGATGAAGGAGCAAGGTAAAAATCCACCAGACCAAACAAATGAAGAGG
>NC_041224.1:78485144-78609439 GCF_002837175.3 Physeter macrocephalus
TAGTAAAGATGATCCAAAATCTTGGAAATAGAATGGAGAAAATAAAATAAACGTTTAACAAGGACCTAGAAGAACTAAAGAGCAAACAGATTATGATGAACTACACAATAAATGAAAGAAAAAATTCTCTAGGAGGAATCAATAGCAGAATAATGGAGGCAGAAGAACGGATAAGTGACCTGGAAGGTAAAATAGTGGAAAAAACTACTGCAGAGCAGAATAAAGAGAAAAGAATGAAAAGAATTGAGTACAGTCTTAAGACCTCTGGGACAACATTAAATGCATCAACATTCGAACTATAGGGGTCCTGAAGAAGAAGAGAAAAAGAAAGGGATTGAGAAAATATTTGAAGAGATTATAGTCAAAAACAACCCTAATACAGGAAAGGAAATAGTCAATCAAATCCAGGAAACACAGAGTGTCCCATAGAGGATAAATCCAAGGAGAAACACGCCAAGACACATACTAATCAAAATATCAAAAATTAAATACAAAGAAAACATATTAAAAGCAGCAAGGGAAAAGCAACGAATAACCTACAGGGGAATCCCCATAAGGTTAACAGCTGAATTTTCAGTAGAAACTCTGCAAGCCAAAAGGGAGTGGCAGAACATACTTAAAGTGATAAAGGAAAAACCTAAACCAAGATTACTCTACCCAGCAAGGATCTCATTCAGTTTCGATGGAGATATTAAAAATTTTACAGACAAGCCAAAGCTAAGAGAATTCGGCACCACCAAACCAACTTTACAACTAATGCTAAAGGAACTTCTCTAGGCAGGAAACACAAGAGAAGGAAAAGACCTACAATAGCAAACCCAAAATAATTAAGAAAATGGTAATAGGAACATACATATAGATAATTACCTTAAAGGGAAATGGATTAAATGCTCCCACCAAAAGACACAGACTGGCTGAATGGATACAAAAACAAGACCCATATATATGCTGTCTACAAGAGACCCACTTCAGACCTAGGGACACATACAAAATGAAAGTGAGGGGACAGAAAAAGATATTCCATGCAAATGGTAATCAAAAGAAAGCTGGAGAAGCAATTCTCATATCAGACAAAATAGACTTTAAAATAAAGACTATTATAAGAGACAAAGAAGAACACTACATAATGACCAAGGGATCAAACCAAGAAGAAGATATAACAATTGTAAATATTTATGCACCCAACATAGGAGCACCTCAATACATAAGGCAAATGCTAACAGCCATAAAAGGGGAAATCGACAATAACACAATCACAGTAGGGGACTTTTAACACCCCACTTTCACCAAAGGACAGATCATCCAAAATGAAAATAAATAAGGAAACACAAGCTTTAAATGACACATTAAACAATATGGACTTAATTGATAGTTATAGGACATTCCATCCAAAAACTACAGAACACATTTTCTTCTCAAGGTCTCATGGAACATTCTCTAGGATAGATCATATCTTGGGTTAGAAATCAAGCCTTGGTAAATTTAAGAAAATAGAAATCGTATCAAGTATCTTTTCCGACCACAACACTATGAGACTAGAAGTCAATTACAGGAATAAAACTGTAAAAAATACAAACACATGGAGGCTAAACCATACACTATTTCATAACCAAGAGATCACTGAAGAAATCAAAGAGGAAATAAAAAAATACCTAGAAACAAATGACAGTGAAAACAAGACAACCCAAAACCTATGGGATGCAGCAAAAACAGTTCTAAGAGGGAGGTTTATAGCAATAGAATCCTACCTCAAGAAACAACAGACATCTCAAATAAACAACCTAACCTTACACCTAAACCAATTAAAGAAGAAAAAAAACCCCAAAGTTAGCAGAAGGAAAGAAATCATAAAGATCAGATCAGAAATAAATGTAAAAGAGGCTACGGCCATACCACCCTGAATGTGCCCGATCATGTGTGATCTCAGAAGCTAAGCAGGGTTGGGCCTGGTTAGTACTTGGATGGGAGAAATAAATGAAGGAAACAATAGCAAAGATCAATAAAACTAAAAGCTGGTTCTTTGAGAAGATAAACAAAATTGATAAACCATTAGCCAGACTCATCAAGAACAAAAGGGAGAAGACTCAAATCAATAGAATTAGAAATGAAAAAGGAGAAGTAACAACTGACACTGCAGAAATACAAAGGATCATGAGAGATTACTACAAGCAACTCTATGCCAATAAAATGGACAACCTTCAAGAAATGGACAAATTCTTAGAAATGCAAAACCTGCCAAGACTGAACCAGGAAGAAATAGAAAATATGAACAGACCAATCACAAGCACTGAAATTGAAACTGTGATTAAAAATCTTCCAACAAACAAAAGCCCAGGACCAGATGGCTTCACAGGCGAATTCTACCAAACATTTAAAGAAAAGCTAACACCTACCCTTCTCAAGCTCTTCTAAAATACAGCAGAGGGAGGAACACTCCCAAACTCATTCTACAAGGCCACCATCACCCTGATACCAAAACCAGACAAAGATGTCACAAAGAAAGAAAACTCCAGGCCAATATCACTGATGAACATAGATGCAAAATCCTCAACAAAATACTAGCAAAGAGAATCCAATAGCACATTAAAAGGATCATACACCATGATCAAGTGGGGTTTATCCCAGGAATGCAAGGATTCTTCAATATATGCAAATTAATCAATGTGATAAACCATATTAACCATATTAACAAATTGAAGGAGAAAAATCATATGATCATCTCAGTAGATGCAGAAAAACTTTTGACAAAATTCAACACCTATTTATGATAAAAACCCTCCAGAAGTAGAAATAGAGAGAACTTACCTCAACATATAAATATGACACATATGGCAAACCCACAGCCAACCTCATTCACAATGACGAAAAACTGAAACCATTTCCAATGAGATCAGGCAAAAGACAACGTTGCCCACTCTCACCACTATCATTCAACACAGTTTTGGAAGTTTTAGCCAGAGCAATCAGAGAAGAAAAAGAAATAAAAGGAATCCAAATCAGAAAATAAGTTAAGCTGCCACTCTTTGCAGATGACATGATACTATACATAGAGAATTCTAAAGATGCCAACAGAAAACTACTAGAGCTAATCGATGAATTTGGTGGAGTAGCAGGATACAAAATTAATGCCCAGAAATCTCTTACATTGCTATACACTCATGATGAAAAATATGAAAGAGAAATTAAGGAAACCCTCCCATTTATCATTGCAAAAATAAGAATAAATTACATAGGAATAAATCTACCTAAGTAGACGAAAGAACTGTGTGCAGCAAACTATGACACTGATGAAAGTAATTAAAGATGATACAAACAGATGGAGAGATATACCATGTTCTTGGATTGGAAGAATCAATATTGAGAAAATGACTATAATACCCAAAGCAATCTACAGATTCATTGCAAGCCCTATCAAACTACCAATGGCATTTTTCACAGAACAAGAACAAAAAATTTCACAGTTTGAAATTGTGAAACACAAAAGACCCCAAATAGCCTAGGCAATCTTGAGAAGGAAAAATGGAGCTGGAGGAATCAGGCTCCCTGACTACAGACTATACCACAAAGCTACAGTAAGCAAGACAATATGGCACTGGCACAAAAACAGAAATATAGATAAATGGAACAGGATAGAAAGCCCAGAGATAAACCCACACACATATGGTAACCTTATTTTTGATAAAGGATGCAAGAATATACAATGGAGAAAATCAACCTCTTCAATAAATGGTGCTGGTAAACTGGACAGCTACGTGTAAAATAATGAAATTATAACACTCCCTAACACCATACATAAAAATAAACTCAAAATGGATTAAAGACCTAAATGTAAGGCCAGACATTATAAAACTCTTTGAGTAAAGCATAGGCAGAACACTCTATGACATAAATCACAGCAAGATCCTTTTTGACCCACCTCCTAGAAAAAGGGAAATAAAAACAAAAATAAACATATAGGACCTAAGGAAGCTTAAAAGCTTTTGCACAGCAAAGGAAACCATAAGCAAGATGAAAAGACAACCCTCAGAATGGGAGAAAATATTTGCAAATGAATCAACTGACAAAGGATTAACCTCCAAAATTTACAAGCAGCTCATGCAACTCAATATCAAAAAAACAAACAACCCAATCCAAAAACGGGCAGAAGACCTAAACAGACATTTTTCCCAAGAAGATATACAGATTGCCAACAAACACATGAAAGAATGCTCAACATCACTAATCATTGGAGAAATGAAATCAAAACTACAATGAGGTATCACCTCACACCAGTCAGAATGCCATCATCAAAAAATCTACAAACAATAAATGCTGGAGAGGGTGTGGAGAAAAGGGAACACTCTTGCACTGTTGGTGGGAATGTAAATTGATACAGCCACTATGAAGAACAGCATGGAGGTTCCTTAAAAAACTAAAAATAGAACTACCATATGACCCAGCAATCCCACTGCTGGGCATATACCCTGAGAAAACCATAATTCAAAAAGAGTCATTAACCTCAGTGTTCATTGCAGCTCTATCTACAATAACCAGGAAATGGAAGCAACCTAAGTGTCCATCAACAGGTGAATGGATAAAGAAGATGTGGCACATATATACAATGGAATATTACTCACCCATAAATAGAAACAAAATTAAGTTATTTGTAGTGTGGTGGATGGACCTAGAGTCTGTCATACAGAATGAAGTAAATCAGAAAGAGAAGAACAAATACTTTATACTAACACATATATATGGAATCAAAAAAAATTGGTTCTGATGAACCTAGGGGTAGGACTGGAATAAAGATGCAAACGTAGAGATGTAGAGAATGGACTTGTGGACACAGGGAAGGGGAAGGGGAAGTTGGGATGAAGTGAGAGAGTGGCATGGACTTATAAATACTACCAAATGTAAAATAGATAGCTAGTGGGAAGCAGCCACATAGCACAGGGAGATCAGCTCGGTGCTTTGTGACGACCTAGAGGGGTGGGATAAGGAGGGTGGGAAGGAGATGCAAGAGGGGAGAGATATGGAGATATATGTATATGTATAGCTGATTCACTTTGTTATAAAGCAGAACCTAACACAGCATTGTAAAGCAATTATACTCCAATAAAGATGTTAAAAAAGAAAAAAAAAGAAAAAGACTTCTTTTTTTTTACATAATTTTCACTTCCTTGGTTAAATTTATTCATAGGTAAGTTATTGTTTTTGATGCTTGTGAATGGAATAGTTTTCTTCATTTCTTTTTCAGATGTTTCATTGTTAGTGTACAGAAATATAACTGATTTCTCTATGTTGCTTTTATATCCTGCAAGTTTACTGAATTCAATGATTAGTTCCAACAGTTTTTTGTTTGGGTCTTTGAGATTTTTTTTATATGTAAAATCATATCATCTGCAAATAACAACAATTTTACTTCTTCCTTTACATTTGTATGTCTTTTCTTTCTTTGTCTTGTCTGATTGTTCTAGCTAGGACTTCCGGAACTGTATTAAATTAAGAGTGGGGAGAGGGAATCCTTTTCTTGTTCCTGATCTTAGGCAAAAAGCTTTTAACTTCCCAACATGAGTTAGGTATGGGTTTATCATAGCTTATTATGTTGAAGTTTGTTCCTTTATACCCAATCTGATGAGGTATAAACTCTTGTTTTACTGTTTCAATTTTTTTATTTGTTTCACTTGCTACAGAATAGAAAATTGCACATTAACTACGTCTACTGAGGTAGGCAAAGTGGACATTCTAGTCATCAACAGTCAACACAAAAGTGTTCAAGCCAGTGACCCCTCTGGACATTTCTCAAAGTAGCAATTGACAATTCCAAGAATCCCCAAGCTTGTCCCTGGCTCTAGGTGATTTTACTTCTGTGCTACATCCCACACAGTCAAGCCTTTACATACAATTCCCTTATCTCTTTTCCTGCTATACAATTCCAGTCTCAAACCTCATGATTTCTCCATCAACTCTGCAACAAATCCTAATTAACCTTCTTGTTTTCCATTACACCAAAACCGATCCACTAGCATAGCATAGGCAGATTATCCATGTTCATAACATTTCTCTGCTCAGGAACTTTCAGTGACTGTCCATTGCCTGATAAATAAAATCTCTATTTCTGAGCATGGCCTACAAAATCATTTACTATTCTTCCCCCATTTTCAAGCATACTCTGCTTATTCTAGTCAAGCTGGATAACTTGAGGTAGTACAGGTAGCATCCAAGAGCAAGAGATATTGGCATTAGGGAGATCAGCTTTCTTACCTGTTGCTGTGTTTGCTTTTGAACCCTTGGTTTTGTTATGTTTATAAATGATGGGGAAAATAATAGCCACCAAGAACCATATGAGACTGAAGTCCAGTGTAGATATTTACTTACCCCTGGTGCCTGGACATATGGTAAATATTTGGACCCCACTGTTTGGGCACAAGGGAGATGTTTGGTAAATTAGAGTAGTTATCATCACCATCACCATCATCATCATTATCTATAAATGTTTCTCTTGTTTTTCTATCTGCATATGTTTCCTCTCTCAACCTAAAATGTCACTTCCTTATCCCAAAAAGATACTCAACCTACTAAAAAACTGCCACTTCAAGGAAGTAAGTTCCCCTTCTTTGTGTATCATCCTTCCCTGTACTTTTTTAAAGTGTTCATCAAATGTTGCCTTTTATTTCATTCCTCAGATCAGCAGGTTCTGAGCCACACACTTATGATTTCAAAGCTAGTAAGCTTCAGCCCTTTACACATTTGAAAAGCCAGAGCTCTCACTGAACTTGGACAAGAAGCTAGAGAGTGTTCCCCTTCCTCAAGTCCCAGATCCAGAAACCTGCATTCTTGTTGAACATCCCTCTAGATTTTCCATTTCATTCTCCTTCTCTTCATCCCTGAGACCACCTTCTCAGTTTAGGCACTGCTACAATAAAACTAGAAGTTGTGGTTAAAGCCAAAGAATAACAAGAATTCTTCGAACATATGGTCTTCCCAAATTCAATGAATAGATTGTATAAAAATACAGACAACTAAAAACTGGTTTAGGGACCTGGAAGATAACAAATTTCCCATTGCCAGGAGTAAAATGAAAAGAAATAAAAATACTAGTAAGAATATAAAATGGAAAGTCTACCCATTTTTTCCCACAGCTATGTAGTAAAAGTTCCAGAACAAAAGATAAACAATGAAGAAATAATAGAATAAAATAACTCAGAGCAGAAGACATACATCAGTCTTCAGATTTAAATGAGTCACCATCATCCCCACTCCAGGGAGAATCAGATGAAATTTAAAAAAAAGACGCACCTCTAGACACATTCTCGTGATGTTTCTGACCTTCAGAAAGTAAGAGAGGGCTTCCCTGGTGGCTCAGTGTTTGAGAGTCCACCTGCCGATGCAGGGGACACAGGTTTGTGTCCCGGTCTGGGAGGATCCCACATGCCGTGGAGCGGCTAGGCCCGTGGGCCATGGCCGCTGGGCCTGCACGTCCGGAGCCTGTGCTCCGCGACGGGAGAGGCCACAGCAGTGAGAGGCCCACGTACCGCAAAAAAAATAAATAAATAAATAAAAAAGTAAGAGAAATGGAGAGGAACTGGGAAGTAGTGAAAATGCTCCAGATCCCTAAGGTTTCAGAAAAAAATCAGGAAACAGAGATGCATATACTAGCATTATTTAAAATGTAGAGGCATTTGCCAAATAAAGTACAGAAACTATTAATCGTTATTATTTCTGGGGAGTGAGTTGGGAGAAAGGAGTGAAAAAAGTTTTAATTTCCAAATGATTCCCTTCTATACCATATGAACTTTCCCTACTATGGGCATATAATACTTTTATGATGAAATAAAATTTCTGTTTTTTAAATTTTAATTTAGCATTACATCAAGAGCATTTAAAAGTAATTTTCTTTAACCACATTATTTTACAGTATAATAATCTATAAATATGTCATACATTATGCAATACCTTTAGGATATTTTTAAATTTTTGTTACCATAAATAAATCTGTGAGGAAGTATTTTCCCCTAGTATATTTTTTTTTTCTAGGTATCTCTGATTAGGAATGAATTCTGAGGGGTAAAGTTACATCTTAAAGGGTTTTGGTATATATTACCAGTTGTCCTCCAAAATGATTATAAGAATTTAAAGCCCAACCAAAAGAAGATAAAAATACCATTTTTGCCATATCCTCAACAACACCAGATGTTAGTTATAAATATATTTTTTATATGAGGGGGTTCATCAATCATAATTACTGAATTACTCCCATATACAAGGTGCTAAGCTAGGATCTTCTTTTATGGGAAACAAATAAGACAACGTCTACTCCTTTACCAATGATCTACTTGGGAACATGGGTAAAATACATAGAAAGAATAACAAATAATTTAAGGCAGCATTTGATGAGCAGCAAAAGCAAAAGATGCAAGTTTATTAATGTGGTTGACAAGGGCTTTCTAAGCATGTAATAAAGATTGGAAAGCACCAAAGGAAACAGCTGATATATTTGTCTACCTCAAGTTAAAACAAAACAAGTCAAAAACTTCTCTACAGCAAAACTGAAATACAAGCCACAGAATTGGAGGCATATATAATAAATACCTATAAAGATGGGGGAGGAGTCCAAGAGGAAGATGGGTAAAGAGGTGATCTGTGAATGAAGAAATACAAATAGCTAGTAAATATGCAGTAGTGATCAACCTCATTGAGATACAGACAATGGAATATTATTTTTCTTAATAATATAGAAAAGATTTAAAACATTATTAAAACTCAGTGTTTAATTTGTATGTGTGAAAACGTGCTTTTGCTTGAGGTATATGCCACATACACATAAATAGGACAATCTTTCCAGAGGGCAGTTTGACCACATGTATGTATCCAATATCATGTGCATATATGTCTTGACCCTGCTACACTACCATAATATTTCAAATTAAGATGTAATCATACAAGCTGGATAGGATTGCACAAGATATTCAGTACAGCATTATGCATAAGAGAAAATGGATGCTCTTCCATAGAACATTTAGTCAAACATGGTACATGCACAAAATGTAGATCCTACAATGATGTGCAACAATTTTTATTGACATGCAAATCCATACATTTAATATTGTTGGGTGAAAAGGAAAACTACAAAACAAAATGCATAGTATGATCCAACTTATATAAAAAACATACACACATGCATATATATGCTTAGAGAAATGTTTGAAAGGATATTCACCAAAGTGCTAATAATGGTTACCATTTTAATCATTTTCACTTGTACAATAAATATTATTTTGCCAAAAGAATAAAGTTATTTTCAAAAGAAGAAAAAAATACTCTTGGTTCTGATCCTGACAGGAGCCAGGTTTCCTGGAGGACCTGGGGCTTCACCCTGGCCTTGGGAAACTGTGACATTATGACTCTTCATTTTTAATGGCTAAAGCAAACACTCAAGGAGATTTTGGTCATAGAATAGCATTATCACTACCATCATCATCACTATATATTCAGGCCTCCAAATTGAATGACAGTTTCAATAAAAGCCATAGTGAAGAAATGTTCTCTTACTCATAGAGAGATGAGAAGAACCTGAGGACACTGTGAAAGGCCATGCTGGAAGCAACTAGTGGCAGAAGGAGTTTGGCTCTTTCCTGAAACAAATGTTCCTTATTGGATCCCGAGAGAGTGATGGGTTCTAGGAAAGCCAGTAACAGCCATCTCACTGAGTCCTGACTGTCTGCTATTTGCACTGTGGTCATCCAGGAAGTTCTCTTCCAAACTGTGCCTTGTTTTCCTGAGTCTCTCCAGATCCCTGTCAATTCCTGAGCCTAACCCAAGGTAAACATCTCTGTAAAAACTTTCAAATCCCCTCCAGGCAGCAGTGACCTCACTGTCCTGTGAGCTTCAAGCATCACTATCTGAGTCATTCTCTTAGCAACTAATCACTGATTCTGTTCTACCTTTTCCATGTTGCCTCATGTGGTTATTTCAATGACTTCAGCATACATGTTCAGCCCCCACTGAGCTAGACTCTGAAGTTCCTGAAGGGTTACCATATAATTAACCTATGTCCTTGAATGAGAGCTTTGAGTGAAAGGGAAATAAAAACAATTATAATTATATATTTTAATAATTATTTACTGGCACCAATTGGCTTCACCGCATTGGTGGATCTATAAAATAGTTTTATTCAAAAACTATTTTGAAAAGGGAAATTCTGTCTGAAAAATAAAAATAACATCAAGCTAGGTACATTTTAACATGTATTATTTTGATTATCTAAACATTAAAAAATAGCAAGAAGAATAATTATACTTGTTAAATATTTGATATTTTAATCTGTTTTTTAGCTGTCTCTAGTACTATGTCATTGGTGCTCTTTAGAATAATGTGTGCTATATACATGGTTTTATTATTTTTAACTTTTTCATAAAGTTGCTTATGATCTTCTACAGAGCTGAACTTTATGCTAATAATTTTAATTGTTGACACATTCTATTATTGTTACTATATAGAACATGTCACTTTTTATTAAGAAAACATTTTTCTTACAGATGCAGATGTACCTGGTAAGTTAAGAGTATATTCTATTAAATGAAGAAAAATTTCATTTCTAACCTGAAAATGTATAAATGGTTAGGCTAAGATATTTTTATAGACACTTTCATTTTGCTTCCATTCTCAGTTTTAAAGCAACTATTTTTCAAAGATGAAACTCATCAAATAAATTGTCTCCATTTATGATTCTTTTAAATATAATTTCAGCAAATTTAGATACTACAAATGGTAGGCCTTTTCACTTTTGTTCCATTCCAGTACAGAATAAAAATGTATCCAATATAATATAAGAACATTACTGAAAATTCTTTCTCAAAATCAAGATATTCCAAAGAACATAGATTTCAAAATTAAATCATGTACAATTTCAACTCTCATTATTTGTTTTGTTCAGTTTCAGTCTTGATTTTGAGTGTTTTTCTGTTTGCCAGTTTTTTTATTGTTATCAGTAAAGTTTTTGGTGTTCCATTTGTTGAATATTCTGATTAATGTTTTTCAGTATATTGAACGAAATCCAAACAAAGCTTTTCCTGAAATTTTACTACCTTTGTCAGTCATATATGCTTATTTATAAATAAATTTCAATAAATCTAAAATATTTTAAAAATCAAGTAATGGGGGCAGCAAAGAGAGAAAGTATATACTGCCATGTCATTTTTTAAAAATTCAACATCAATTTTGTCTCATATACAAAATTGTAGTTTAGTTACTTTCTGTACACACGAAAATATTTGTCAATTTTTGGTTGGTAACTAAACATATTTAATGATTATTTCACAGTGTGTAAATTATTGAATTATTATGTAATACCTTTGAAACTAATATAATGTTATATGTCAATTACATCTCAATTTAAAAAATAATTGTTAATTATAACAACAGCTACTTCTATTTTTTGGCACACTACAGCAGTCTGTTTTGATGAATTATGAACTATGCATGTACCATAATCAATTTGATAAAAATATTTCTGCACCATAGATTTATTAAATTAGTAAAACATCACTTTCACCACAACACTATGCTGCCTCAAATTTAAATTGGTTTTGTTACCCCAAAATCAACAAAAACTTTATCTATGTTGAACTTTTTGACTGAATTGACCATAAGATGCATAATAATGTCAGGTATTTCTCTGATAGAATATGTTTCAATAGCTTTACTTTGATTCAATAAATTGGATGAAAATAAACCACTATTGAAATTAACTAAATTCTACTTAAAACATCTGACAACACTGATATAAAACTGGAGTCTTTTCATCCCTTGCAGTTTTCTTCATTTTCTAACAGAGCTGACACATTAGCATTTCTCTCTTGACTTCTTGTATGTGCACAAGAGTCTTGGTTACACAACTTGCAATAAAAAAATGAGCAAATTCAGTGGTGAGCAGTTACATGATTCAAGTGGAAGTCATGTGCCACAAAACAATCTGTAAACCTATCTTCTGTAGTTGCATTTATTAAATGGTCATTTTTTGGCACAGTTTTAACATCACTACAAACTGTTGAGGTTGAATGTTGATGCTTTGTCAGCATATTTGTGTCTTCTGGTTTTCATGTGATCAGTGACATCCTCAGGGCCTTCATGGCAGATGACAAATGTTAACATTTTGTCAAATTAGGCATTCATCAATTCATCAGCAGATTTCCAACAGAAATTTAGACCTTGAGCCTGATTTTTTAATTCAATATGTTTCCTGTTTTTGAAGTCATTGGTACTGAACAGGTTTATTGCCCCCAAAGGAAATAATGTCAAAAATAGAACAAAGGAATAGTTGTAAATTTACACTATGTTATAAATGATAAAACCACAATTGCAAGAGGGTTCATACTACTCTCTCTATACAATTTATGGCAGTATTGCTTAACCTCTCTTTCTCACTCAGATTTCATATGTAACTAATCTATAATTTCCTAAGTTTCCCATAGAGCACACCAACCAGGATTCTTAGGCCATCATACATATTCAAGGGCTGGAAGGACCAGTGGTGTTGGATGCTTTTCCCGTTATGAAACCAAACTTGGTTTTGATCACCCAGCACACAGTAAAGCCAATCTACTGACACCAGGTTATGGTGAAGGAATAGTACAGTGTTTATTGCAGGGCAAAGCAAGGAGAACAGGTAGCTCATGCTCAAAAGACTCCTGGATGGCTTTCAGGAAAGAATTTTTAAAGACAGTGTGAGGGAGAGGGTCACAGGGTACCTGATCAGCTCATGCACAATTCTCTGATTGTTTGATGGTGAGGGAACAGGGTGATATTTTGGTAATCTCAATTGTCAACCTTCTGGTTCTATCCAGTCTGAGGTCTACATGCTGGTGGTCAGCAGGTAGTTAAAGTCTTCCACCTGATGGGGGTTTTAATATCTGCAAATACTAAACAATTCAAGGATGTGGCTCAGGATATTTTCTATAAGCCCTTAAGGAAGAACTAAATGTCTTTGACTTTGTTTTATGGCTAAATTATTATTATTTTGTCTTGCTTGACTATTTTCCTTTGCTTCTGCATTTTCTCACTTTACTGATTAAATTTGTTCTTTGGAACTTGGGTAAGCTAAAGCTTTTCTATAAACAAGATGCAGGGGACACAGGGCATGGGCAAGGTGGGAGATGTGTCCCTGGGAATGCCCTGCAGGGTCCTGTTCAGTTTCACTCCCTCCAGAACTTGAGATTTCAAGGCACTAGATGTCCCAGCTGCCCATGCCCAGTGCACTTTTTAACAGGGAGCTTCTTGTATACTGTCCCTGAAAAGGAGGTGGTAGTTATGTTTTGTCAGGAGAGAGCTATCACTGGCTGTTTTTAAGATTTGACTAAGCCTTAGAGCAAGAACTATTGATACATTTAACATACATGCATCTCACACAGCCCTGAACAAGACTGCAGTGCCATGATTAATAACAATATTTTTAAAATGAGAAAATAATACTTTAAAAATACTCATCAGGGACAAGTGCTTTGGATACTAGGACAAGAAGAGTAAACTGGTTCTGAGCTAGGTAAACCAAGTATCCCAGGAAAACCAAGGTGTATGGTTGTCCTCTCCATCCTCTTCTCAGAGCTTTGCACATCACAGATAGTCAAATCTTGCCCTCACTTCGTGTAGATATTAAGAGTTCTTCTCCCTTTAAACCAAGTACTGCCTCATGTGTGGTATTTCTACCACAAGAACTCTTTTCTTACACCTTTTCTATGCCATAACATAGATGTCAGTAGAACCCTTTCTTTTTCTTTAAGGCAAAATAAGTTTCACACATGCATACAGCTGGTATTAGAAGAATGCTTAAGTTCTATGTCTTCCAATGACAACAAAGCTGTCTTTCATTTTTTTATAACTGATGCAAACATATTAACAAATCAGACAATGATAAGATAGATGACATTAAAAAAACTTAGCTTTTTGGAAAGACTGAAATGACTAAGAATTTTTCTGAAGTTTTTAAAATGTAATTTTCACTCCTACAGCTGTATATTGTGGGGGTGAGCTTGAATCCTCTGCCTTTTTGTGACTCTACATAGCATAGCACATTGAGCATAAATTGGGCTGAGAGCTGACTGTGGAAGGTGCTTCTGTATCCCTTACACCATGAGTCTGGGTTGTAGCATCCACTCCCAGTCTGAGGCACAGAGAAATGGAAAGAGGAAGTAAGGACATGCCATGGCCACACAAGGACAGCTTTTATCTCAAACTAGTTCTGGCCAATTAAGAAGTTTTGCTCTTGAGATGAGAAGCAACTCTACTTTTTGTTTTTTGATTTTTTTGTTTTGTTTTTTTGTCTTTTATGTGGGAGATTGAAAGGTCACGGGAAGGTAGTAAATGAAGGGAAGAAAACATTCTGGTAAGGTATGAGCCTCAGTTCTGGAGTTGAACAGCACTGAATTTAAGTCCCAGAAAAGTTAGTGAACCTCTCTATACCTCAGTTTCTGTGCCTGGAATTGGTGAAAAACACCTTCTTTATGGAGTAGATATGCCTAGTATAGTACATGGAGATAGTCATTATATGTCATTTATCATTTTTGTTTTTTCATTTAATTCTTACAGCAACCTATGCAAAAAAGGTATTACTATATTTATGCTCCAAATGTTTAACTCTGTACATGAGATACTGGGAGTATGTCCAAACTTGGGTTCCCCTGAAACAAGAGCCTGAGATGAGTGACCTGTTATATGTAGATAGCATATCTGGAGATATAATCTCCAGGATGATGATCTAGGGCCAGGGTATGAGGCAAGAAAGAAAGAGAGACAGAAAGAGAGACAGAGAGAGAGAAAGAAAGAGAGAAAGAAAGAAAGAAAGAAAGAAAGAAAGAAAGAAAGAAAGAAAGAAAGAAAGAAAGAAAGGAAAACAAGGAAGCATGTGGAGGTGTCCACCGTGGAAGGCTTACAGGACCTTCTGAGGAGCCTTAAGAAGGTCTCAAAACACCAGCCTGGGAAGAAAGGAGAAGGCACCTTTTCAGGGTTCTCAGTCCCCAGTGGTCTACACTAATTAGGCTCAGGAAGAGGCGAGTAGCCCAGCCAGAGGCAGGCCAGGTACTCTCAGGTTGCAGGTGCTGTGGACTGCCCAGGACTCTGTGGACCTGGATGCTCCTGGCTGCATTAAGAGCTGGGGCACATCAGGGGTCTGACCCAGGTAATGAAGTGAAGCTCTGGTCTGTTTGCCTTCAGAACTTGCACTTTTTCTAACATATCACATGATCTTTTTATACACACGTAGTGAAGTCTGCCTGTGGGATGGTCCAACTCCTTAGACACAGATCCTGCAAAGAGGTCAAAATGTGATGTTGCTCTAATAGCAACTCCTTAAACTGCTTCCACCCGGTTGAACAATGCAAATCAAGAGGGATTACTGTTTAATTATCTCTCTATTCCATGAAAAGAAAACCTGGATGGTTCTCAAACTTGGATCCATATTAGAATCACTGGGAATTTTAAAGACATCCAGAAGCCTGGTTTCCAGCCCTAGAGATGTAGATTTAATTGATCTGTGATGTGTTCTGGACAGCAGGAGATTTGAGAGATGCCAGGGCATTCTAAAGTGCAGGTAAATTTGTGAATCACTTCTTTAGAAAATAGCAACAAGAGCGAAGTCCTCAGTTTTTCAGTCTTTGACTCTGAGGATCCCATCCTTATATTGGATATAAGGATTATAATTATTATTATTCACTGGATAATTGCCCCAACACTCTCTTCACTCTGCTCACAAGAACACAACTGTAAGTGGTGCCATTATTCCTCACTCACCGCCCCCGACTCATTTCTCTGACCAGCACTCCCAGCTGAGCCTATTTCCCTTAGACCAAATCCTTTCTTTAATTGGAGGCCAGAAGTTACAGAGTTTCGGTTATATATTCACACAGCAAATGAAAGAACAGGCCCCCAGGAAGGTGAGGCTAAAAAGAAAATCATTTTACGTAAATGAAAAATTGCTGAGAATATTAAACAGTGTGAAAATAATTTTCCCAGTTATAACTTCAGAAATTTCTATGGTAGAATATTTAGAAAATATAGAAAAGAAGAAAATTACAGTCACTCAGAGATAATTATTGTTAAACTGGCATTTTTTTCTATAGCCTTTATTTACTTATATACATATATTCATTAAAACTTGCCCTTTGTGTTCTTTTTCTTTAAAAGTATCTTTTTTTTTTCAACTATCTATTATGATTATCATATGATTACTCTGCTTCTTGAAACCCTCACTGCAGATTATCATACCTGCCACTCAGTTTGGGAAGTGGGAAAAGAGGGGAGGGATGCTGGCCTTCCCAGAAGTCCCAAGCTGGGCAGGGTCACTGGCTATCAGGAACCTTTATTTCTCCTTGCCTTTTTCTTCCTTATTCTCCTATTGGGAGAATCAATCTGCCAGAGGCCAGGTTAGGCAGGGAATACCCTTGCCGGCACAGTCCCAGACTAGTCTGCTCCTTGAAGGTAGGTGCTGCGGCCTCCCTCCCTCCTTTGCTCCTGAACTTTGCCTGACCCAGTGCTCTGGGCAAAGGGGACTGTCAATAACCAAGAATTGACTCTGAACTCTGTCTTTAAAAATTCATAAATACCTCCTAGTATTCTAATGAATATATAAAAAATACGGTGCCCTTAGCTACATTATTGTATAATCGAATCAATGAGAAGATGAAAACAAAGACCAGAGCAGCACCCCCCTCCTCTGTATCCTTCCTACTTGTTTACCAAGAGCAAGAAAAGCGTGTAAGGGCAGTGTGGTCCGAAGCAGAAGGAATCGGGGTCATCTCTTATGTTCATTTCATTTCAGTTGCTCTATCTCTTTTCTTTTGCTAATCATCTGAGTGTTTCTTTCAGGTTTTCTGTTGTTGAATTTCCCAGGAAATCATTTTTTTTTCTCAAAGAGCTAGCTTTTGCACTAATACATTGTATTTCTTCCTATTTTTAATTCATTGCTTTTTGCTTTAATATTCATTGTGCTTTGTTCTTTATATTCTTAGGGCATATTTCAATAATTATTAAAAGAATAGTTCAATGTATTTCCTTTCAGCATATGAGATTGTAAATTTACCATTTAACATTGTCATATTTGATGTTTGACAATATTGTTCTTATATTGTGTGCTCATGAAAAATCTGTGTTGCGGGTTTCACTCTTGCATTCTTTGAGCAATTAAAAATGACACTTTTTTAGGAATTTAGGTAACTTCTGTTTAACATCGTTTCTAGTTTACTAATTTGTAATGAAAGGATGTACTTTGCCTATTTAGAGCATTTTGGCTCATTGTAAAAAATATTTTATATATCATTTAGTCTAACTTCCCACTCAATGTGTGAGATTCTAATATAGTTGCCAATGAGGTTTTATCACTAATAACTTGCAGCTATGTGCCCTTCCCCTTCCTGTTACCTTATCTCTTTATAGAAGCACTCATCATCCTGAAATCTGTGTTTATTTTCCCTTGTCTGGTTAGAATGCATTTACCACGTATGTATTATGCTTTAAAAATATATCAATTAATTGTACTTATATTTAAGATTTACTATGCAAATATCAGATTGTATGAAGTCTTCTCTGTGTTGCTATTTTTGTTTGATATTGTGTTTCCAGAATTATATTACATTTCTAGAATTCATCCATGTTGTTGTTTGTAGCTATAGCTTATTTATTATTACCACTGAAGATATTCCATCATGTTTACTATACCACAATTTATTTATCCACTCTCCTGTTGATGGATATTTGGGTTGTTTCCAGCTTTTTGCCCTTATGAGCAGTGCTGCTATGAAGATTCACTGGCATATCTCCTGGGGCACATGTGCTGGGTCTTAGGGTACGTGAACGTTTAACTTCACAAGATCATTCTACATTGTTTTCAAAGTAGTTGTACTAATTAATACTCCTACCAGCAATATATAAGAGTTTTAATTAGACTCCTTTGATTTTTGCCAGTGTAGTGGTATAAAATGATCTCTCTTTGTGGACTTAACATTTACATTATTACTAATAAAGCTAAGATGAATGATTCACATATTGAAGGTCAATATCCACTTCTCTAAAATTCCTATTCATGTTTTTTGTCTATTTACTAATTAGATATATTTTTCCTTTTATTTGTAGGAGCTCTTTACATATTCTAAATTCTAATCTTTGCCTGTTATATGGGTTGAAAATATCTTCTTCTAGTTTCTGGTTTATCTCTTTCATTTTTAAATTGTGCTTTAATGGATATAGGTTTTTAATTTTCAAGACCAAATGTCTGGGGACTCATCAGTGATACTTCATAATAGAGGACTCCTCATTTCGCTAAATCAATGGTCCCCAACTTTTTTGGCACCAGAGACCTGTTTCATGAAAGAAAATTTTTCCATGGGGTGGTGGGGGGATGATTCAGGCAGTAATGTGAGCAATGGGGGCTATGGTTCTGGCGGTAACGCAAGCAATGGGGAGCAATGGGGAGCAGCAGATGAAGCTTTGCTCGCTTACCCGCCGCTCACCTCCTGCTGTGCAGCCTGGTTCCTAACAGTCCATAGACCAGTACCAGGTGTTGGGGACCCTTGCTCTAAATGACTTCTGTTCCATCAATGTGCACCTTAAACTTGAACCTGGTGTAGGAAGGTGTAGGGCAGTCCTCCCTCAGCACCTGTCCGAATACCTGTATGATATCCTTTGTCATAAACTAGTATCACTCAGTGTTTCCTCCATATGATTGTGAAATCCTTGAGAATGGAACTTTGTAATTTCCTCATCTGTATATTGGAATAAAAACAGTTCCTCTCTTCCAAGTTTGCCCTGAAGATCAAATTGGCAATAGACGTATTATGTTGGTTTATTTTATTAAGTTGTATTAAAATGTTATATCACTCTTAGACTATAATATTCTAACACTTTCAGATTGGTCCAACCAGGACACAGGTACATGGAGACTATGGAATCTATCCTTTGCCCATTAGGTATGTCATAGTTCAAAACACCTGAGTGTCTTCATGACATCCTGGTAGGCATAGCCTGCATTGTTTCAACCTAAATAAATCAATCCTTTCTCCCCCCTCAAATGGAACACTGCTATGATTTGCCCTCCTTGCATAAAAAGTGGAGGAGAGAAAGAAATCTGATGGAAAACTTGAGTCCCAGGATGCCAGTAAAGCCAGTGTGTTTGCAAGGCAGGCATTTCATTGTGCATTCCCCAGCCCAGCACCAGCGAGAGCTTTACCCCGAGTCACACTCTCACCTTATTCTCCTTGTGACCTGGGGTCAGGTAGGAACAGGGCAGAAAAGAGCCACACTAACAGGCCTCTGTGGTAGTGGAAATCTCAAACATCACCCCTGTATCAGACTCTAATCAAACTGGCGGGAGATTGTTGCCTCTGACCAAAGGAACAGAGATAACAAGGGGTGAGGAGCTGCAGGATATATCAAGCAAGCACTCCCGGCAGAGGTGACTTCATCAAAAAGCCTTTGCGTGAACAGGCATCATTGTGGCATGACACGCCCACCTGGAAATATCTATTCAGAAACCTTTTCTTGACTTCTCACTGTTCCTTTCCCTTGTCATTCATTATTTTATTTCCTTTAGGTTTGATTAAATACCCTGCTCTGTTACCAGAACAAAATGAATGATTCAAGTATACAAGGACCCAAATTAATCTCTCTTGACCTTTTTAATATGAAATGTAATCTTTCATGGCTGTAAAAAAAGAGAACTTTGTACAAACTGAGGTTAAACATGATTGAAGAATTCCTGTGTAACATGAAAATATCCTGCACGTTATTTTCCTGGTTAAAGTTTATAACATTGGAAAATACTGTTACAGCATTTTTTTTAAGTTCCTTTTTTAAAAGTGATTTTGGAACCATTAGGGTTTGGAAGAGGGAGAAGTAACACACACACACACACACACACACACACACAAACACACACGCAGAGTCTCTATATCTAAAATGGAAGTTGATGTTTTACTTTTAATTCCTTGAGTATAAATTTTCACCACAAGAGCAATGCTGGGAGTCACAGCAGCTACAGCTACGGGTTTTACATACTTGGTTAATTAGCAATTCTTACCAAACCAAGTGTATCATTTCTCTTTAGAATCCTACATAACCTCGATTAGACATATTTACGGGAAAAGTCAATGGATAAGACATTAGAGGCCAACCTCAAAGTCAGAATAGAGCAACCGTAGACCTTAGAGAAGTGCTTTATTAGCCAAGAATTGGTTGGTTATTGATCCTGGTCTGTTTCTCTGGTCACAATAGCACTTACCCTAATTTTTCTAGTGTAAATATAAGTAAATTTGAATGGGTGTTGTTGAAAACAATCTGTAAATCTACATTTTGTGGTTGGGTTGTAATTGTAGTTACTGGAAGGTTCAATATCTGGGGCATGTCGAGGAGACAAGGCTGTGGCCTGGCACCCTGCTCTCTGCAAATACCTCCTGAAGCACTTTCTCAAGGGCTATTAGAGCAACTCGGGCTCTCTCTGCTCAGAAAATGCAGAAACCACATGGGTACTCAGCCGAAAAGGAAGGCACCTGGGGGCAAGGGATGAGCATTTTCAGAAGAAATGTTGTGCATTTAACTTAGACTTCTTTATCGTTTTCTCTCTCTCTCTCTCTTTTTTTTCCCCCTGAGGTCAACCAAGCAATTAAGGAAAAAAGATATGAACCGTTTTCCTGTTTTCCTGAAGGTAAACAATAATAAATTCACATTTGTTGCAACATTATCATTCCTCGTGACTTTAAGCTTCCTTTCGTTTCCTTTGTCTGTCCTTCCCCCACCTTAGATTTGATATTAGAGACTTTTCAACTCACACTGTATTCTCATCACAACCTAAGTTCTTCTCATGGTACTGGGAAACACCTCCCCTAGAAAATGTTACCTGGTTAATGAGGGTTAATGGGGATTTTATTTCACCGGGATGTTGCCAAGAAATTTTGAGTTGAACGGGAGTGGGGGTGGGAAATGGCTTCACTGATGATGAAACCAGCACAAAGAAAGCATTGAAGAAATCCCAATGTTGGAATACTGTGTTTGACATAGAAATTTTGTAAGTTCAATTGTTTGTCTGGGGTTACTAGTGCTTGAGATCTCATCATTTTCATTCTTTCCCAAAAAAACTCTGTACCTTTAACTTACATTGAGAGGATACAAGAAAATTATTTCTACAAAAGCAAAAAAATGAACGTGTGAAAAAATAAAGCAAATTGAAATGTAGGAGCAAATCATGCACATACTCCACATGATAACAGAAATCTCCAGAAGAGACACAGAGTGATGGAGGTGGATCTTATGAATCTTACATGGCAGCCAGTGATCTACTTTCTGGTTGGAAAACAGTTATCCACTTGTGTTAAGTAAGAGTGATTTGGGCTTACTGGAGGCAATTAATTTAACAGCAAGCAATGTTCTCTTTTAACAGTCACTTCTGTTTTGGAGCTGTTATCTCTAGCTTCAGTTCCTCCCCATCCTTTCAGTCCCAGCCATAATGAATTAATTGCAAGTCCCAACACTTGTATTTTCAGTTCATGCCTTAGTGCCTTCCACATACTGTTCCCTCCACCAGGACATCATCTTCTCCTCCTTTTCTACCTAGCAATTCTTTGTATTCCAGAGACTCTGACCAAGTGTTACTTCTTCTGGAAAGCTCTTTATGACCACCACCCCCTACTCTATATTCATTTAGGAACATATTCTGAAATGACACAGCAAAATAGCATCTTTTTTTTATCTATCCCAAAACTGATATTTTATTTTATTTTTTTATTGAAGTATGGTTGATTTACAATGTTGTGTTAATTTCTGCTGTACAGCAAAGTGACTCAGATATATATATAGAGATATATGTATATGTATATATGTACATATATATTCTTTTTTATATTATTTTCCATTATGGTTTATACCAGGACCCTGAATATAGTTCCATGTGCTATACAGTAGGATCATTTTGTCCATCCATTCTATTGAGGTTCCTCAGAAAACTAAAAATAGAATTACCATATGATCCCACAATCCCACTCCTGGGCATATATTCTGAAAAAACTATAATTCAAAAAGATATATAACAATAGCATCTTAATGATTCCGCCTAAATTGTGAGCTCTCTGGAAACAGGCAGTAAGTGTTAATTCTTCTGTCTGTAGAAAATAACTCCCATAGTGTTTGGCATGCAATCACTAAGCTCAATGAGTACTGACAGATAAACAAATGAATGAGTCCCTGTCTCTTGCTAAGCCTAGGCAATTCCACATGACTAAGGCAGAATTTGAAACTCAAATGCAAATATGAGTCAGGTAAATGACCTAAATCAGTCAAGTGACTCAGGAGTAGCATTTATCTTTCCATAGCAAATAGAAATATATATCCAAGTTTGCTGGGCTTTCTCTTTTTTAAGATAAACCAGAAATTTGTATTTTTATTTATGCTATTTTATATATGGCCCACATTCTCCCAGATTAAAAAAAAAAAAAAACCTTCTCAAGAAAATCCTGTAGTATTAACCATGGTTCTCTGTATTTCTTTATCCATCAAAGTAAGATCTCAGAACCATCAGTAGACAATCACATGGACCAGATGGGGAGCCTTCAGGACCAAGAACTAAATGCTCTTATAGATTTGGCTAATTTGGAGCCAGATACTTAGCCTGGGAACTCCTTTTTCCTAAAAGATAGTTTATGGAATCAGGATAATGTAATGCCCAATGTTCAGAACAGCCTTCATTGGCAGTCAGAATCTGGGAATCCATTATCAGTAACATCATGATGTGGCAAAGAGAACTAGAGAGATAGGGGTACAGGGTGCACTCATTATTAGAGAGGTGTCTCCATGAGAGAGATTTATTTGAAGACCATGTGATTGTCTGTTTCTATGGAATCTGCCCCAAAGCTACTAGAATTAATGTGAGTTTGGCAGAGTCACAGAATACAAGATCCACATACAAAAATCAATTGTATTTTTACACATGGGCAGCCAAAACTTGAAATAAAAAATACACTTTACAATATCAGCAAAAATATGAAATATTTAGGGGTAAATATGAAAAAAAAATTAAAAGATATATAAGACCTGAAAACCAAAATATATTGCTGTGAGAAACTAAAGAAGACCTAAATCAAAGAAAATGTATACCATTTTCATGGGCCAAGGACTCAAGATTGTTAATATATCAGTTCTTTGCAAGTTGATCTTTTTAAAAAAAGAGTTTTATTGAGATATAATTCAAGTACCAGGCAATTCACCCATTTAAAGTGTAGAATTAAACGGTTTTTAGTGCACTGACAGAATTATTTAGTCATCACCACAATCTAATTTTAAAATATGTTGTCCCACCAAAAGAAACCCTGTACTCACTAGCAATCACTCCTTTTCCCCTCCAACTCCTTGGCCCTACAAAACTACTTTCTGTCTCTATAAATTTGCTTATTCTGGACATTTCATAAAAATTGAATTATACAATATGTGGTTCTTTGTGAATGGCTTTTTGCACTTATCATGTGTTGACCTAAAACAAATAGACTGCCAGATATTTCTCCAGCAAAAAACGGATCAGAAGAGAATTGCAATTTGCGGTCTGTAACCATGGTGAGACATGCAAATCCCAGCCCAGCAAGAGAATGGGAGCACTTTTATGGGGGGGGGGGGAGGAAATTGGGACGTTTATGGTAAACACAAAGTTTATGGTTTTTCATTGGCTGAGTCCTTGCCAGGAAAGAGGAGGAGTCTTTCTTATTTTGGAGGATCCTCTGCTGTCTTCAGAGTGTGAGAACTCCCCCTTCAGGTCTCCCAGTTCTATTTAATTGAGATCTCTGTTTATTAATATTTTAAACGTTTTCAAGATTCATCTACACTGTAGCATGTATCAGTGCATAATTACTTTCATTGCCAAATAGTATTCCATTGTATGAATATGCCATCTTTTATTTATCTCCCTAAATTGATCTTGGATTCAACAGTCTAAATGAAAATGCCAATTTTGTTTGTGGAAATTGACAAACTAATTCTAAAATTCATAAGGAGTTCAAAGGACCTACAATATCCAAAACAACCTTAAAAAGAAGAATAAAGTTGGAAGACTATAATTACCTGATTTCAAGACTTATTACAAAGGCCTAATTATCAAGACAATGTAGAACTGACATCAATATTTTTGACAAATAGATCAATGGAAAAGAGCAGAGAGTCCAGAAATAGACCCACACATATATGAACAACAAATTTTTAACTAACATGCAAAAGCATTTAATTGGTGAAAAGATATCTTTTCAACAAATGGTGCTGAAAAAATTGGATAGCCATGTGAAAAATAGAAAAGCAAAAAGAAAAAACAAAAGAATCCCACTTCAAGCCTTTTTTCATACCATTTACAAAAATTAACTCAAAATGGACCATAGATACAAAGATAAAACATAAAACTATACAATTTGTAGAGTAAACATAAGAAAATTCTGGGGTTAATCTTAGGTTAGGTTGTATTTAGGTACAACATTAAAGCACAATCTCTGAAAGAAAAAAAATTGGTAAATTGAACTTTATCAAAAGTAAAAATGCATGCTCTTTAAAACACATTTTTTAGGAGAATGAAATGAAAAACCATAGACTTGGAGATAATATTTGCAATTTATATCTGCTAAAGGACTTATATCCATAGTGTATAAAGAACTCTCAAAATACAATAAGAAAACAAACAACCCAATAAAAATGGGCAAAAGACTTGAACAGACATTTTATCAAAGGAAATATAAAGATAACACATAAGCACATGAAAAAACTGCTCAACATCACTAGTCATTAAGAGAATGCAAATTATAACCACAGTTAGATACTGTTGTATAACTACTACAGTGGAGAAATTAATTAAATCCCCACACCAAGTGTTGATGAAGATTGGAAGAAACTGGAACTCTAATATACTTTTGAGGGTGAAATAAACTGGTAAAAACACTTTAGAAAACAATGTGATGGTTTCTTAAAAAGTTAAAATACACCTGTCATGTGATCCAGCCATTCTACTTCCAGTTATTTGTCAAAGAGAAACAATAACATATGTTCATACAAAGACTTGTTCATGAATACTCATAGCAGCTCTTTTTGGTAATAACCAAAATTTAGAAACAATTCAAAATATTCATCAACAGATGAGTACATAAAGAAATTGTGATACATAGTGCAATAGAATACTGCTAACAATTAATGTTATATTATTAACACATGCAACTACAGGAGTGAATCTCAGAATAATTATCTTGAGTAAAAGAAGCATGGCCAAAAAAAAAAAAGAGAAAGTACATGATGCATGATTCCATTTATCTAAAATTCAAAAAAAGGAAAATGAATGTACAGTGACAGAAAGAAGATCAGTGGTTGCATGAAGGCAGGAGGGAAGGATAACCAGGGGTAAAAAGAAACTTTTGCAGGTAATAGATAAGTTTACTCTTTGATTGTTGTAACAGTTACATGATTGTGAGCATATATCAAAACTTATCAAATTGCACATTTTAAATATATGACATCTATTTTGTGTTAATAATACTTCTATAAAGCAGTAAGCAAGTAGAGAGAATATTCCATCTCCTGGGCTGGTCCCGAGAGCTGGAAATAAACAGAGCAAGGTCAGTCATAGTTCCAGAAGAAATGGCTCTCCAGGCAGCTTCTCAGTGCAAGTACTGAGGCCTGGGGAAGAAAATGAGTGCACCCAGTACCCAAAGATCTAGGCAGAGGAGAGGACAGGCTCCCCTTGCTACTAGGACTAAGATGCAATGTCACATGCCCTGAAGCTGGACTCCTAAACGAAGGCTTCTAAAGTTTCTCATGAGAACAGGATTAATCTGACTGTTCAGGGTAGGTTTAATCCTGAAGAGGAAGACCTAGGGTCCCAGTCATGTACAGGAGAAGGCTGAGGGGGCAGAGCACCAACCTTCCAGCCCTGTTATCTGTTCATGAAGTTGGAATACACTTGAGCTTCAAAGTTCCTCATTGCAGTTCACCTCTCCCATAAAGTACCTGTGCAAGGTTCTCAGGGTTTCCTTCCCTTCTCTCTCCTCAAAGCTTTCCCCTAAATTGCCTTGGGCCCATTTCAGCAACTTCACTTTAACACGCTCTAGAGTACACTCACGTATATATTCACGTGTTGAAAAATGCTTCCATTGTGTCAAGGAGCAGTAGAGATCCATTGGCTGTCAGAAATATCCTGAAAGTTATCAGGGAGATAAATACTCCCTTCAAAGAGGAGAGAGGAGGCTTCCCAGAAGGAAAGACGTGGCAGCTGAACCACAGACAGATCCAAGCCTCCCCCATTCCACGATTGTTCCCTCTCACTTTCAATCTTATGCCCCTTGCTGACCTGTCTCAGGTGTCTCGGACCTTTCATATCCATCCCAATAAGTTCACCCCATTCACACTGACCTTGCTACACTTGGTCATCAGTGACCTGGACCTTCCAAAACACACACACACACACACACACTCCTACTCATTATGTCTGACCTGTGTGGTTAAAAATCAGGTTGTAGAATCACTCACTCTTTGCACATGGTATAGTTGAGCTATAAGATCCTTTAGTGACATAAGTCATGCCTTTTATTCTTATTTGTCCCTGAAGAGCTCTGTTCCCATAAATGGTATCATCTGGAGACAGGCAGACCAAAGAAACCATCTGGTTTTGGGAAACAATCAAGTTAAACAGAGCCCAAGCTCTCCAAGATTGGCATTTTTCTGCTTGTCTAGCCTACCTGTAGTTTAACTAGATACCGTAAATATTTCACAGCTCCCTGTAAAAAAATGTAGATTCCAAGGAAGTAATCAGTTTTATAAACATATGTGCATAAAATTGATTTTACGGTTCAAAGCAACAAAAATTACTACAGCAACTTCAGTGTTTACCAACAGGAGAATGGTTAAATCCATTATGCTGTATCCATCCATAGTTTAACATTTCACCAAGGAAGACACACAGATGGCCAAGAGGTACCTGAAAAGATTCTCAACATCACTAATTATTAGAGAAATGCAAATCAAAACTACAATGAGGTATCACCTCACACCAGTCAGAATGGCCATTATCAAAAAATCTAGAAACAATAAATGCTGGAAAGGATGTGGTGAAAGATGAACCCTCCTGCACTGTTGGTGAGAATGTAAATTGATACAACCACTATGGAAAACAGTCCCACTACTGGGCATATGCCCTGAGAAAACCATAATTCAAAAAGAGACATGCACCCCAATGTTCATTGTAGCACTATTTACAATAACCAGGACAAGGAACCAATCTAAATGTCCATCGACAAATGAATGGATAAAGAAGATGTGGCACATACATACCATGAAATATTACTCAGACATAAAAAGAAATAAAATTGATTTATTTGTAGTGAGTTGGACATACCTAGAGTCTGTCATACAGAGTGAAGTAAGTCAGAAAGAGAAAAACAAATGCTGTATGCTAACGCATATATGTGGAATCTAAAAAAAACATTGGTACTGATGAACCTAGTTGCAGGACAGGAATAAAGACATAGACATAGAGAGTGGACTTGAGGACAAGGGGTGGGAGGGGGAAGCTGGGGTGAAGTGAGAGTAGCATCGACATATATACACTACAGAATAAAATAGATAGCTAGTAGGAAGCAGCAGCATAGCACAGGGAGATAAGTTGGGTGCTTTGTGACCACCTAGAGGGGTGGGATAGGGAGGGTGGGAGGGAGGGTCAACAGGGAGGGGATATGGGGACATATGTATGCATATGGCTGATTCACTTTGGTGTACAAAAGAAACTGACACAGAATTGTGAAGCAATTATACTCCAATAAAGATCTATTTTAAAAAATATCTAGTCATAATTTATCGGCAGAAAACAATCCGCATAATACACAGCAAGGTGAAAAATATTTTTGTGTATGGAGTAATCTTATTCTTGACCACACCTACTGTAGGTATTCATATATGCACATTAGATTTTGGTATCTCTGGATGATGGGATTACAGGGGATTTTTATTTTCTTTAATATACATATTTTTTATTTCTAAATTCCTTGCAAAGATCAGGCATTACTTTTATAACCAGAAATTATTCTTTCTACTGGGGCAAAAATGCACACTATCCACATGTTAACATTTGCTGTGGCTGCAAGCCAGGAAGTCCGTTCTCAGTATGTGGGAGAGGGAATGAATCTTTCCTGTGTAGCTGATGGTTATGAGCCCTGACCCCCTCTTTGATTAACAGTGAGACCAGCTGACTAATTTAACATGCACATTTACGACAAATAGAGCAGCGTCTTAATAATTATTAACGATGTTCAGATTTACCAAAATAATATTTAATCTCCAAAGTGTTACTTTGCCCATTATTAATTCATCATTTGTTCCTCAGAGCTTACACTGACAAAAATAAATTCACATTTAAAAACCCATAATGCAAAATAGTTATATTGTATATAATGTAATATATAATATATGTTACAAATCTAAGCCATGGCTATGTAGTTTCCTAATTGAAATGAACTAAGTGGCTTAAACAAACAAATTTATTACCTCCCAGTTCTGGAGGTTAGAATTCTGAAATCAAGGTGTCGGCCAGGTTGGCTCTATTTGAAGGCTCTGAAGGAGAAGCTGTTCCATCCCTCACTCCTAGCTGCTGGTGACAGCCTGTAATTCTTGGCATCCCTTGGCTTGTAGATGCATCAATCTAGTCTCTGCCTCTACCTTCACATGTTCTCCCAGTCTCTGTGTTTTCATATGACTGTAATTAACCTCAGAAAACAGGAAGAAAAAGTGATCTGAGAAACCTCTAAGGTAATAATATGTTGTAATCAGACTTTTCTTTTCACATTTGGTTTAGTAATACTTTATATACAAATATCACTGATGTGATATCATTGATGTATAATTTGTCTTATTATAGATAGGTATACATCCCAATTCAGAACAGGGTAAGGGGTCTCTGAAGTCAGGCTGTATGAATCTGTATCTTGCCTTCACCACTTGCTTGTTTCCCGTGCATAGCAAGTTTTTTGAACTTGCTTAGTTTTCATTTCCTTTTCGTAACAAATTAGAAATAATAGCTCCTTCTTCATAGGATGGTTGAGAATATTAAATGACAAGTACTCAGCATGGCATGCAGCCAATACAGTGACCATCAGAGGGTCTTCACGCAATGTGTTAGAGAAATACAGAAAGAGGGAGAGAGAGGAGAAACATGAAATTGAGATTCAAAGAAATCCACAAATATGAGAATTGTCTCCAAAACACTATTAATATGGCTATTGGATATTTCCTTTCTGCATATGTCTTTATCTCTCTCTCTATCTATCTATCTATCTATCATTTAGCTATCTATCATCTGTCTAATAAAATGTTAATTAGAAATAATTATAACAGAATAGTAGATAATAGAATGAAATATATATATGCATGTGTATGTGTAGATTACTTATTTCTATTTCTGTCTCACTTTCTAAAAGGGATGATCCCTTATTAACATTTGCATTTGCAAACAATAATTAACCATTTGTTGAATGAACTGATATATATCTGCCCCTGAGATGGTAGGATTCATGTCTGGTTCTGGGAACCCCACCCACAAAGTGCCTTGTACAATGCCTGGAATATAACTGCCATTGAGAAAATATCTGGGGACTATACAAATAAATGAAATGATTGGTTTTCCAGAACACAAGCATCAGCCTAAATAAGATTTGAGGTTCATAAAAAATCCCATTAAATGCAATAAAAGATTATAATGATGGAAGAATAGCACACCAAAGTCTTTTTTTTTTTTGAATAACCTCTAATTTCCACCATATCTTTAAAAGATGTTTAAGTTGAAGGGAGAATGAATTTATGGTTTGGTTCAGTGTGAATATATTTCATGTTAGTCATGTCTTTTTTTATATGAGGACAACAATAGTGACTGAAGTCCTTTCTAATTAACAGCTATCACCAAATACTTGGGAGTACTATTCATATGAGTTCTTGGTTTCAGTATGTGTGTGCATGCAAGTTCATGTGTGCAAGCGTGTATGCTTTTGTGAATTTGTGTTTTTTTTCAAACTGTAACTTTAAAGGATTGAGGTTTAATATCCTTTGAGATTTCTCTAATTAGGCTCTGCTCCTTTTCTTAGATGAGTTTAGTACCCAAGTAAATGAACTAATTAGTAGTCTGTTGTTGAATGAGGCTACAATGTTTTATAAAATCTCTGGTCATCATTGGGAGTTCCTGCATAAGACTGCAATTAAACAGCTCAAACAAACAAACAAACAAACCCCTGTTTTTTATCCCCTCACCTTATTCCATGTCTACAGGAACTGTTTGCATGTGCTGTGCTCAATTTCTGAAAGGGTGTGAGGAGGAGGACAAGGATGATGGGGGGACACAACCCAAATCTGGGCAATAAAATGCAGTGATGAAAAAACAAAGGCAATTCCCAGAAGACCAGTGATCTTTTGAATGACCCAGGTAGTCTCTACAAGCCTTTGAATTTCACCTTGATGTTTAAATGAAGGTACAGAAAGAAAGAAGAGGATAATTCTATTGATTGGTGTGACTCAGAAATCTACCATAAAAGTAACATACTGATAGGGAGAGGATATGACATAAAAATAAATCTAGTCTCATCTGACTATATCAACACTCTGACCTTCTTACATCCCCACGGATATCTGTAACTCATTAAGCTAGAATCTTGTTAGGGATTCACTTATTAATAAGCAAATATATCAAACCTTACATTAATTATATTTAGCCTCTTCTGAAATAAAAACATTTAGGTGAGAGAAAATGAATTAATGTTTAGTTCTTTTGCACTGGCTTTGTGGATAAGATTTTTTTTTTAATTTTTTAAGTTTAAATTTAAATTTAATTTATTTTTGGCTGTGTTGGGTCTTCGTTGCTGCACGCCAGCTTTCTCTAGTTGCGGTGAGCGGGGGCTACTCTTGGTTGCGATGTGCAGGCTTCTCATTGCAGTGGCTTCTCTTGTTGCGGAGCACGGGCTCTAAGTGCGTAGGCTTCAGTAGTTGTGGCGCACGGGCTTAGTTGCTCCATGCCGTGTGGGATCTTCCCAGACCAGGGATCGAATCCATGTTCCCTGCATTGGCAGGCAGATTCTTATCCACTGCACCACCAGGGAAGCCCTGTGGATAAGATCTTGAGCATGATTTCTTGAACTGGAATTATATTGCACTCATGTCATGGTCCTCTGCTACTCAACTCCCATCCCTACCACCATGATTCCCAGTTGCCTCCTACAGGAGAAAATTGCTTTGGAGTTGGACACAGCTGCCAGTAGGAACTGTGTTACTAACCCCCTCTGTGCCTCAGAGTGAGCATCTAATACTTAGGGTTATGCAGGGAATGGGGAATATTAAATGCATAATGCATATAAGTTCATAGACCAAGAGTACATAAAGCACAAGGGAAATATTTCAGGTTCCTTCTTCTCAGCATAATGTCTTGCCTTGATACCCAAGTCACCTGCCCTTCTCAGTATATTCCTGACCAACCTACAACACCAGCCTCACTGCCCTGTACTCAAGAGTGCTGTCTCCTATAGCATATTATTTTCCCAGGCATTAACCCTTTATAATCTTGCGGTGATGATCTCTCATCCCCAGCCTCTTCAGTAGTGGCAATCCACTGACTACTAAATTTTTTTCCTCCACTGGCTTTTTCCAGGGTGCTAAGGGAGTGGGTACCCAGGTCTCAGTGGCTGCAGATGCCATAGGGTGGGACGGGGGGCTCGGGGAATCTCTGTTCCCATTGCTCAGGTGGAGGAAGCAGAGCTGAGTCTTCCTCACCAAGCATCCACTTCCCTTTTCTAACACATCCAGAATAAAACTTATCTATTACTGTGCGTATGTAGATCTCCTGTTGTTCTGAGAAAGCTACTTCATTCCCATTAACTGAAGTGTAACCCTGTTTCGAGTCACTTGACAAGGCGTCTTCCAGTAATGGGGTATCAGGGAGACCAGACCAGCTCTCATCTCCCCTATCCCCAGAGGAGGGAGATCCTTTATACTATTATACTTAGATCATAGTAACTTATTGCCTCAAAATTTAATTAAAATAGGGATACCTAGCAGAGGTTTCATGTGTCTTCAAAGTATTACACCCAGATGCAACACTGAAAGAAATAGTATTTTGTCTACAGACAACTGTCTGTCAAAATCAGGACAATGAACTGGAAACCAACATTTGACGAGTTGAGTGCCTGGTGGAAAGATTGTTGGTTCCTTAAAGCACTGTTTCTGCCAAAACAGTCCAATCAATCTTAAAACAAAGCCAACAGACTTCCAAAGACATGAATTAAGGGAGAAAATAAAATTGATTACTTATAAACGTAAGATATTCAGATGAAATTAGACTTTTTTGATTTTCTAAAATACTACACTATCCAACTTAAAGATTTTGCTAAAATGGTCAAGATCATGAGCACAGATCTTGAAATGCAGCAGGTCTCTTCTAGTCACTGAAAACTAAAACAGAGCCAGACATGGAGTGGTTCTCAGTGAATGGCTGTGGGACAAAGGAATGGATAAAAATGTACAAACTGGCACTCACCTCAAATGCCTCAGGATGATAACTAATATCTCTCATGTGCTTATGAAGATCCAGACATGATCCAATTTGCTGTACATGTGCCAACTCTTCTAATCCTTACCTCAAGCTTATGAAATAGATCCCATCATAATCCCCTTCTTACAGAGAGGTTAGGGGCACTTGCACATAGCCAAACATGTCATGAGTTGAAGACACATTCTACACTGCACAGTATCTTAGATTCAAGGGAGTCAGAGGCATATGTTATATCAGCCAACAGTGTTTTCTTATAAGGAGCCCCATTAGAGCAATTGGGACACCCTGTCAATTGTCATTGTTTAAGGGGAAAAGGCAGTCTTTAACAGTTTCTTCCCAATGACCACAAAGTCTTTCTGACCTTCAATTTCCTCGACTGTATGCAAAGATGATAAAACTTAAACCTAGAAGGTTTTCTGTAAAGATTGGCAACGATATGTATAAAGCACCCAGAATAGTGCATGGCAGAGGAGAGGGGGCCCCCATCAACATTAGCTATTATTGCTATTAACTGTTATCCAAAGTGCCCACCCTCTTGGCAAGCCTAACAAGGAAGCCTGAAGGATGCACTTCGGACTTCACCAGGCTCCCCGGAATTGTCCATGTTATGAGTCTGTGGTCAAAGTAAAGCAGTTAAGGTTGGTTTTAATGAGCTACCATCCATCTATTAACCCCTACAGATTCTTTTAATAATCCTGTTGGGTGAAGGTCTCCAGAGTATAGTACTGCCTCTTTGGTCTGGCATCCTTAACAGTAAGTGGTCTCTGGCATAATACCTACAATTATACACAACTTCCCATCAAGATGGCCCTTTAATAGCTCTAGTGAACAAAGCACCTTGTAAATAAGGTAGTGTTGGCATTTTCATGTTGGTTTCCTTTAAGCAACATTCTATGATGGTAGAAATGTTTTCACATCAAGTTCGGCATTCCAACATCCCACTTAAGGACTACAGTTTTCTACCTCTCCTCCACATTCATTCAGCAATTTGGGGAACATTTACTTAACTCTTCTGATGTGCCAGGCACTGTGCTGGTCATGAGACACAGAGATGATGAAAACAGAATCCCCATCCTTATATGGGCTGTCATGTAGGGGGAGACACACTCATTCCACAGGTAATGACAAAGAATTGTGCTGGGCAATAGAAGAGAAGCACAGGATGGTAAAAGCAGAGGGCAGGAGACCAAGGTTAGTCTGGAGGAAAACTGAGGGAACTTCTGAGCTATGGAGTCATAAACTACAAAGTGAAGGATAGGAAGGCCTTAGGTGAAATGGCATGGCTAGGAGAGAGGCCTGGCCCAGTGAAAAGCCTGAGTGAAGGTACAGAAAAGAGGATGAACAGGGCACTTTCTAGGGGATTTACAGGGTGGGGGAAACAGTACATCTAAAACATAAGAGGTAAAGGGCAACGGGCATATGACAGAGCTGTAAAGCTGGGCAGAACTCCACTTGGGGGATCATCTAATTCATGTAAGATCCATGAGGACAGCAACAAAAAATAAAACCAACATGCTTTTTCTTCCTTTGATTCACCTGGGCTCTACTGAATACACCTAGGGTGCAATTAAAATGAAATGACTTATGCTTGGATTTGTGAAATAAAAAGCTGAATTATGACTATGCTCTTTTTATAAACCCCACTCTTCTTTCATGGCCCAGCTTAAAACCCACCACCACTATCAATCCACCCTTGATCAGTATGAAGCGATTTCTCTGCATTCAGATCTCCCAGTATTTATAGCTTTCATCACTTAATTATACTGACTTGTTAAATTATCTTCTCATACACCAGTGGCTTAACTCTCTTATTATACAGAAGGCTTCTAAAGAGCTAAAATCCCCTTTGAAACTTCTCTGTATCCCCGATAGTACCTGGCATCCACATAATTATTCACTTGGCCAACAAATGTGGTTCTAAGCACAAGAGATACAGCAAGGGAAAAGGCATAGAAGCATTCTGGTTTTGTGGGTCTTAAGTCTTACAGATAAAATGAAGTAATTTAAAATACGTGTTACACATATTTGCATAACTATATATGTACACGTGTGTATGTATATGTATATATATTTGATAATAGTTTCAGATAATGTGAAGAATAATGATGAAAATGAAGGAAGATGTATTAGGAAATGACTGGTGTAGAGGTATGCTACTTTGTATTATATGGAAGAGAAAATCCAGGGAGTTAGTATTTAAGTCAGGGCATGAATGATAAGAAGGAATAAGCCATGTGAAAATCTGGGGTTGAGTGTCCAGGGAGATAAACACTGAATGTAAAAACTCTGAGATGGTAAATGAACTGTCAACTGTTCCTACTACTAGAAGAAATTATAATTATGTGATACAATAGAACTAATGCTACAATGGAAATCGTATTGCAATATAAATGTATTCAATACATTATACACCTTAAACTTACACAAAGTTATATGTCAATTATGTCTCAATTTTAAAAATAAATAAATAAATAAAACCAGGTCATGGGAGCACAGTAGGGAAGGCAAGAAGGGTGTGTCAAGAAATGAAAGCAATAGGAAATATCAGATCACATAGAACCGTATAGAACATACATGCAGTTTGGGTTTTATTCTAGAAATTAGAAGTCTTTGAAAGGTTTTAAGTACCCAGAAAGTACACAAGTTTTAAACATATTGATTGATTGGGTGCTTATGTGCATTAAATATCAGAAAGAACAGTTTAAGAGAGTAAAACTTACCAAAAATTATGTTCTAATTTCAGTTAAACACTCATGACTAAGGCCTTAACAATTGTAGGAACAGCAAAATAAAGGAATTAGCTTAACAACACTTTTCAGAATTGTTCCTTACAGCAGATGTTATCTGTCAATATTACCTTCTTTCTACAAATGTATCTTTCATGTAAACAACATCTGCAAGTTTGCATGATGAAAATGAAATGAAGCCTGCTGGAAAAGCATTGGCAATCCTTGTTTCTATACTTGAGTGAATGCCACAAAAAATAACTTCATGACTTGAGCCTTTAAAGAGAGAGTTGGTTAATCAGAAGAATGGCAGCTGAACTGGGAAAGCACTGTTAAAGAGAAATCTTGTGTATGTAAACACCTATTTTGCAAATGAAGCATGGGAAGTCTTGTAGAAAGAAGGCAGAACTCCCCACTGGTGGTCATTAAACATCTCATGGGCAGAAGTAGTAATGGATTACCTTCATTCCGGCTTTAACAATTGCTTTGATTTGCATTTTTAGCATAAAATACCTTTGAGTAAAATAGCCTAAAATGTCAATAATGAAATAAATGAACAGCAACAACAATAATAATAAAATAGCTAACATTTATGGTGCTCTTCTTTGTGCCAAGCACTTCTATGAACATTGTGTAGATAGTTGCTCATTTAATCATCATAAAGCTCTCACAGCTATCACCATTAATAAAATACATCTTTTTAAAAATTGAGGTATAGTTGATTTACAATGTTGGGTTAATTTCTGCTGTACAGCAAAGTGATTCACATATATATACTTCTTTGTATTCTTTTCCATTATGCATTATCACAGGATATTGAATATAGTTCCCTGTGATATACAGTAGGACCTTGTTGTTTATCCATTCCATATATAATAGTTTGCATCTGGTAATCCCAAACTCCCACTCTGTCCCTCTCCAACCCATCCTCCCCCATGGCAACCACAGGTCTGCTCTCTATGTCTGTGAGTCTGTTTCTATTTCATAGATAACTTCATTTGCATCATATTTTAGATTCCACATATAAGTGATATTATATGGTATTTGTCTTTCTCTTTCTGACCTACTTCACTTAGTATGATAATCTCCAGGTCCATCCATGTTGCTGCAAATGGCATTGTTTCATTCTTTGTTATTGCTGAGTAATATTCCATTGTATATATGTACCATATCTTCTTTATCCATTCATCTGTTGATGGGCATTCATGTTGCTTCCATGTCTTGGCCATTGTGAATAGTACTGCCATGGACATAGGGGTGCCTGTATCTTTTTGTCCAGATATATGCCCAGAAGTGGGATTGTTGGATCATACGACAACTCTAATTTTAGTTAATAAAACCCATTTTAAGGGGTGAGGAAAGTGGGACTCAGAGAGATGAAGCAACTATCCAAGGGCCACAGCACAATAAGCTTCAGAGTCAGAGTTCCAGCTCTCCTTCTTAACTGTTTCACTGTTGCCATCTGAGAGAGCTGGTCAAAGCATCTTGCTTGCAGCTAATAAGACTCTGTCTGTAAATATATGCTCAGTATTACCTGCTTCAGTTTGATGCATGAATAGTGCTACCCATCTACTTAACCTCAACAAAGCAACCACTGATTTATTCAAAAAATATGCATTGAGGGTAACTATATCCCAGGCGACAGGGCTACAACCATGAAAAAAATGACAGAATTTCTGAAAGCAAGGTCTTCCATTCCAATTGATTTTAGTTGAAGGAGAAAGGAGGGACAGAGAGAAAAAATACATAAATTAATATTTAATTTTATGTATTGTCATATATATATGACATATATATGTCTTACAGTGGTAAGTGTAAAAAAAATCAAACAGGGTAAAGAAATAGAAAGTGCTAGAATGGGATATGGAGCTGCTTTTGGGGGTTCTGTGGTCCTGGGAAGCCTCTTCTGACCATGTTTTACTTGAGGAGACATGTACAAATCAGAACACCCCACACAGATGGGTATGACAGAGAAGCATCTGTACGTGCATTAGGGAAGTGGTGTAAACCATTTGGGTAGAAATCTTTAGATCTAGAATTGCAATTTTCAAGACTGCGGATTGTAAAGCAGGAGATGTTTCACATTGCAAGCAAGTCCTTCACTTTGCACATAGATTCCTCATGGGATTTCTTTACATATTAAGTTCCCTTATGCTTTAAATGATAAGTAATTTATGGAAAATCATTTCCCCATAAGTCTCTGAGGGAACCGTATATCACATAATATGGTAAGTAGATTCCTGCTATATATTTATGACATCATATTGACATCAACACTAGGGATGATGTGATTCTTCCAGATGTTTTCCCGTCCACTCTCTCATTCTCTTGAATATATGAGCAAAAAAAAGAGTAAAAGAATAAAGCACATGAATATAAAATTTCAAAAGCCAAAACAATAGTTTTTCTCTAAAAAAACACTAACTTTCCTTTAAGGTACCAAAGCCAGTTTGCTATTATAATTCACTAAAGATCCCTACTTTGGAATCAATAGTAAATGACTATGGGTTAATTTTTGATTGATAAATTCCTCATTAAAATTAATGTCAATCTAAGCTTCCAAACTGCACCTATTAATAAAACTCTAATTGATATCTTATGCAGCCAATACCTTTCTATGGGTACAATCAATTTGGTACAGATCCTGCACTTTATTGACTTCTGTCTCCCCAGGGGAGTTTTTTTCTTCCTCCTTCAGGGAGGGCCCATCTCTGTGCAGATATTCCAAAGCAGACCTAAGGCATGAGGGCACTTTCCATTTAATTTAGACTTCCTGTGACAGTCCTAACATATAGCACCAATATCAGAGGATGCTGTTAGTGGACAAGCCCCAAGGGTCACGAACTATGAAAAGCCAAATGCTGCACTTAAAAGCTAGACTGTCAGAAAGCTTGGTGTTCTAGACACCCTGGCTCCAGCTCCATCTACAAAACTTTAAGTGCAACTTGCTGAAAGTATGGAAAAGCCATATCCTGTCTTTCTCCATACAGAGTATCATTATGTGTTTTACAATATCCCACAAGCCCAACAACTAGAACCAGGCGAGGAGCCAGTGTTCTACATTCAAATATTCAAAGTCTCCAAAGGAAAACAGTTTACTTGAATCCTGAGGAAAATCAGCTCCCATGCAAGAGGGTCATATGAGAATTGATCCATTAGAACCAAAAGGAGGATTTCACCTACTAAATGATTCTTTAAAAACACCCCTAAGGTTCATTGACATGCTGTTGCTTATTCTTAACATTTCTGAGTGTGTGCATTAACTTTGAGGATCTCAGTGCACAGGAAAAAAAATTAAAGATTTATTGAGGAGCCAAAAGCCCAAAAGAAAGAAAAAAATCCAATATCTATTTTTTGCTATTTTCAAACAAAATATGAAATGAAATTTACTCTAGCTGTAAAATTCCAAAATAATCAAAGAGCAGCCCAATGGCTAAAAAGAACTCAATGAAGGCTTATGACCCCTCTGCAGAAATGGGTGGTGTGAAAGGTTTAGATTAAAACTAGTGCAGATAAATATCTCAAAGAGCAGATTTTTATCTGAGCTCTAAGCAGCCCTTGAGTGTTCAGAGGCGCTCAGAAAATGTCAAGAGAAAAGACTCTCCTTCAAGGCTACCAACACTTCTTCCCACATGCTATTAGGCTTAGAAACCGAGTGCCTTGTGTTCTCTGGGCAATTCCCAGCTAAGCTATAAAACTCACCTCGGCAAAGAACACTTAAGAGAATTGTTTTATCCTCACTGTCTATATCGCAGGTAAATCTGTGAATGGGTTTTGAGAGAATGGCCCCAGAATGCAAGGGGTTTTGAGTCCTACTTCACTTAACTTGAAAGCAGTGAAATGATTCCCCACTCCTCCCTCCCTGTCTCTATGTGTTTCTGTTTCTCTCTCTCTCTCCCCACCCCGCAACCTCATGCCCTATCTCTCTCTCTTTCTCTCTCTTCAGGATTTCTGTTAGCTTTGGATGGCTAGCTGACCATTCCTCAGTACCCTATTACATTTTACACTTTGTCAGGGCTTGGTTAAAGATTAAGAGGTTTCCAGAGAAACCTGACAAAACTTAGGCCGGCTCTGTCACAGCAAGCTGACTCTGCCATACACAGCCATCCCTCAGTATCCATGGGAAATATGTTCCACGACCCTAGTGGACACCAAAATCCATTGTTTGCTCAAGTCTTTTATATAAAATGGCAAAAAAAAAAAAAAAGAAAAAAAATAGTGAGCCCTTCATATCCCTGGTTCTGCACTGGCATATAGGGAGGGCTGACTTTAGTCCACTCTGTGTTTACTGATCCCATAAAATCTAAGCTTGTGTTGTTTAAATTTCTCTGTTGAGGGAAACTTCATTTTGTATAGTGTATTTACTTTTTAATATATAATTCTTGTTCATGCTAAAAGCAAAAAAACAAAGAAAAATTGGAAAATAAAGAGAAGATAAAGATCACTCTTAATTCTAGGATGCTTTATAATGAATAGCAAGACAACATGTTTTGCTACACTTATGGCTCTTTTTCTTCATTTTTGATTATCCATTTGCATTTTTCTTTAAGTAATATGATGCTTATTCTATAAATTTTGTATGATTAAAAAAATCCAGTAAAAGCTAAAAGAAATTTTACAAATATATACACTGTTCTTCCTAAAATTGTTCTGTCATGTGACCAGAGATTCCACTTAGGTCTCTCCTCCTTTGACCCTCTCAGAGAAGCTCTCTGACCAACCACAGGGAGCAAGGCACTGCTAGCTTCGTCATCATGCTCCCTCCACCTGACCCCACTGCCAACCCAATTTTTTTTTTTATTTTGGCACTGGCCACCCCTTGACACAAAAAGGTATTAAATATTGGTTTATTGTCTAACAGAATGTGAGCACTACAAACTTTCAGGTTTCTGGTTAAAATTCAGATTCAAATTCAACAATGTTTTCCAAACTCTGGGAACCCACAACTATTACTATTTTTTTTAAGACTATTTAAGAGAAGTTTTAGGTTAACAGCAAAACTGAGGGGAAGGTACAACAACTTCCCATATGACCTCTGCCCCCCACATATTCATAGCCACCCCATTATCAACATCCCCCACCAGAGTGGTACATTTGTTACAATTGATGGACGTACATTGACAGATCATAATCACCCAAAGTTCATAGTTCACATCAGGGTTCACTCTTGGTATTGTGCATTCTATGGGTTTGGACAAATGTATCCACCATTATAGTATCATACATAGTATTTCCACTGGCCTTAAAATCTTCTCTGCTATGCTTATTCATTCATCCTTCACCCCTAACCTTTGGCAACCAATGAACTTTTTGTCTCCATAGTTCTTCCCTTTCCATATAGTTGGAATTATATAGTATGTAGCCTTTCAGATAGGCTTCTTCCCCTTAATAATATGTATTTAAAGTTCCTCCACATCTTTTCATGGCTTAATAGCTCATTTCTTTTTAACACTGAATAGCACTTCATTGTCTGATGTGCAACAGTTTATTTATCCATTCATCTGCTGAATGACATCTTGGTTGCTTCCAGGTTTTGGCACGTATGGATAAAGCTGCTATAAACATCTGTGTACAGGTTTTTATATAAAAAGTGTTCAGCTCCTTTGGGTAAATATCAAGGCGTGTGATTTCTGGAATATATGGTAAGAGTATGTTTAGTTTTATAAGAAACTGCCAAATTGTCTTCCAAAGTGGCTGTACCATTTTGCATCCCACCAACAATGAATGAGAGTTCCTGTTGCTCCACACCCTTGCCAGCATTTTGTGTTGTCAGTGTTCCAAATTTTGGCCATTCTAATAAGTATGTAGTGGTATCTCATTGTTGTTTTAATATTAATTTCCCTGCTGACATATGATATGGAGATTTTTTATATGCTTATTTGACATCTGTATATCTTCTTTGGTGAAATGCTTATAAAGGTCAGCAGTCTACTTTTTAATCAGCTTGTTTGTTTTCTTATTGTTGAGTTTTAAGAATTCTTTGTACATTTTAAGTAACAGTCCTTTATCAGATGTGTTTTTAGCAAATATTTTCTCCCAGTCTGTGGTTTGTCTTCTCAATCTCTTGACATTGTCTTTCTCAGAGCAGAAGTTTTTAATTTTAATGAGGTCCAGCTTATGAACTATTTCTTTCATGGATTGTGCCTTCCGTATTGTATCTAAAAATTTACTGCTATACTGAAGGTCATCTAGGTTTTTCCCTATTATCTTCTAAGAGTTTTATAGTTTTCTATTTTACATTTAGGTTTATGATCCATTTTGAGTTAATTTTGTGAAGAGTCACAATTATTACTTTACTCAGTAGCTCCCTAAGGACAAGATTGAGACGTCAAAATTCAGAGACATATGACTCCCTAGATGATCACAAGTTAGCACACATGTTGTTCACTCAGTCGTTTGTTCACTCATTCCCTAGACATTTTTCCTGAGCACCTATTGGGTGCCTGAACATATCCAAATGAAAACAATATTTTTCTTGTTCTTCCTGAAGATTAGGGGCCAACACTGGTCAAAGGTTACAGAAAAGCCAGACTGGAAGATGTAGCACCAGAAGTTAAATTAGACAAAAGGATTGCTTGATGAGTTTCAGTATTGGCTATAATTAGCCACAGCTGGGTCATCACTTTCTTTCAGAGTATGTGAGATCATGTCACTAAGAGGGAAAGGTTAAAAAAAAAGTAGGTTCAAAATAGACAAGGGTCAGCCTCTGAAGGGTTAAGCAAACATAATATTATAATATTAGATAATACTATCCCTTGTCAGACCTCTCCTCAAGGAAACCTGACCTAAGCCTCCTCCTGTCCTAACCCATCACATGCATCTCCTATACTACCCCAGCGTCTGGTCCATATTCTATCACTGCATATCTCTCCTGCTTGCTAATTATCAGCTTCATGTTGCATGCTGCTCATCACCCCTCGCACCTAACTCACAAAATACCATGAGCTCTTGACAACAGGAATAAGAATGGCATCTCCAGGGCCCCAAACCTGGCATGAGTAGAAGGCTTTCCACCATGCTGGAGGAATAGACAAATGAACTGAGAATCAGCAGATAAGCTCTGCATCTGGAGGTAGGTAACTTACGACATGAGAATGTTTTAAGCGGCCACATGGCAGTTATAACTGAGACAAAACTCTGCCATGAGTGTTTAAAAGTTGGATGCCATATTAGGATGCATTAATAGAAGCATAGTATCCACAAACATGAAGGTTATGATACATTCACCTCAGGTGGATGGTGGTCAGTTCCCAGCAGCATGTTTTTGTTTTTTGTGTTTTTTCTTTAAATGGGGAATAGTTGTTTTATAGGAATATCAATTAAGCAAAACATAAGCAAAGAATGATAAAATAGCCTGGTCTGGAAACATCTGCCATATGAAGAGCCAATGGAAAAGGAAAATGGATTGTTTATTTAGAACAAAGGGCTTAGGGAAAATGCGGTACCAAAATTTGGATGTTTAAACACAATTGTGTGGAAGATATTTTATACAACCAAAGGCAAAGCACTAAGGTCACTGCTTAATGTTCAGAGGAAACACATTTCAGGCCAGCAAAAGGAAAATCTTATGGCAGTTAGAGCTATCCAAAATTAAATTGGATTTCCTGTTGAAGTGAGGTCTTTGCCACTGCACATATTCAAGTGTAGGTAGCCATTAAAACAAATCAAAACATTATTTTTTAATTTTAAATTACCATAAAATATACATAACATTTATGATTTTAACCCTTTTTAAGTGTACAATTCAGTGTCATTATGTACATTCACAGTTTTGTACAAAGTCAACACCATCTATCTTCAGAATTGTTTCCATCTTGGAAAACTGAAACTCTGTGCCCATTAAGCACTAACTCCTCATTCCCTCCTCCCCCCAGCTCCTGGCAACCATAATTCCACTTTCTGACTCTATGAATTTGGCTACTCTAAGTACCTCACATGAGTGGAATCATACAGGATCTGTCCTTTGGTGTCTGGCTTACTCCAAATAGCATAATATCTACAAGGTTCATCCATGATGTAGCATATGTCAGGGAGATCCCCAGTCTTTAATCTTTAATTTTTGCTTTTTAAGGGAAATAACAAGAAAGTTGGAGTAGATAGGCCAGACTTCCAGAGTAAAATTTCTCTACCCTGTGACTTGATGCAATAAGTTCAGAGTGCTTGGGGAAAAGCTTAGCTGGTGTGTGATGGCAGCAGGAGACTTATCTTAATCCCCAGGTGCCTGAGTGAGTTCAATAGGGACTGGTTATACCAAATTGGTATAGTTAATACCATTGTTAGTGGAAAATCAGGGCTCCCAGTGCACAGAGCTTGAAGCAAGAGGCAAGAAAAGGTAGAAATGGAAATGTCTTTGGGAGACAGGGTGTGGGGGGTGATTATCATCAGCAGAACCTATGCTTAACACTGTACATGATCATCCCATTTAATCCTCACAACTACAATCTGAAGTGTTATTCCTGAGTCACAGTTGAGAAAAGTGGAGTCAGAGATGTTAACTAACCAACTGGAAGTCACACTGCGACTTGTCTTATATCAAAGTATCTTTATCTCATGATCTCACCAGAAAGACTGTTGACCTAGTTCTAAAGGTGGTAATTGAAGGATTACCCAGAACACCAACAACATAGAACTGTTTAGAAATAAAGGAAAATAGTGGGGGATTTCACCAGAGAACATGCTATTTGCTGGGATCTATTGACTATAGCTCTCACCTCTCTGACCACCCAGATGCAGTGAAAGAGCAGGGTTACCCCACAGTGATCTGTCCCCCTACAGAAAAACACAAAGAAACAAACCTTCAAATTGGACCATGTATCAGTTATATGATAACAAGCACTTAGAAGCACATTTTTATTGAAACTAAAACAAACAAAAAAAAAAACGAGATACTCCAGGAACTTTCTCTTTACTATTAATAGCATCCTAAATGTTCTTGAGATTAGATAGATAGATAGATAGAAAGATAGATAGATATATAGACAGATAGATAGACAGATAGTAATTCTTCCCACTGCCTACATTACAGTTTTGTGCATGGCAAAAGATCCAAAAAGACCATGTGATATTGGCTCCCATGAATCTCTTTTGACTGCACCTTATTCATCTTCTTCTGAGTGCCATATGACAAATAACAAGACGCCCCTTACATCTTTATTCATATACATGGATATCTACTTAAAAATCCATCTATGGAGGGAGATAGAGAAATTTTAAAAATTGAGAGCTACATACCAAGATAGTTAAACAACATGAAAAGATGTTCAAGATCCTTAGCCACTGGGGAAAGGCAAATTAAGACCACAATGAGGGACTCCCTGGCAGTCCAGTGGTTAAGATTTTGCCTTCCAATGCAGGGAGTGGTGATTCGATCCCTGGTTGGGGAGCTAAGATCCCACATGCCTTGTGGCCAAAAAACCAAAACATAAAAAAGAAGTAATATTATAACAAATGCAATAAAGTCTTTAAAAATGGTCTACATCAAAAAAACTTAAAAAAACCTAAAACCACAATGAGATGTCACTACAGACCTAACAGGATGGCTAAAATTAAAAATAATGATAAACATCAAATGCCGGTGAAGATGCAGAGTATCCAGATCATTCATACATTGCTAGTAGAACTGTAAACTTGTAAAGCCACTCTGGAAAACAAATTTGGCATTTTCTAATCAGTGGATCAGTATCAATTTTCTGGTTGTGATACTGTACTCAAATTTTGCAAGATGTTTCCATTGGGGGAAATCAGGCAAAGGGTACACAAGATCACAAATCTCTAAGTTTCTTTTCTTACAACTACAGATGAATCTATAATTATCTCAAAATTAAAGTTTAATTAAAAAATAAGAATAATTAAACAGCCAAGTTGAACTCCATGTGCCTGATTCTTTCAATTTGCACACTATTTTATTCTGCTAGTCTTGTGGATGGACGATAATCATAAGTGGCTGTTGTAATGAAATGAGATGATATTTATAATGTTCTTAGCTCAGTGACTTCTTGATTTAGCTCAGTGACTTACCACACAACATGTGTTCAATAAATGTCAAGAATTGTCATTAAGGGAAACATACTAATTCACAAACTTGTCATGTATCACAAGAGTAGATGTGGTCTTTTGGTACTCAGTTACTTGGTTTTGTTACTTAAAATAGGGGCATTCTTGATTGCCTGCAATTTGGAAACCACTCATTAGCTTGTTTCATTGTATTTTTGACAAATGGAGGGAGATAGAGACACAGATACTGGATGACCATGCCATCTCAAGATAGTGTTGAGAACATTCTGTCTCAGCCTTCTTTCCTCCCCTGAAGGTATGTTACCTGACCTATTTTTTGTTTGTTTGTTCTTTTGGTAAGCAGGCAAGGCAGGGGGAGATACCATAGCAAGAGGAAAAATCTTTTTCTCACTATTTTATGCCTTGTTTACATTAAATTTCTGTCCTCTGGTGTGCCCTTATTTTTGCTAAAACTACATTTCCTGCTGAGATGTTACAAGGCCAAGGAGAGGGAGACGCTCCTGGGCTCGAAAAGGAGAGAACATCCTGCTCAGACACCTTTCTCTGCAGTGTTTGGGAGTCAATGCAGCTGATATGCTGGGTCCATGCATCCATATGTATCTAAATTTTGCCTGTGTGCTTTTTGAAAGCACAAAATTAGAGTTATCTCACTCCTTTTGAAATGGCCCACTTCCCAAGAAGAATGAGAGGGAACAGCACAGAAAAATCTTAATGAAGCAGGAGAGGATCCAGACACAAGGTGTGATCCTGCCATTGTGGTGGAAACTCTCCGGCGCATGCCCGCGGAAAGACCTCATTGCCTGCCAAGTCCTCTTTCTCTACAAGCAGACTGCCCGGAGAAGAGGGCAGGAAACATTGGCACAAGGAGGGGCCTGCTTTCCTTTCCTCCGGCTCTCTAGGGGGGCGTTTTCCCCAAGGTTTGGGACCAGGGAAATATGCCATATTGAAGTGAAAAGCACCAGCAGAGCTGACATTTTTATCAACCAAAATTCCTAAATGAGTTCTTTGGGAAAATAACAGCCAAATAAAGCAGCCAGTCACCTTAGAATTTACATTCCTCATTATGCTGCTGTGGAGCGAATTTTATAAAGTAGCTCTGAAAGAGGCTCAGGCTTTACTAAGAAAGGGAAGATTGCTTTGGCATTTGCCCTGGTCAAAATAGGGAATCATATATGCAAAGCACACCTGTAATTCAGTCTTTCACTTTTGCTCGCTCAGCATCCATCTTGTGGGCACTTTTTCTCCTGTATTAGGAACAATGCTCGGGGCAGAAGTAACTGGAGGCCAGACTCAGCTCCTGTAAAGGGCCTAGCAACCCCATGGGGGTTGGGTGGGAGGCCGTAAAGACTGATTGATGCCTGCTAGGTCTGGGGCACAGGTAAGGCACCTAAATCCTTCCAAGTCAAGGAGAACTTCCTAGAGGAGCTGGCTTCTCAGCTGAGACCTAAAAGATGAAAGGGAGGAAGCTAGAGAGGGTGTTAGTGGTAAAGAGATGGAGAAGAGAAGAGATGGGAAAATGCACAGCGAGTGAAAAAGTGAAGTATCCCCAAACAGTGGTTCTCAACACAAGGTCATTTTGCCTCCTCGATTTCCCCAAGGACATTTGGCAACTTGGGGGGGACATTTTTGGTTATCTCACCACAGTGTTGAGAGTGGGTTAGAAGCCAGAAATGCAGCTAAGTATCCTGCAGTGCCCAGGACAGCCCACAGCAAAGAATCATCCAGCACCAATATGAACTGTGCCAAGGCTGGAGTAGCCCGGCCCAGGAGCCAGACTTTGGGTAGGGTATATTCTCAGAACCCTATTATCCCTACCCATTTATTCTTGGGTTCTGAAAGCAGTTAAAAAGTAAGTCATGTGCCATTTCTGGTAAGTTTCATGTGCCATTTTTGGTGCCATCTGGGGGTATTATTCTCACTCAACCTTCAAAAGCTTTTTCTCTCTTTCTCTCTTTTATTTTTTTTTGGATGAACAGGCAGAGTCAAGTGGAAGCACTGATGGGAGGAGGGGTAAAACACACTTATATGTACTAAAAGTCTTAAAAGCCTTTCTACTAGCAATGTTTCCTCTCTTTGTTTTGTACTTTCTATCTTTGTTTGCTCCCAGCACCTCTCTCATCTTAGGCCCAGCTACTGCTTTCCATCTTTTCACTCCAAAAGACATAAGCAAGACTGGAGATGTCATCAACATCAATCAATGGAAATTTGCAGATTCCCAAAAGAGATAAAAAATAGGATTATCCAAATAAGGCAAGTAGGCCTAAAGCTCCTAAAACACTGCTTAAATATTGAGATTATTTTGGTTATATTATCTGCATTAAGACACTAATAAATAGTTCCTGGCTTATACCTCAGCTCTCATCAGTATTAATGTAAGAATCAAAGTGTCATAAGGATTCTGAGTCCACTAAGAACATTTCCACTGACAGTGGAAAGTGGTGACATATCTGGTCTGGGCACTAAGATGTGATATAAAATCCCCCTTTCTCATTTCCTATCTTGACAATCCATACAACCCTTAAACAAAGGGGGCAAAATCACTTTTGGAAAATCTTCTTACAAAGTGTGAATATCTAATATCCCAGGCACATTGTCAGTTAATATATTCTAGCATACATGAAGGAATTTGCTGAACACTGACAGCACTGGGTAACACTTAATTTTACTATTGCATATTTATGAAATTAATGATATAACACTTACCATCCTGCCTAACTTTAACTCTGGATGATGGTATTTGATCCTGTGAGAAGGTACAGTCATTAAGCCCAGAATTAAATGCAAGAGTAATCTGAAATTTTGAGGAGGTGAAAAAGAGAGATGAATATGAGAGACCAATATTAAACACAGGAGCTTAATGAGAACAAAGTAAAGCAAACATGTTGGTATTTTCCCTCAACACGACAGCTAAGGATTCATTTTTATAGATGTGACCCATGACCACTGTTATGATTGAGGGGTTATCAAATCCCAAATCCTATAATTCCAAGCATATGCTCCATTTCCAGACTAATATTTGTACCATAGACACCATGCCTCATTAGAAATTTCTGAGATACAAAATGTATGTATGTTTGAAATGGGAAAGAAAGAAAGAAAAACTCCTTAATACCTTCCACATTTTGTTAGAGAGAAAGATTTTAATATGCTATTATTAAAAATATTATAATTGGTTATGAATCACAGTTCTTCAGTGTAAATATTTGTAGCCGTGTTATCAAAAACTGGAGGCCGCAAGTGACTATGGCAGCCAGTTGGAAATGTATGTCTTTTCTCATTTTGGAAATCCAACCCCAGTTTACAGGGCAGTGCTTCCAGATGCAGGAACTTATCTAAAGGGTCTCTACAAATGAGGTTCTGAATATTGTCAAAGTGAAACAGCAAAGTAGAGTCTAACATCTGTCCAAAATCACTTGGGGTTGAAACATACATAAACTCAACCTTCTTGGGACTTCCCTGTTGGTCCAGTAGTTAAGACTCCATGCTTCCACTGCAGGGAGCATGGGTTGGATCCCTGGTTGGGGAACTAAGATCCCACATGTGGCATGGTGTGGCCAAAATAATTTTTTAAAAAATCAACCTTCTTGTCATAGGTACCATCAAATAAAAACTTTACATTGTAAATATTCAAGAACTGATAATAAGGGACAATTTTATTAGCTCACAATCACAAATCATGCTTATTAACCTGAATAATGGATGACAAATAGAATTCATCTGATGTACAGGCCCTGGGCTCCTGGTTGGTGGGTTGAAGAAGCTGTTTAGACACATGCCGCCCAGGATTCTTTGCCACCCTCTGCCATGGGCATGGTAGAAGGAAATGGTGGCAGGAATGTCACGTAATTGCCATCTCAACTCTGAGTAATTTTTAGTGATTAAACAGCAAAGTTCTGGAAAAGGGCCTCAAGAACTTTTCTTTAGCTAAACATAGTACTTGTGAGTTTATCTATGCATGACATAGACGAAGCTTATATTTTTTGATATTATATGATATACAAATATATAAGATATACAATTTAGTTGCTACATTTAGTTACAAAAAGAATTTCAATGCAAAGCCCACATTGTACTTCCCCAAACACACCTCACTGATTGAGAATTTAAGTCTTTAGGCAAAATTTTCAGCGGACACTTCTGTTTTTTAAAGGCAGAATTTTATGATAGGTAATTAATGTCAAAGAAACTTGCCCTGACTTTTCAAGGTGTGACTAACTAAAGTATATTCATAACAATTGTGCCTGCAAAAATAAGGCAACGTGGCAGTGACCCTTTGGAAATACAGCCTGGAAGTTATCCATTCAGGTATAGGAGAAACACAGTTTCAAGTATAGGAAAAAACACAGTTAAAAGGAATACAGACTATAGGAGCAGCCAAGGCTGTGAGTCTTTGATCAAAAATGACTTGGCAGAACAGTTTTACTCCAACTTCCACTGAAGCCAGTGCCTAAGGCTTTAGTTGGAGCTTTGGTGGGAATTATGCCCATTTCCTGCCTTAAGAGAGCTGGATGAAGCACGAGGAAGATCATGAGGAGGTAGGAAGAAGCAGTCTTCTCATCTCTCCTACATAATTCTGCAAACAAGAGCCATCTTTACCTGGAAACCCATTTAAATACTCAGCCTGTCTCTGGGGCTTATTTCATTTTATTTTACTTTAACAACTTTATTGGAGTGTAATTGCTTTACAATGGTGTGTTAATTTCTGCTGTATAACAAAGTGAATCAGTTATACGTATACATATATCCCCATATCCCCTCCCTCTTGCGTCTCCCTCCCACCCTCCCTATCCCACCCCTCTAGGTGGTCACAAAGCACCGAGCTGATCTCCCTGTGCTGTGCGGCTGCTTCCCACTAGCTATCTATTTTACATTTGGTAGTGTATATATGTCCATGCCACTCTCTCACTTTGTCCCAGCTTACCCTTCCCACTACCTGTGTCCTCAAGCCCATTTTCTATGTCTGAGTCTTTATTTTAGAGATTACATCTTATACGGTATATCCATCCATCCATATACAGATAACTTGTATAACACTTGCAATTAAAATGTATTTTACTGTTATGACAAAAGCATCTGAATCTCAATTATTTGGTAAACCTATAACAGTTATTCTTTAAAAGGCCTGTGCACATATATACACACCAAAAACAATTGCAGCTCGTAATTTTGTGGCTGAATTAGCACTGAGGTTAATATTTAAATTGTTAAATAAATCCTAAAATAATAACCATAATGCTAAATAATAATAATTCTGTAAAGCATTTCTAAGTCCTATGATGTGTTCCTTTATTTTATGCTCTAATAAATTTCATTTGGGAGAGTGCAACTAAACTCTGGGACTGCCTCTAACTTTATATATATGTATATCTATATTTTATCTTTCAAAGCTCACATATGTCGCTTAACTACTAATCGAGTTATTGAAGAGACCCAGCAACCCCCAGCGTCTCGCAAGAACAACGCGGCAAATGAGCGAGGTGGTGCCCAGCGGGCTGATGACTTCATATGCGGCGTCCCGGCTCGGTGACCCACAAATCTCCTTTGATGTGCCAGGCAGGAGAAAGAGCTTGAAAGGATGAGGAGGAGAGGGGGCCCGATGAAGCCATCATGCGACAAGAATCCTAACACTGTGGCAGAAAGAAAGAAAAAAAAAAAAAAAAAAAAAAAAGCGAGAGCAGGGGCAGGAGAGCGCGCGGGCGGAGCTGATAGAGACGTCGGAGGCGCAGGAGCGACCCGCGCGCTTCGGAGCATCCAGGCAGCGCGACCACCGAGGACACTGCCAGCGCGCGGCAGGCCAGGCCGGGAAGCAATCTTCTATAAATTAAAGAAATCTCCATGGAAATTAGCATGAAACATTTTCTAATCTGCCGCTTTTCACTGCCGACAAGGGTCACTGGTTTAGCTTCCCTCTTATTTTATTATTCCCCAGCCACTTCCTGGCATCTTTATACCCTTCCATCCCAGTAGGGGTTTTCAGCCCGTCCAGATTGTCACCTTCCTATGATTCTTAACCCTTTTAGATCATCTTTCCTGAAAAGGGGTATATTATTCTGATTGCTGCTCCTGCTTTTATTATTGTTATCATCACTACTAATGTAGCTGCTGCTAGCATCACCACTGCTGTTACTACCACGCTACCATGACATTATTATTACTCCTGCTAATACTATCGCTAGCAGCAGCACACACGGATGCAGGGAGCCTCAGAGAGCAGCCCCAGCCTTTCTAATCTCTGGGCAGTGCAGTCATTACCTTGCACCGGTTTTATTTCCAAATCCAGCTGTCAGGTGGGCAAGCCCGCAGCTGCCTTGTCACCACCTTAAGTGTCACAGGCCTGTTGGTTGCTCTGATGATCTAACGGGATGGACAAAGGTCAAGCGCCCTCGGCTGCACCTAAAGTGCCGGTGCACCAGACAGCTGGCACCCGGGCAGGGAGAGGACACAGTGGGCGTCACAATGCGTGCATGTGTGCGCAAGCATGGATGCATGCCCTCAGGCGTGCTACCTAACCTCTCTGAGCTTCTCTTAGTAAAATGCAGCTGATACATTCTCATGAAGTTGTGGAGAACATTACGGAATGTAGTGGGAATGAAAGTGCATGGGCAACCATAGATGCCCAGGAAACAACTACCACCATTATAAATAAGATCTACACACCCTGCAACATTTTTTAAAATTATGTTTAAATATTAAGTGAAAATTATTCATTTAGCTATCTTATTCATTAAACATCTCTAAATGTAGCCTTTGAGCATCAGGAGTCAACTTCCATAAAATAAACTTTAAAAAAGTTAAAAACTGGGAATTCCCTGGCTGTCCAGGGGTTAGGATTCCCCGCTTCCACTGCAGGAGGCACAGGTTGGCCAGGGAACTAACATCCCGCATGCTGCACAGCACGGACAGAAAAAAAAAAAAAAAAAAAAAAAGTAAAAAGTAACATGCATTGAGTGCTCACATGTGCTAGTTTTCTTTACAGACACTATCTCATTTAAACCCTACAGGAACTTAATTGTGCTGAGTTCTTTGCAGTTAAACGTTCTGCTGCCCTTCACCTACGTATTGTTAGTTCCTCAAATAGTTCCTAACCCGTGGTAGAGCCCTCTTGCTATTATCAAATGCTTTTGGGTTTCATGTACTACAAGAACAATACATATCTTATTTAATCTTCTCAAGAAATCTGCAAGTTAGGCATCATTGCCATTTTGTAGATGGGAAACAGTTGAGAAAGTAGAAGAGCTTGCCATAAATCATACCTTTATTGATCGGTAGTTTTGAAATTTGAGGGTTTGACTTATCCCAGAGGCCAAGTTCAATTCACCAATGATCTCCATCTTGTGAAAGAAAAAAGGGAGGCCAAGAGAGATGAAGGACTTTTCCAAAGATGCACCACCTATAAATTGCAGCCAAGATCTACAACAAGTTTACCCAGCTTTGGAGTATATGTTATCTCCACGGGAGCTCAGGGAGGCAACCAAGCTGTTGTTTTTAAAGTTACATCCAATTTCAGGCTTCAATCCTACATTTTGTATGAGTAGATCCAGCTATAGTCATCTTCACCACTTTGTAAAGAGTTTGTACATAGTCTTTTCTAGCTTTTTGTGTGTTTGGAAATCTAGAGATCTCTTTGAAACTTTATAAATGACCCAATATCTTATTCCCAGACAGCAGAGGGTATGTTGAAACACTATCTAAAAAATAAAGCCAGTTGTTTTCTACAGTATACAGACAGTTAAGACTTGAATGATAATAATTTCTATAATAATTAGTATTTGCTTTCATCCTGTTTAAAACCTGTGATTTTCTTTTTTTTTTTGGTATGGAGCATTAATTCAATAAACACTGACTTTACATAAAAATAAAATTTTGTGAACAAAATTCTATTTCAGAGTCATAGGGAAATTCATTATAAATAATGTTATTGTAAATTATTTTGTAAAACTGGATATTTTGAATGGAAATAATTATACTTTTAATTTCATTTTGGTATCTCCAATTTCCTGTGTATGTGTATATGTACACACATATCTGTGATAAGTGAAGGTTCATAGTATGATAACAACAGTCTGGGATAGGCAGGTAACAGGATAATAGGATGTCATACAGGAAAGTCATGGAGTTTGGAGGATATGTCCTATCTATTACAAATAAAATATAGAATCAGATACTTTATACTGTTGCTGATTGAGTCACAGTGTGGTTAGCGAATATCCACTTCTTTTAGACTGGATCCCGAGGAAAGTTTCCAGCACTGACAATGTTAAAGAATTTTGGGCATATTGATATTTGGTCCATGCCTCAGAAGCTGCCCCAAATTCCTAAAGTACATTCTGGGAATATTAACTTCTTTTGATGCAAAATGTGCCAGAATTCTGAGTTTAGCAGGATGGCTGAATCCAGCTCCCAACACTCCTTTATCTGCTGCTTTTGCCTCTTTTTCCAGATAACTTTATCCCAAATCTCCCCTCTGAGCATTGCCCTCAGCTCCAAGAAAATGTGTGGTGTGTGAGAGCAGGACTAATGCTAAGTACTCAATGCAATGGAAAGGCATGAAGAAAGCAAAGGCCAACATGAAATGCACATATAAATATGATTGAAGTTAGTGTATAACTTGGGAAATGAATATATTTCATATAAAAATTTAATGCAAGAATTTAAGTGTAACTATAGAGGTTTTTTGGTTGTTTTTTTTTTTTTTTGCGGTACGCGGGCCTCTCACTGTTGTGGCCTCTCCCGTTGCGGAGCACAGGCTCCGGACACACAGGCTCAGCGGCCCTGGCTCACGGGCCTAGCTGCTCCACGGCATGTGGAATCTTCCTGGACCGGGGCACGAGCCCGTGTCCCCTGCATCGGCAGGCAGACTCTCAACCACGGCGCCACCAGGGAAGCCCTGGCATCTATTTTTTAAACATATTAATCACACTTATTTTAAAGTCTATGTCTGATAATATCATTTTCTGGAGTATGGTATATGTGTTTATTTCTATAATGTTTTTTTTTCTGCTGCCTTATAATCATTTAATTCTACCTTTTAATATGCTTGAAAACTGTTGATTAAATGACAATTTAAAATATATATTACATAGTTGTCTAAGGTTTTGGCTGCATCCATCTCCCTCCAGAAAGTATTTTCTTTTGATTTTTGATAGGTAGTTAGCGAGAGTGAAGATCATCTTAAATCTAGCCTAGAAGCGATCAAATTTAAACCTTGCTTTAAGTCTTTATGAGGTCTAGTCTTTTTCTGACTCACCTTTACACAGTGCAATTCAAAAGAAATATGAGACACACATATCATTTCAAACATTAAATGGCTCATTTAAATGGTAGGAAGGAGAAGGAGAAAGTAACTTTTATTATTATTTTTTTAGCCAAATATATCCAAACTATTATTGCTTCAGCACATTATCAATGTAAGTTTGTTAATGGGATATTTCACATTCTTCTTTTTTGTAGTAAGGCTTCAATATCTGCTCTGTATTTTGCACTTACAGTGTATTTCGATTTGGACTGGGTGCATTTTACATGCTCCATGGCCACATTATAGCTTTTGGCTACTATATTAAACAATAACTTACTCCTAAATCATAGCCCTCTGATGGTCCTAACTGGAACTCTGGACTATTTACCACGACACCTTTTTTTGAGGTTCCTGGCTTCCAATTTTATCTCCTCAACGTCATGAGACTTCCATAATTTCTGCTTGACTTCCTAGACTTTTAACTGCTACTTTGTGTTGGGCTTAGTTATGAATCAGCAAATGCCTTCATGGGAAATGTGGAACAGAATAACAAGCTCACCTAAACACACTTAATTCTTTCTGGCATTTTGGTCTCTCAGTCCTGGTTGCCCGGGTAGCATGGAACTCCAAGATTCTGTCTTTCCTTTCCTGTAATACTGCCAACAATCAGCTCAGATTCCTGGCTCTATCCTGCCATTTTCCACTTAACTTTGTAGTCTCTTGGACCTGTGTCCCATTTTTTTCCTTGAAAAATACAGAAGTCCTTGTGTAAAATATACATATACCACAGTACATGCCACAGAACTAATATTTATCAAAACACACTCTTTCAGGGATACGTGTCACACTCAATGATTCACTGTTAAAATGAGAACAAGAGAATTCCAGGGCTTGAGTCACGTGTGCTTTATATTAAAAATGATAAATCATCTTGTTATACCTTTATTGAGGTAGAAACTATTGACAAATCCCCAAGCTGAAAGAAATTAGCAAAAATTAACTCAAAACTGAAGGAAAAAATGAGAAGTACTCAATGACCAACACGCAGAAGCCCTAAAGGAAATCTCAAGAAAAAAATGATAAAACTTCAAAAATAATTGTTAAAATAAAGAAAAAATATTTATAGAAAATAACTAAGTAAGGAAAGAATCTTGGAATCTTAAGACTTGTTATCTGAATTCAATATAATGTGAAAAATTACATTTCATCCAAATGTTAGTCAACTCATTTTTAAAAAATTTTTATTGGAGTATAGTTAACTTACAGTGTTGTGTTAGTTTCAGGTGTACAGCAAAGTGAATCAGTTATACATATACATATATCCACTCTTTTTTGGATTATTTTCCCACATAGGCCATTACAGAGTATTGAGTAGAGTTCCCTGTGCTATACAGTAGGTACTTGTTAGTTATATATGTCAACTCATTTTTTAAGTAGATAGGAACTATATTCAAATTCAGTGAGGGTTTATCTGGGATAAAAATAAGTCAACATGGTTAGTATAAGAGAGTGTTTGAGTTTTCTTATTGATTGTACTGATTTCATTTTCTAGGCCAGGCAATAACTGCTTAGTATGGATGTGAGTAACTAATTAATTGCTTGCCTTTTAGTGTGTTAAAAAAAACATACACCAATATAATGCTTCCTCTTAGGATCAGCTTTGTTTATTCCATATCGTTGTATAGTGACTACCACACTAAAAACAGGGGATGGACACTCAGTTGCCTAGAACATATTTATCTGGATGCCAGACCATTCCTAAACTATTACTTTTCATTCCACTTTGATTTCTTCTGCAGAACTGGTAAGCCTCATTTGTAAGGTCACCTAGCACTAGAAGTGAAGGTCTTGAAAATGCAGCTTTCACAAAGATAGATATTATGTTCAAAGAGTGGTTGAGCCATGTTCAGGAGTAAAGAGAAGATCACAAGAGAAGAGCACATATGTCTGGAGAGACAAAAGCAGGGAGCCCTCCAACTTTTCCTCTTTTACCCCAAAAGACAATGACCATTTTCCTAAGGAAAGTGATAAAATAGACAATTTTTAACAGTGTTCTAAAACCAGTCCCTGCCTTTCTATCCAACTTCATCTTACACATCTCTCCCCACTGCCCCAATACCACTGGAATCCTTTCTGTTTCTCAAATGTATTCAACCTTCACTCTACACTGTACATTCATCCATACTGCTGCTCTCTCTAAGTCTGAAGCCCCCTCAGATGGGTTAAGTTCTACATATCCCTAAAATCCCAGCTTCACGTTAATTTCCCTGGGCATGTATTTTCAGACCCTGTGGATCTCACTGAATGTTTATATTTGTAGTTTTGTAAATGATTCTCTTCCATTGATCAGCAAGGGCATGGATCACATTTTTGTTGTATAGTGTTTTATCCCAGTGCCTGTGTCAGTACTGGTGTCAAAGAACATAACTATTCATCTCATAAAAAGAAGATGAAATCAGTAAATAAATAAATAAACTTTCCCAGGATTCTAGGAACTTTTGTTGTTGTTTTTTTTTTTTTTTTTTGCGGTACGCGGGCCTCTCACTGTTGTGGCCTCTCCCGCTGCGGAGCACAGGCTCCGGACGCGCAGGCCCAGCGGCCATGGCCCACGGGCCCAGCCGCTCCGCGGAATGTGGGATCCTCCCAGACCGGGGCACGAACCCTCGTCCCCTGCATCGGCAGGCGGACTCCCAACCACCGCGCCACCAGGGAAGCCCTCTAGGAGCGTTTGTAAATTATTTCTTACAAGAAACAATCAAATTATTGTGATTTTGAAATAAACAGAAAAAATAAATTTAGACCTGGAATGGATTTTTAAGAAACTAACATATAATCATTTCATCTCACTGATAGAAAGCTGAGTTCCAGAAAGCATCAGTGGTTCATTACTTCAACTTATATTGATGATAATAACAATATCCAAGCCATCACAGTCAATGGCAGACTAGAGCACAATGCAGAGTTCCCCTTATCCACTCCAGCATATTCTCAGAAATTCTCAGCAATGGTGTAACAACACACCAGTGATAAAGTAGTAAAGTTTTTAGAGAATTTGTTTCCCTAAAAGTCAAATCAATGCTATCCCTAAAACTGAGTCACTCTAATCTACATACACTTGAATAGCAATTTTAGTTTTCTTTTGGAAATAAAAACGTTTATTAAATTAGCTAGAACATTTTACCTACAAGTACAGAAAACCTAACAAAAGGTGGTTTATTGTAATAATGACTTTCATATGTCACATAATAATCAGTCCAAGGATAGGGCAGTGCAAGGATAATTCACAAGCTTAATGATATAATCCATAAGCCAGGTTCTTTTTGTCTTCCTGCTCTGCAAACCTTGACATATTGGCCTCTGTTCTCATGTTTTTTTTTTGTTTGTTTTGTTTGCAGTATGGCTGCAGCAGTTTGAAGCAACATATACTCACAGAAAAACTTCCAAAGGCAGTCGATGTTTCTTTCCATTTTAACAAGAGAAACTTCCTCAGAATATCTAGTTAAGTCTCTCACTGGCCACAGCCCTGTCACAAGCTCACTTCTGAACCAATTACTGACAACACAATAATAGAACCACTATGGCTAACTCAAACCAATCAGCATTTTCTTTTTTTATTGAAATATAATTGATTTACAATATTATGTTAGTTTCATGTGTACAGCAAAGTGATTTAGTTATATATATATTTTCTCAGATTATTTTCCATTACAGGTTATCACTAGACATTGAATATAGTTCCCTGTGCTACATAGTAAATCCTTGTTGCTAACCTGTTTTATGTATAGTAGTTTGTATCTGTTAATCCCATACTCCAAATTTATCCTCCCCCTCCCTTCCCCTTTGGTAACCATAAATTTGTTTTTTATGTCTGTGAATCCATTTCTGTTTTGTATATAGATTCATTTGTATTAATTTTTAGATTCCACATATAAGTGATATTATATATTTTTCTTTCTCTGTCTGACTCACTTCACTTAGCATGATAGTCTCTAGGTCCATCCAGGTCAATCAGCATTTTCTTGCTTGCCTTGGAAAAGGGCACAGTTTCCCTTGAAGCAAATGGGTACTCAGAAGAAGGGCAAGTGTGGAGGAATTGATGTCTGTAGGCAATGAAGAGTCCTTGCACATTTATTTTAGATATATTTTTGTAAAAATCAGGTGACTGACTAATTGGGATCCAACAGGCATAATGTCAACTATTTTTGATCTTTGTCAAATTTTACACTAAGCATGAATATTTCAACTTCCTTCTGAAGTCTTAATCTCTGGTAAAATACTTCCCAATTGTAAACATTTTATAAGATCAAACATTATTTAATTAATCAGAACTCAAACTGTATCTATTAAACCATGTAAAAATAAATGCATTTTTGCGCCACTACTCATCCAACAGCTATTTCTAGGATACTGTCTTAAAGGAACAAATACCCACTATTTAAATGAAACATCAATATGAAGACACATCCAGAGGATCTGATTGTATTGTGTCAGATAAAATTAGTATGCCAGGAGCTCAAATGTCGTAAAGACAGAAGACTCAACTTCGTAAGGGATTTATTAGCAGTCAGACATAGTGCATTGTCCTGCACAGACGTATGCTGTCTATGCCAAACATTCATGATGCTATCTTAATGAATAGAGAAAGAACTCATTTTGAATCTTTAAAGTTTACCACCAAGTTGAATAATTACACTGACTATTGGGGAAAAAAAAAAAACACCTCTCAAATTTTCCATGTTCTTTTCTCATATAAAAACATTATTTCTCTCCTAAATCTTCCCCCTGACACTCAGCCATTGTACACCATATCAAATAAACAGATAAAAATATTAATTTCCCCCCTCTCTGTTCTACACTATGAATGTTCATGTTTATTTATAATCACACTGGTTCTCTTGGGCTGCAAGCAGACTTTAGGAGAGGGTTCCTGTGTCGGTTTATTCTGTCTACATCACACTTAACACAGTGTCACGTGCAGGAATGTGCTTTATGATCAATATCAGGAATTGGACTGTGAAAGGTAAAATTAAAATGAATTTTATACTTAAGTTAAATAAACAGTAGCTCCCCATTCAGGGGAAGAATACTGTTACAGGAAAAATATGATCTAGCCATTATCTTCACATTAATACTAATATTGGGAGTCAGGTTTAAGAATGGAAAGAGAAATGAAAAAAATATTATGATGACTTAGCCATAACTTGATAATTTGTTATATATAAATATAAATGTATATATAACTATATACACACACATATAAAACTATACAATTTTTTAAAAAACACAAATAGTATTGTTGTACTTACTGAAGTTGGAGTCCACAGAAATCAATCCTGTTAACATGACCACAAAGGCTACTGGAGAGCTCAAAGTCTTGAAGTCAGGGTGTTGTATGGAGCCTGATGGCAAGTAGAAAACATAGACCAGGACTTGACCCAGGAAAAAGGCTCTGGACAGAAAACTCTTCTGGCTCCACTGCCCCTATTATCTCTGGTAGCTCACTTCTGGAACTGCAAAACTCCCACCAATGATTTCAACACTTCTGAAACCAAATTAAATTATTTCTAAAATGCCCCTTATCTTTTCATTACTCCTTCAATATATATTCCCAGTTAGCTAAGCCTAGGACCAAAACCTCACTCCAGCTACTATGGAGCGAGAAAAGAAAATTGTATGGTCCTTTTTGTTTCTGAAATGGAGTCCCACTAAACCAATGCAATGGGGAAATTGTCCAAACTACAAAGGGCATAGAGACGCTGAGTAGCCAAGAGAATAAAAAAGGACTATCACCATTTGTCATTTGTGTAAATACTTCTTCCTATGCTTAGACTTCCAGAAAGGAAAAAAGAAATGGATACTCAGACCATCACACAACCATGCAACAATAAGCATACTCACTCTTTCCCCAAAGGGAGACAAAGTAATGTCTCATCAGTTATTTCATTCCAGCTCAAAATCCACTAATGCCCATTCCTGTTATGCAGGCACCATCCCATGTTGAAATTCTGCTTTCATGAACCAAATGTTAAGTAGCGTACACCATATACAATAATGAAGGAAAATAAAAATAAATTGGAGATTAAGGTATGTAAATATATTCATCATATGGCAAAAACAGACATGTAGGTGTTATTATCCTCATTTGTACAACTGTGTATGAAAGCAGAGCCTCTGTTTATGACTTCTCTCCTTCATTACTCATTCTGCATACTCTGCCTTCAACCAGCACCCCAGCTGACCAAGTAGGTTGTTTTTGGTTGTTAACCTAACAAGTTACCCAAACCTTTATTGTAGTTGCGTCCAAGCCTTTGGCAGTCTTTCTAGTTTATGATATTTTTCTTTCATTGAACTACACTATCATAAATAAGAAGGTGCCCTGAGAGATCACATGGATTACACCCATAATTATTCTTCTTCATTGTAAACTAATAGCCCTATTTTTTCTTCAAAATCAGGATCAGTTATGCCAGCCAATACTAAATTTCCTATCATTTCATTTTTTTTCTAGAGTCATAAGAAGCTGAAAATGACAATGTTATGAAAAGAGCTTCTATACCAATGGAAATGTTGTGTCCTGGTGGAAATATGCTTCTCTTATGGCCTAATATCTCTAAAACAGCACACCCCAAATTTATGGAAATGAGAAACAAAAATTTTTTAAGTAACTGAGATTTCAATAGGCCATTCAAAGATTTTATAATGAAAGATACTTCTGGGTTATATCAAATAAAACAAGGCTAATGATTCAAAACATATCAGTCCTTTACCGTTTTTCCTCTCAAGTACTTTCCCCAGTAGAAGAAATAATATGTGGAAATCTGTAACAATGTTAGAGCAGTAAGAACCCTTATAGTATTCCTTGAAGGTGCTTGATGGGCAAGGATACAAATCCATATTAAATATCTATGCCAGTGAAAAAAACTGATACAACCTATCTTGGAAGGGTTTTGACGTTATTACCCTGTTATGGACACCTGGATGGTCCTCTTTGATGTAATATATATCTGTATTTTAGTGTTACTTATAGTGGATGGTAATTTGGACATCCATGAGTGGGCATAGCCTGAATGGTGCATGTTTTTAAGCCATCATGAGCCATCATGGAACCTTGTTCCATGACCACTTAAAATACATAACAGAACAAGAGAAGGATACTTCAAGAAAATCACTACTGATTAGTAAGAGCCTCCTCTGCAGTGGGTGTGACCTTTGGTAAGCATTCCAAAATAACCTCACAATCTGTAATTTTTCTGAAAGACACATACCTCCTCCCTAAATGCCCTTGCTACAGTTTTCCAAACTTGCCCCTTTAATCCCCTGAGCACATGGACAAACCATTAGCCAGAGCAGTGGGTCACTAGAAAATTCACTATAGTGGTGAGACCTTGTATGTTTGTGCAATTTATCTTCAAACCTATGGCCTGCATATATCTTGCCAAAGTATTTAAGATACCTGTTAATTCTTTCTCTCCAGATGCTATTAATATGGAATTATCCATGTAGTAGAACATCAAAATGTCCTTGGGAATGATGAGACAGTCAAAGACCCTGGAAACTAATTTGGACATGGATGAAAACAAAAGACAAGACATTTAGGGTATATCACTGTCCTTGTTTGTTTAGGCAAACTTCTATTGATACTTTCTATTTATTAGGAGAGAGAGGAAAACATTACTAAATCCACAAATGAGTTCCAAGTGCCAGTGAGTGTGCTGAGTTTCTCCAGCACAGAAATCACATCTGGAACAGCAGTTACCCTTAGAGTCAAATCTATTTCATTTGAGGTAATTCAGGCTTATTGTCTGAGGTTCCTCACTTTCTGTACCTCTGCTACTGGAGACATAAGTGGAGTTATATTATGATCACCACTCCTGTATTTCTCAAGTCTTTGATAGCAGCATTAATCATACTTTGGAGGAAAAGATTTCCCTAGGGATGGGTTATTGCTTTTAATTTTTTTAATTTACCATATTTCATTAAGAACAAGAAGTTCCAGGGGAAACTTTACTTTATGGCTCATCAAAACTAGTGGAGATTTTGTTAGTACTGGTGTGTGTGTGTGTGTGTGTGTGTGTGTGTGTGTGTGTGTGTGTTGTATCTCAAAAATAGAATGATTTGGGAGTCCATTGAGCCAAATATTTTTTTATTATCTGATATTTATGGACCACTGTGGTATTTGGGACTTTTGTGAACAATAGTGTTAGCACTGAGTTAGTGTTTACTAATCTGCAAAAGGTCTGGATACTTTCATTTTCCCAGTGATTAATGGCTCCATATTCCTTTGAGAAAGACTTGAAGAAAGAAACATGATACAAACTTTGATATTATTACAAGGTCCAATCATGATGCTATCTGCCTCTATTTCATTCGAGGAGAACTGGGTCTAGCAACTGATTCAGGTATTGGGACTGGATTTAGGATAACAAATTTATACTATGGTTTCTCAAGTTTGACCAAAATTCATCAGACATGAAGCCCCACCCTCCCCCAACATTCACAAAGTATTGTGCATATCACTTAGGAATCTTCTAGAAACTTTGAATGGGCTTTGTCCTAAGGAATCTCCAAATGATTAGCCAGGGTCAAAGACTTGAGGGTTTGTTTACCATGCTGGTCTTTTTATCGTGGAGATTAAATGCAACTACTTGGCCTCTGCTCCTCTGTAATTCTCTTACACACTGAAACCAGAAACCTATTTCCAGTACAATCCCTCTCATAAGCATCTTAAATCCGAAACAAATTACTAATAAGCATGTTTCATAGATCTTGGTGCTTTTATGACACAATATTTTTCTCAAAGTCTTGGTAAAGAAAGTATCTTTTGGTCTTTCTCAGGGGATATAGTTAGGAAATGATTTATAGTAACACATGGTAAATGCACCCCAATCTCCCAATACCGAAGTTATGCGGGCTTCTTCTATGTATTATACCAAGGAAATTTTTGGCATTTCACCTGTTTTCTTTCTTTTAAGTTCATGTTATCTTTGAGTTCCAGGTTTCAAATTTTAGGCATCTATCGAAGCAAATAATGAAAATCCAGGAAATCCAACCAGCATCCTGAAATCATATCAATTAATTTGATCAAATCAAAAGTAAGGATCTTCCCTTATTTTAAGAACAAGCTCATATCCATTCCTACACATATTGTACAGATTTTGGTCAACAGGAATTATTAAAACCATATATGTTTTTTAACATAAAAACATTCTCATGAAGGTTCGCTTTTATAGTTTTCTCCAGAAGTATTCTGGGATAGAATGTTTGTTACATTCAGGGAAGTAAGAAGAGTTTAGGAATGAATGCTCACAACAGATGGCTAAGAAGAATGATCTGCTTATAGGTAAGAAACTTAGGAAAGAGAGTTACTTAAAATACCTTCATGCAACAGTGAAAGTCTGATCAACAGGGAAAGAGGGCTTCCAAGGGAGTTGCAAAACCTCTGAATTTTCCCCATACATTCTCATTTAAATTCTATTTTTTTCCAATCACTATCCTATTGATCTAAGATCTGGTGAAGCTTTGAATTTAACTGATATTTTCATTCAGTGTCTGCAAATTAAACACTCAGTTTAGGGTATGGCTACCTCATCTCCGTGTCAACATAAGACCCAACAAGAGATGGAGGGATTCTTCTGGTCCCCAGAAGAAGTTTAAGGCAGCGGTCCCCAACCTTTCTGGCACCAGGGACTGATTTTGTGGAAGACAATTTTTCCACGATGGAGGGGGAATGATGGTTCAGGCGGTAATGCGAATGATGAGGAGTGATGGGAAGCAATGCGGAGCAGCAGATGAAACTTTGCTCGCCCCCCCGCCGCTCACCTCCTGCTGTGCGGCCCAGTTCCTAACAGGCCGAGGACCAGGTTGGGGACCCCTGGTTTAAGATCTCTGAATCTTCCCATATATCCTCAATTTAATTCTTAGTGTTCTAATCCTTTCTAACCATTTTCCTAACTTTGACATAAAATATATAGTGAAGCTATGCATTCAGTAGATACTGTAATTTAGCTCAAACATTAAACTTTGGCAGCTTCCACTCTACAGAAGCCTGAGATAAAATCAAGAAAGTCTCTGGATTTTAATTGATGCCTTAAACAAAGTTTTTCAAAATTTTAGCTTGTCATCACCTTTCAGCACCCACCTTGGCTTGCTCTTGTCTTTCATTCATGGCAGTGACAAAATGGCCATTCAAACACTTGTCTTTCAGGAAGTGCCTATTCTAGGTGACCACAGGCCATCACTTGTGGTATTCTATTACATATCATGTGTTTCCATATTTCCAACCTAGGAGACTATACTAGCTCCAAATAGTTAAGGTAACCCATTGCAAATACCTATATTAATCATGAGTTCCACTGCTTATAAGACACTCTCTATTCCCAATATCTATAAAGTTCAGATTTCTTGATCTGAAGCAAAAGAAAACAACTCTGTCTAATTTAAGCATAATAGAAACTTACTGGAATGAATTTGTGGCAAAACTGACAGTAGAAAATGGTTAGAGACCAAAAGTGATTATGCAGCAGAAAGACATGCAAAGTTAAAGCCCAGGAATGAAACAGGTAGGTCACCATTCCTTGACACTGCTCCCGGGGGACACTGATGCCATTGCCCCTTCCAATACTGTTGTCTCTGCCATAAATACTTTATAAACGGTGTCTATGCTTTTACATTACTTTTTGTATTTGTTTTCTAGTGCCACCATAGTAAATTATACAAACACAAGCAGTTTAAAGCAACACAAATTTATTATCTCACAGTTGTGTGGGTCAGAAAACTAGGCACAGCATGGCTGACCTGTTCTGTGTTATGGGTTTCAAAAGGTGTCACCAGGGCTGCATTCCTTTCTGGAGGTTTTGAGGATGAATCTGCTATCAAGCTCATTAAGGTTGTTGGCAGAATTCAGTTCCGTTTGTTGCAGCACTGAGGTTCCCATTTTCTTGATAGTCATTAATGTGGGTCATTCTCAGCTCCTTAAAGGCTACAACCTTTCTCTACTTCATGGCTTCCTGTCTACATCATTAAAGCCAATAATGGCAAGTAGGGTCCTTCTCATGCTTAGAATCCCTCTGACCTCCTCTCTATCTCACCTTGCCTCTGCCTTTCTTTCCTGCCTCATCGCTCTGACTTTTCTGCCTTCTTCTTCTGTTTTTAAGGATTCTTGTGATTACATTGAGCCCATCCAGATAAACCAAGATAATCTCCATACTTTAACATCAGTCGATTAGTAAACTTAATTCCATCTGCAAAGTGCCTCACAGTAGTACTGAGATTAGCGCTTGATTGTATAACCAGGGGATGGAATCTTGGAGAACATCTTTGAAATTCTGCCTCCCACACTCCCTGAACTACAAAAGGCTAGTCAGAGCATACAGTCTAACAAAACAACATCTCCCATGCCTTAACCTTGGCTTCCAGGGAGTGGGCAGAAACAGTGTCTAGCAGAGTGAACCTCTACGGTGAGGCCTACCTAATATTTTACTTGTTCTAACACAATGGATTTATCAATCAGAGAAACAAATGGGTTCAGATCCTGAATGCCCCCTCCTCCAGTGAAATAACGTCCACTATTGGAAACAAAATTCCTTTTGTTCTTTAAATTGATGCATCTATTATTTTAACCCCATTAGTGAAATTAAACCATTAAATCTGCATCATTTAAATATACTTCTATTAATGATAATCAACTAATTGAGGAGTAATCCGTAAAAAGTTTCCTAATTAGAACTTAGTTCCCCAAATATCCATTTGCAATGAATAATTTATCATTTAAATGTATCCTGAAGAAAAATAAATTCTTAAAACATAAAAATAAAAGTGATTCTACATTTACAATTGGCTTCATACTGCATAAGCACATGATATAATTGTAAGGCTCTCTAGGAAAAGAATTATTAGAACAAGTTACAACTTCTGTGGTAAAAAAAAAAAAAAAATCTCATCAAATGCACTCACTTAAAACAGGTAAGCTCATAAGTCACTCGAAGTATAGAAAATATAAAAACTTTTTTTTCCTTTGTGAGGATAATTATACTTAATTGTCAAAAAAATTCATATACTTGTCTGCTTTTTGAGTTAAAGAGAGAGGTAATGTGAAGAAGAGTGCTTCAAAGCCTGCTTCTACTCCTATAGAGAACTTTTTTGTCAGGAGTAGTCCTTGACGCTGACTAACTTATTCACTCCATGCAGTTGAATCTTGTGAAATGTCTGGTGCAGGCTTTTCTTATTAAAAAAAACTAAACAAAACAAACAAACAGAAAACCTGAAAGGATTTTTTTCACTGGAATTTTTTAAAATAAATAAAATTTTCATCAAGACATCAACATCATTCAAGTACAAGTCTGGGTGACACAACTCCAAGTCCATTCCTGCCCTTTCAGCCATGCTTCTCTCACCCTCTAAGTTAGATGTGACCAAGAAAACTACCTCTGCCAGCTCCATCCCTTCCCTTATTTTTATCTCCAAAAGTAAACCTTCCCTTCTTATGTCAATCCACATTATACCCAACTCTAAACTTCTATACAAGCTGCAGACAATTCTCTCTTTAGATTATAACTACTGTAATTTCAGACTTTTCAGTTGAGGAACTATATTCTATTGTGTCATTGAATTTGTACAATTTTGAGACCTAACAGAATTGGTCCTTCTGAACAAATTCTTTAAAATCTTTTCTGTGTCAAAACACCTAAGGAAAACTTTCAGGTTTAGTACTGCTTCCATTACTTTCAGGAAAAAAAAAAAAAAAAAAAAAAAAAATTAGACTTCCATTTCTAGAACAGAATAGTATCTAAGAGACACTGATATCAACCTCTCCCTACTTAAAAAATCCATTAAATATTTAATAAAACATTTTAAACAATTTCTTTAAATGATTAGATATATCTGAAAGAAAATAAGGGAAATCCGAGGTCATCAGTGAGAAAGGAACATAGACTAAGCAGAAAAGCTATCAATAAAGAAACTTGCTATCCTGAGGATATACAAAGGTGCTAGAGTACCAGTGACAAGGAATGACTACAGACAATATTCTAAAATTATTGATGGACAGAATCTACATAAAGGTGGAACTCTCAGAAAAAGATTAAACTAGTTAAAGCAACCATTTAAGACAGTCTACAAAACAATGAGTCTTGCTTCTGGTTGGAAGATAAAAGAGCAACATCAACAACATAACAAATGGCCTGTCTTCATGTAAGACTGGGGACTGGGTTTACAATTTTTTTCATGCCTTTAAAAATTGCAAACATAGAGCTATAATTTAAAACAGACCAGATCTCTGGTGTCCTTGCACACCTGGCAGAAAAATAAATCTTCCCTGGTGGAAAGCATCCTCAAAGCAGGTGTCAAAAAATTTATATAGTTTGTTCAACAAAACACAAACTCATAATAAAATCTCAATGTACAAAAGAAAATAAGACACCATAAGTGGGAGTCAGCAGAAACAACCAAGAACAAAATTAGATCTGTAATAACTTCAATTATTATAATTATTGGATATATAACTAAAAACAAGTGCATTTGAAAAACAAGGGAAAAAATGAATTTGGGGCAAATGGCTACCAAAAATGACCAAATTAAAAAAAATTCCAAAAATTACAAATATTATAATTTCAATTAGAAAATTAATGACTGGTTTACATTAGTTTAGACACAATAAAGGAGAGAATTGCTGACCTGAAAGATTAATCTGAAGAATTATTAGTGATAATGTCCAAAGAGACAGAAAATATTAAAGTGAGGTTAGAGAGATATGGAGAGGAGAGTTTAACCAAATATATGTCTAATCAAAAATACATGTCTAATTATACTTCTAGAAGGAGAAAATTTAGAGAATAAGAGAAAGAAAATAGTACTTGAAAAAATCATGTCTGAAAGTTTCCTGCAATTATTTAAACACATGAATCCTCAGATTATTGAATCTCAGTGAGTCCCAGGCAAAAAAAAAAAAAAAACCACACCCAGATACATTGTAGTAAAACTGCAGAATTCTTCAGAAAAAAAGTGAATTTAATAACAGAGAGAAAAAAATAAAATAGCTTACCTTCAAAGAAATGACATTTTTGCTGACAAATTCCCAATAGTGAAAATGAAATATTGAAGAATGAAAAATTATATTTTAGAAGCCTGGGAGTAATCACCTGTAATTTAAAATTGTTAACTCTAGTGAAGCAATTTTTCAAGAAGACAGAAACTGGAACTGTTTTCCACCAAAAGATGGAATTCCTAAGGAAAAGAATCAAGAAGAAACAAAGTAAGCTCTAAAGGACATTCGGAAATGAAAAGGGAATGACAATTGAATACTTAACATTGCATAAGTCTTTTAAATTGCTGTTCAACTAATAATGATAAAGTGCCTAATTTGTGTGTTAAACAATGAAAGTTATGAACAGATATTGTAAGTATGGAGAGAGAGAGAGGTGATTGGAGTTAAAATATCCCAAGTCATTTGTTGAGGAGGCTGATAATACTTCCTTGGTCTTTGTTACATGAAGTTTGCAGGTTAAAACCTACAACAGAACCACTAAGAAAAGTAAGTAAGATTTATAATATCTAAATCACTTTGGGCAGGGAAAGATGCAATAAAAATAAAAAGCAAATATATATATGGATTTGGAAAATTGCAAGAAAGGAGAAAAAAGTGGAACAATGGAAAGGAGATACAAATTTAAAGCACAGAATAAATCCAAATAATCAGTAGTAATGTACTTTTTCTTTAAAAGTTACACACAGTCAAAGTAGATTTAAAAATAAAAATAAGAACACAGAAAGCATAAAAGTTAAGGATTGAAACAGATAAACCAGGTAAGTAGAAGCCAAAAATCAGCAGGTGGGATATATTAAAATCAGAAAATTGGACTTTAAGAGAAAGATACCACTAACAATAAAAAAAGGAAGTAGTAACAATACTAAAATATTTTCAATAAGAAAATACAAATATGAACCAAACTATCTTAGTCATGTGTATATGTTATATATATAGTTGTATATACTTTAGGATATGATGGGAAAAATGACAGAATTATAGTGAGAATTTATATTAACATAATGATGGGTAACTCTAATATACCACCCACAATAATTGATAGTTAAAACAAATGAAAAATTTATTAAGGACATAACATATTTAAAAGGACAGTCTTTTAATTAACATGTCAAACATGTTCCAAAATGTTAAAAATATGCAATCATATATAAAATGTAGAAAATATTACCCTATCATAAGGTATTTAAAAGTATGAGCAAATTTCAAAGGAAAAACATCATATATTATACAGTATAATGTATATTTATATATATTTATTTAAATATTTAATAAATTTATTTAAATACAAGTATTTATTTAAATATTTATACATTTAAATGACATATTATACTGAATATTATATATATATATTATATATATATATATTCCCTAAAAACAAAGGGCAAAGGACATGAACAGGTATTTCATACTCAGATTCATTAGTAATTAGAGATAAACAAATTAAATCCATAATAAAAATAATGAAATAGAAATTTACAGTAAGGTCTCCATATCCACAGGCTCTGCATCAGTGAATTCAACCAACTGCAGGTGAAAAATATTTGGAAAAATAAATTCTGGAAAGCTCCATAAAGCAAAATTTGAATTTGCTGTGCCTGGCAACTATTTACCTAGCATTTACAATGTAACAAGTATTATAAATGAGCTAGAGATGATTTAAAGTATAGGAGAGAATGTGTGTTGGTTATTTGCAAATACTGTGCAATTTTATTTAAGGGATTTAGCATACGAAAACTTTGGTGTCTGTGGGGGATCCCAGAATCAATCTGCAGCAGATAGCAAGGGATGACTATATTCACTTTATTGGTATACGTTTAAAAGTCTGAAAGTACCAAATTTTGGCAAGAGTTTGTACTAATCTCTAAAAGTTGGACATTTACACAGCTTATGAACCAGATTCCACATCTAGATCTATATACTTAGGAGCTGTGAATTCATTTTCTCATCTTCTCACCAAGTTCTTTCATTCAATCTAGGTCTACCTGCTAAAGAGAATGAAAAAAAAAAAAACACCTGCTAATATTAAGTCTTCTCAGGTGAGACGGGAAAGCTGGACTAATTATAAATACATACGTATTTTTTTGTTTGTTTATTTGTTTGTTTTGGTGGGGTGGGGGTGGGAATTGCAGACAAACTATGCTGAAAGCTGTTCTAGAATCATTGGCCAGTCATCACATCCTCTCCATTTCATGGTGAGCATTGCCAGTGGGTGGAGATGCCCCACAGTAAGCTCAGCAGACTAACTGCTCTCTGTTTAATGGACTGGGATGGGCTCACTGATTTCACTGATGGGAAGGAGACTGTGACACTTTGAAAGGGTCAGTCATAACCCTGATCAGTCATAATCCTGAGTGGTAAGGTTGGGATTTGGTCTTAGAAAAAGGAAGGTAGATTATGAGAATTAGTCTTTTTGAAGATAACCTAAGGTAGCCAGCTAGCCTCTCAGTTTCTTAAAAATTGAGGACACTTTCACCTTTTCATACCTGTTGATATGGAGACCACAATTATCATGTGTATTTAATACATTTATCTTACACTCTTTCCCATCTGTTGGACCCATCTCTGTGCTCCAGTCATTATCTGAATGCCTCCCAGTTTTGGTCAGACCCAATAACATTCGCATAGCTTTCCTGATAACTGAACAGTTCATTATTCGAGATTCTTCGACATGAAGAAAGAAAGAACATAGACATGAAAATAGAAAATAACACTCTTGAAAATGATGATGATTCCAATAAGACATTAAGTAAGTAGTAATTAAGTAAGAAAGTAGTAGGTAAATTAGGCACCAATTAAGTAAGTAGTCTCATTTCTGAATCTTCAACAAATATGCATTGAGGACCTTTTATCTGAATGGCACTGTATCTGATACAGGGAGAATGTGAAGCTGACTAAGAAACTAATTTTTCTCAGAGAATTTAGTTTGCAATGAGGAAACCACAAATCAATAACTAAAACAGAAGTTAAAATCTGTCTCACATCTTACAGTTGAAGCAGAATAAGGAAGAACAGATTGTGAGCACAGCAACCAGAAGACTCCATAAATCATTGGCATTTGCACATGGGAATTTTAGAAACACCATGAGGACAGGCACAGAGTTACGAATGTGCCTTCAATACAGTGAGAATAGAGAGTGTAAACAGTGAAATTGATAAAATTTGGCATGATATGAAGCCAGAAGGTTATGAGACTTGATTACAGAAGGTCTTGAATGTCATTTTAATGTATCTCAACTTTATACTTCAGGCTTCCCAGGCCCTGAAGACTATGAGGAATGGGAGAAATGTCAACTGACTTAGATTTTAGGAAGATAACTAGGGCAGCATGTGAATGACAGGTTTGAAGATCTGGTTAATGAGGAATAGTTAATAAGATACTTAAGGTGTCCAGGTTTATTCATATAATCGATTGAATAAAAAGTTCCTTATAGGAAGATTTTAAGTTGTTTTTCCCATTTCATTTCCTCAAGCTTTCATTTTGCCCAGAAGCCTATTCAAATTCAAACACCTATAGAGTTTTCTTCAAAACTATAATGACATTTTCAGGTACATAAATACAACACTTCAACAAGGATTCTGAGAAAAATATTAAATAGCTGATATAATCTGGTACCTTAATATTGGATTCAGAGGGATTTAAAAATATGTTTCTCTGTGATGAAAATTCACATTGTAAGAAGTACGTGATTTTTGAAAAGGAGAGGGCTGGTTACAAAGAGCATGAACTGCAAGTAAGTAGTGAAAAATATCCCTCCCCCCCCAGAAAAAATGACAAAGAGACACTTAAAAAGTTTAAGCAATATGCATATTTTAGATATTAGGCTTTGCCGTTTTTACAATGTATTTAATAGATTGGAAAGATCTAAAAAAATTTACCTGCATTGAGTATAAGAAATCATAGCAAAACCTTTTTATATTCAGAACCAGTGTTAATTAGATGTGACTTTGAGAAATCTTTTAAAGTGCAGGTGAGATGGAGAGCACAGCTGGTACAGAAACCAGCTAGTCAAGAACAATCTATTGAGCACATCAGTAGGAAAAGTCTTTCCCCAGAGACTCGTTATTTGATGATTGAAAAAGAATGTCTAGACATCAAATGGGTTTTGGACAGTTTAAGGTACTAAAGTATTTTCCTGGGGAAAAAAATTATATTAGAGGCAGATCATAGAGCTATACAATGGTGGAACAGAATGAAAGATGAGCGATACTCAGCTTGTAAGATATTATATTTCCCTGTAGCAATGTATTTGCATTTTCCCCAAGAGTCTCATGAATGAAAGATGGTGGTATGTTTGTTGAAGATGTTTTCTGGGTAATGAAATCACACTAGTGAATTATCCTTACTGTCCATGCAAGGCAAGATTCTCTGCAATCAAATCTCAATAAAAAGTTAAGGGAAATTTTCCCAGGCTTGTATCCAGTCATGCTTCTCTATAATAATCTCTATTGCCCATCTAATCATCCTAAAGGAAGGAGCCATTTCAGTTCCTGCAAGTTGTAAGTACAGGGATGAGAAGTATCAGCAGAGATTCTGTTGTGTGTTGTTTGGGCAACTAGAGAGGAAACTGTCTGATGAGTTGACCCTGATCTAGGATCAGTGTGATGTGATGACAGTGTGATTCCTCTCTCCTGACCATGCTCCCTCCTTTGAAGTTCATTTTATTTACTATTGTTTGTTTTCTCCCACATTAGTTCTAGTTTTCAGGATAAAATTTCTGCCATCTTGATAAGACTGCAATATCAAGTAAATGAAGACTTGGTGAATCAGGAGATCCTACCATTTTTTCCATCTTCACCAATACCAGTCATGTTTTTGGAAAAATAAATACTGTATGAGTATTGGATACCCTGGTTCAGCTGAACTATAATTTGGCTACTTTAGTAAAGTGGGTCTTCTTCCTCCAAAAATCTAAGGGCCTTCTATTTTTTATTGAAGGGGAAGGGAGAGGGTTGTGGTATACATGTGTTTTCAGGGTGAGGGTAATGAATGAGGAAAGTATGCATATGTAAGGGATGACATGGTGTTTGCCCTTTTCCAAGTTTTTCTCCTCTGCACCTCAGCCTGACAGACTGCTTCTGTGTTCCTATGAAGAGATGGCTTGGGATAGAAGTGAGAATTTGAGAAATTACTTCCATTTGGTTGATACTGAGTACAAATAGTTCTTTTTCCAAGTTTCAGTGATGATGTGTGACAGAAAGATGAGGAGAACCATTTTCCTCTCCGAGGAGCATGGTGAAAGTTGACACCTGAAGCTATCAGCTGGCCATGCTTGGTTGAGCAAGGTCTTCATGGGGACACTGAGATCAGAGACTGTGAAAGTGGCCAACCAACAAGTACTTCATCCTTAGACCTTGTTAGTTGGGAAAGATCTAAAACTGGTTTTACATTCTCAGTTTCCAATGGTTAAAAATTATGTATAAATTTAAAAATGTTGAGATCATAAGTCCCAATCTATGCAGCAGAAAAAAAAAATGCATGTCTTTCATATTTATTGGGAAGATTACTGAGATTTTTATTTTCTCCAAGAATGTTCATTAATTTACACTGGTTTTTCCACAGATTCTTTTCTAAAACAATTTAACTCTATGTGGGAGCTTCAGTTCCAACTACATGAACTAGGCAATTTCAAGGTCTATTTGCCTCCAGTCTTGATGTTAAACTAGTCTATGTACTTGGGCAGAGGTCCTGAGGGAAGCCAGAAATTCAGAGTCAACTTAAGCACTCTGTGAAAACACAGAATTCACAATTAAATTTGAGTTACAGATACATAACAAATAATTTTTTTAGTACAAGTAGTTCCTAAATATTGCATGGAACTTACTTACATTGAAAAAGTAATCATTGAATATCTGAAATTAAATTTAACTGGGAATCCTGTATTTTTATTTGCTATTTATTGGAATGTGTGACAATAACTATATCAATGGATTGAGAGAAATTATAGCTGGGTAATGGAATTACAAATTATCTTACTTTTGCTCTTTATAATTTTCAGTCTGCCAAATGTTTTAAATGAATATTCATATTATGTATATAATTCACCACTGGGTTAAGATGTTCAATCAATAAGGTATTACGCAAGTATTTTTTTTTCTTTTTTTTTTAAACATCTTTATTGGAGTATAATTGCTTTACAATGGTGTGTCAGTTTCTGCTTTATAATAAAGTGAATCAGCTATACATATACCTATATCTCCCTATCTCCGCCCTCTTGCGTCTCCCTCCCACCCTCCCTATCCCACCCCTCTAGGTGGTCACAAAACACCAAGCTGATCTCCCTGTGCTATGCTGCTGCTTCCTACTAGCTATCTATTTTACATTTGGTAGTATATATTAGTCCATTCCACTCTCTCACTTCATCCCAGCTTACCCTTCCCCCTCCCCGTGTCCTCAAGTCCATTCTCTACATCTGCGTCTTTATTCCTGTCCTTCCCCAATGGGAGAAAATATTTGCAAATGAAGCAACTGACATAGGACTAATCTCCAAAATTTACAAGCAGCTCATGCAGCTCAATATCAAGAAAACAAACAACCCAATCCAAAAATGGGCAGAAGACCTAAATAGACAATTCTCCAAAGAAGATATACAGACTGCCAACAAACACATGAAAGAATGCTCAACATCACTAATCATTAGAGAAATGCAAATCAAAACTACAACCTCACACCAGTCAGAATGGCGATCATCAAAAAATCTACAAACAATAAATGCTGGAGTGGGTGTGGAGAAAAGGGAAACCTTTTGCACTGTTGGTGGGAATGTAAATTGATACAGTCTGTCATACAGAGTGAAGCAAGTCAGAAAGAGAAAAACAAATACCATATACTAACACATATATATGGAATCTAAAAAAAAAAAAGTTATTAAACAAATATTTATTGAGCTGGTTTTGTGCTCTAAACTTGACTCTGTTATATTCTGATTCATAGGATACTGAAGCAAATAAGAAAATATTCCAATTTGAATTTTTGACCAAATGACAAACACCAATCAAGACAAAAGTTCTGGAATCAACAAATGGGGAAAATCCTTCAATATGCAACAAGAATATTATATAAAAAATAAGGAATTATGTGACATAACTGAGAAGAAACTCTATGTGTACTATTTCAAAGAAATTTGAATGCTGCTTTTTAGTGAGTTGATGTTGTTTTTAACTTTTCCCAGAAATGAACAACCTGTATTTTATTTTAAAGTGGATGAAAAATGTGGGGGTGGTAGAGTGGATATAAAAATATATTTAAACAAACCCTGAAGAAAAACTTTAAATATTTATATTGCAAAATAATTGGAATGCTATAAGACTAATAAAACGAACATCTCTGTACCCACCTCCCAGCTTTTTAACTTATCACATTTTAACATTTCACTACATTTGTTTTTGACCTTGTTAAGTTATAAAGCATTTCAAATAAAGTTGAAATCTGTTGAACTTTATTTCCTTCCAAACACATTACTATCTTATCCCTTACCTACAATATTAGCTGCTCTCCTTAATTCTGTGTTTATAATCCTCAGGAAAGTCCTTTAACCTTGCCTGCTTTATATATTTACATATGTCAATATCCATAAAATATATATACTATTTTATTGTGTGATTATTTACTTTTTTATAGATGGTACAACAATATCCACATCACTATTTTTCTTTTTTTGGTGTAATATTATGGTTTCTTTTTTAAAATCCACATTAATAAATATAGTTCTAAATCACTAATTATAGCAGTGTAGTATTCCTTCTCATAGATATAATTTATTTATCCACTTGCCTTTGGTAAACATTTAGGTACTTTCCAATTTTTCTTTGGTAATAATCATACTGCAGTAGACTTTTTTGCATAGGTCTCCCTGCACATAAATAAAGTAGTTTCTAGTAGAATTGGAAATATTAAATGAAGGTGTATGTACATCTTCTATTTCAGTGGATATTATCAGATTGCTCTAGAAATTGGTAGTAGTAATTGACATGTTTGCTGGATATCTTTGAGTTTATTTCACCATCTTCTCACCAAGTCTTGTTACTAACAGACTTTGAAATTATTTCAGTCTGTGAAATATCTCATAATTTTATTTTCCATTTTCCTGTTTGTTAGTAAGTTTTAAAACCTATTCTGATAGTTATTAGTCATGTATGTATTATTTTATGTGAATTGTGTAATCATGTATTTGTCTAGTGTTTATTTAGATACTTGTCTTTTTCTTATTAAGTTTTAGAAGTTCTTTGAAAATTTCTGATTGTAATGTCTATATGTTCTCTCTTGAGATGCAGATTATGCTTCTTAACTTTGTATGTTTTTCTAATACTTTGTGGGGTTTTTTGGAAAAAAAGTAGGATTTGGGGTATTTCATTGTAGTCAAAGTTATCTATATCATCCTTTATTATTTACATATTCTTATCATATAAATTATTCTCATACCCCAATGTCATAAAGTTAGACTCCTAAAATTTTTTTAAATGTTTAAAGTTTTGCTTCCTACCTTTGCTTTTTAAATCTACAGATAGGGATTATAAAAGAGATACAATATTTTATGAGTAACAAAATGACCTAAAATAATTCATTTTTTCACCATTTATTTATTTATTTTTATTGGAGTATGATTGACATATAATATTGTATTAGTTTCAGGTGTGCATCATAGTGATTCAATATTTATATACATTTCAAAATGGTCATCACAATAAGTCTAGTTACAATCTGTCACTATATAAAGTTACTATATTCCTTATGTTGTATCTTATATCCCCATGACTTATTTATTTTATAGCCAGAAGTTTATATCTCTTAACCCCCTTCATCTATTATGCCCATTCCCCAACCTCCCTCGCCTCTGGCAACCACCGGTTTGTTTTCTGTATCTGTGAGTCTATTTCTGTTTTGGTTTTAGATCTCACATGTAAGTGAAATCACACAGCAATTGTGTTTCTCTGTCTGACTTATCTCACTTAGCATAGCACCTAGGTCCATCCATGTTGTCACAAATGGCAAGATTTCTTTTTTTATACCTGAATAATATTCCACTGTGTCTGTGTGTGTGTGTGTCTGTGTGTGGGTGTGTGTGTGTGTGTGTGTGTATGTGTATGACACATATTCTTTACCCATTCATATACTGATGTACACTTAGGTTGTTTGCTTATCTGTGCTCTTATAAATAATACTGCAATGAACATAAGGGTGCATTTATCTTTTGAATTAGTATTTTTGTTTCCTTTGGATAAATATTCAGAAGTAGAATTGCTGGATTGAATGATAGTCCTATTTTTAATTTTTTGAGGAACCTCCATACTGTTTTCCAGAGTGACTGCACCAACACGGCATGAGATTTGCCTTTTCTCCATATCCTCACCAATGTCTATTTATTGGTTTTTGTTTAGGATAATCACCCTTTTGACAGGTGTGAAGTGATATCTCATTGTGGTCTTGATTTGTGTTTCCCTGATGATTAGTGATGTTGACCATCTTTTCAGGTGCCTGTTGGCCATCTGTATGTCTTTGGAAAAATGTCTATTCAAGATCTCTGCCCATTTCTTAATCAGGTCATTTGTGTGTGTGTGTGTGTTTTCATATTATATTGTATAAATTCTTTATATAATTTGGATATTAAGGCCTTATCAGATGTATGATTTGCAAATATCTTCTCCCATTCAGTAGGTTTCTTTTTCATCATATGGACGGTTTCATTCGCTGTGCAAAAGCTTTTTAGTTTGATGTAGTTCCATTTGTTTACTTTTGTTTTTGTTGACCTTGCCTGAGGACACAGGTCCAAAAATTATCACTGAGACCAATGTCAAAGAACTTACTGAAGAGCTTACTTTTAAGAGTTTTTATGGTTTCAGGTCTTACATTTAAGTCTTTAATTGATTTTGAATTGACTTTTTGTATATGGTGTAAAATAATGGTCCAGTTTCATTCTTTTGCATGTATCTGTTCAAGTCAGGTTTCCCCACACCATTTATTGAAGATACTGTCTTATCTCCATTGTATATTCTTACATTCTTTCTCATGAATTAATTGAGCATATATGCAAATGTTTATTTCTGGGCTTTCTATTCTGTTCCATTGATCTATGTGTCTGTTTTTGTGTCAGTATTACTGTAACTTTACAGAACAGCTTAAATAGCTTATATCAGGGAACATGACACCTCCAACTTGGTTCTTCTTTCTCAAGATTTTTTCTATTTGAGGTTTTTTGTCATTCCATACAAATTTTACTGTTCTTTTTTCTAGTTCTGAGAAAAATGCCATTTGTGTTTTTTTAATAAGAATTGCATTGAAATTGTAGATTGCTTTGTGTAGTAGGGGGCATTTTAACATTATTTTGTGAGCACAGTATATTGTTCCATTTATTTGTGTTGCTTTCAATCCCTTTCATCAATGTTTTATAGTTTTCAGGTGACAGACTTTCACTTCCTCAGTTATCTGATTCCTGAGTGTATTATTCTTTTTGATGCAATTTTAAATGGAACTGTTTTCTTAATTTCTCTTTCTGATGTTTTGTTATTAGTGTCTAAAAAGGCAATAGGATTCTGCATATTCATTTTGTATCATGCAACTTTAATGAATTCATTTATTATTTCTAATAGTTTTTTGGTGGATTATTTAAGGTTTTCTATGTATTGTATTTTGTCATCTACAAATAGTGACTGTTTTATGTCTTCTGTTCCAAATTGGTTGCCTTTTATTTATTTATTTTTTGTCTGATTTCTGTGGCTAGGAATTCCAAAATTTTGTTGAATAAAAGTGGCAAGAGTGGGCAGCATTGTCTTGTTCCTTCAGCTTTTCACCATTGAGAATGTTAGTCATGCATTTGTCATATATGTCCTTTACTATGTTGGGAGATGTTCCCTCTATTCTCGATTTTTAGAGAGTTTATATCATAAATAGATGCTAGATTTTCTTTTGGAATTTCATTTTTAGTTTTACACCACTGTGGTCAGCAAAGATACTTGAAATGATTTGGAATATTTTGCATGTTTATCAATCTCATCTAATGTGTTGTTCGAGGTCAATATTTCCATATTGATTTTCTGTCTGGATGATCTATATATTGATGTAAGTGGGGTATTAAAGATCCCTACTATTATTGTATTACTGTCAATTTCTCCCTTTATGTCTGTTAATATTTGCTTTATATATTTAGGTGCTCCCATGTTGGATACATAAATGTTTACAAATGTTATATTCTCTTGCTTGATTCACTCCTTTATCATTACCAATGCCCTTTTTATGTTTTTTTTTTACAGTCTTTGTTTTAAAGTCTATTTTATCTAATATAAATATTGCTACCTCAGCTTTCTTTTCATTTCCACTTCTATGGATTATCTTTTTTCATCCGTTCACTTGCAATCTGTGTGTGTCTTTAGATCTGAAGGGAGTCTCTTATAAGTATCATATAGATGGGTCTTATTTTTGTTTGTTTGTTTTTCTGTTTGTTTTAAATCCATTCAGTCATCCTATGTCTTTTGATTGGACAATTTAATCCATTTACATTTAATGTAATTATTAATACGTATGTACTTATTACCACTTTGTTAATTGTTTCTTTTTGTTTTTGTACTTCTTTGCTCCTTTCATCTTCTCTTATTATCTTCCCCTGTGGTTTGATGGTTCTTTTCAGTGTTAATTCAATTCCTTCTTCTTTATTTTTTTGTCTCTTTATTATAGGTTTTTGGTTTGTGGTTATCATGAGGTTCATATATGACAATCTATATAAATCAGTCTATTCTAAGTTGATAATCTCTTAAGTTCAAGTGCATTTACAAGCACTATATTTTTATCCATCACCCCATGTTTTATGTTTTTGTGTCATAGTTTACATCTTTTTACTTTGTGCATCCCCTAACTATTTACTGTACTTATAGTTGTTTTTACTACTTTTGTCCTGTAAACTTCATACTAGCTTTACAAGTGGTTGATCTACTACCTTTACTTTATATTTGCCTTCACCAGTGAGATCTTTTTTCTCTCATACATTTTCTTATTTCTAATTATGACCTTCTTTTCCACTTAAAGAAGTCCCTTTACATTTCTTGTAAGGAGTTTTTAGTGGGGATAAACTCCCTCAGTTTTTGTTTATGTAGGAAAATTTATCTCTCCTTCAACTCCTTCAGTTGATAACCTTGCCAGATAGAGTATTCTTGATGCAGTTTTTTTATCCTTTCAACATTTTGAATATATTATACCACTCCTTTCTGGTCTGCAAAATGTCTGCTAAAAAAATCCACTGAGGGCTTCCCTGGTGGTGCAGTGGTTGAGAGTCCGCCTGCCAATGCAGGGGATACGGGTTCGTGCTCCAGTCTGGGAAGATCCCACATGCCATGGAGTGGCTGGGCCCTCGAGCCATGGCCGCTGAGCCTGCGCATCTGGAGCCTGTGCTCCACAATGGGAGAGGCCAGAACAGTGAGAGGCCTGCGTAACGCAAAAAAAAAAAAAAAAAAAAAAAAATCCACTGAGCCTTATGGAGGGTTCCTTAAATGTAACTGGTTGCTTTTCTCTTGCTGATTTTAGAAATTTTTCTTTAACTTTTCACATTTTAATCCTGGGTAACGCAAAAAAAAAAAAAAAAAAAAAAAATCCACTGAGCCTTATGGAGGGTTCCTTAAATGTAACTGGTTGCTTTTCTCTTGCTGATTTTAGAAATTTTTCTTTAACTTTTCACATTTTAATTATAATGTGTCTTGGTATTGCTCTCTTTGGGTTCATCTTGTTTGGGACTCTCTGTGCTTCCTGGACCTGGATTTCTTTTTCCTTACCCAGATTAATAAATTTTTCAGCGATTATTTCTTCAAAGAAGCTTTCTCCTCCTTTTTTTCTTTTTTCTCCTCCTGGGACCCCAGAAGGATGTGAATGTTAGTACACTTGATGTTGTCCCACAGATCCCTTAAACTATCCTTATTTTTAAAATTTGTTTTTCTTTTGTTGTTCTGATTGGGTGATTTCCACTATTCTGTCTTCCAGATCACTGATCCATTTTTCTGTATCATCTAACCTGTTGTTGATTCCCTCTCCTGTATTTTTCATTTCAGATATCATATCCTTTATCACTGATTGGTTCTGTCTTAAATTTTCTCTTTGTTGAAATTCTCACTGTTTTCATCATTCTTCTCCCAAGTTTGGTGAGCAGTTTTACGACTACTACTTTGAATTTTTTATCAGATAGATTAATTATCTCCATATCCTGAAGTTCTTTTTATGAGGTTTTATCTTGTTCTTTCATTTGGAACATATTTTTCTATTTCCTTATTTTTTTTGCTCTCTGGGTTTGTTTCTATGTATTAGGCAAAACTGCTACCTCTCTCAGGAAAAAGTGTCCTTGTGCAGGTGATGATACTTCTTTTTCAACCCGGCCCTGGATCTTGGTTGTCTCTTGAATCCTTGTGTATATCTTTACTGCCTGATTTATTTTTGTGCCCCTGTGAAGGGAGTGCTGAGATTTGTCAGTGTTCCAAGGGGACAAATCTCATTTACCTAAGTTTCAGTCTGATTGGATGCCAAACCCTCAGACAGAAGACTTTAAAATATGCAGATAGATACAGTCCTATGGGGCTACAGTCATAATCCTTGCTGGCCTCCAGACCAGGAGATCTGGAGGTGTCCCCTGGGTGACAGTGGCAAGAATCAGGACTCCTGAATAGTGTATAAGTTTCTTTCTGGGTAGTCTCATCAGGCTGTAGTGAGGCCAATGGTGTCTCACTGCTTACATCCTCTAGGAGCACCTCCTTATCCTCTAGAAGTGTTTAAAACCCATAGCCTATCCCTAAGGGTAAAGCCCCAGGGTAAACAAATAAGCTTTTTTCACAGGAAGACTGGAATTGTGTTTCAATCTACTGTGTTTGCAGTGCCCTGGGGGTGGTGGCCTGCCAATAACTGTCTTTCCAATTGTTACAATCCAGTGGAGCTCAGGAACACCAAACCCCTTGGACACCATTGTCAGCCAATCAAGAGGTGTTCCCTTTGTGGATTGTGCATGCCCTTGGGCTTTAGCTGGATTGCTGGAGATTGTAGGGGTCAGGGCTTTCTCTCTTGTTTCAGGAAGGCAGTTGGAAAGTAACTTGACTGTGTGTACCCATAAACTTCAGCAATTCAGCATGAGAATATGTGCATGTGGGCTCTAGGTCAGGAGTGGGAGAATGCCACAACTGTTTGTGCTCACCAGCCCCAGCCAAGGGGCAAGGGATTGTCCAGTTTGCTTTAGGCTGGGAAAGGGATATTTTCATAGCCACTTGCACGCCCCAGACCCAGCCAGAGAGTTGTGGAGTGTCACCACCTCCTGCACTCACAGACTTTAGCTAGGGAGCAGGAGAATACGGCAACTGTTTGCACCCACCCACCCAATCCAGGGAGTGGGGGAGTGCTGCAATGCTCATAACTCTCTGGCTTCAGCAATGTGTCAGGATAGTGCCATGATTGCTTATCTCTGACTATGCTAGCAAGTTCGGTGGGAAGTGCAACAATGGCATGTGCCAATGTCTCTGCCTCTGCAGAGCATTTCCACTGTTCTCTGCCCCTTCAACCAACACTTTTAGATTCACGAATGACTCCCCCTTCACATACAGTCTGAGTACTTTTTGAACTGCTGTTATATTGCTGGGTCTTGGGATGAGTGAGACTGCACGTGAGCCCTTTAAGAAGGTCTCAGTTTCCTACACATTCTGGGACTCTTGGATGTCAGCCCCATTGGTTTTCTAAGCCAGGAATTCTGGGGCCTCATCTTCTGGAGTAGATCCCAGGGGATGGGGTGTCTAACGTGGGGTGTCAACCCCTCACTCCTGAAGAAGAAGCATCCATCTGGTGAGATTCTCCCCTATTGTGTGCCACCGTGCCTGTGGTAAGGTTTTTGTCAAGAGCGTGTCTCTGCTTCTCCTACCCATTTCCATGCAGTCCTTTTCCTCTTTTGCTGCGGAGCAGGTGATCAGCTGTTTCTCAGGTTCTTTTTGGAGGGAACTGATCCACATGTAGTTGTGTATCTGTTGTATCTGTAGGAGGAAGTAAGTTCAGTCTCTTCTTACACCACCATCTTGAACTGCCCCTCTTCACCATTTGTTTATAATACCAACTCTATCATTGATCAAATTTTCATATATAGGTGAATCTGTTTCTGAACTCTCCATTCTACTCCATTGCTTTATACACTATTTCTGTAACACTGTTTTACTTTTGTAGCCATTATAATAAAGGGTTAAAAACTGGTGAGAAAAGACTCCTACTTGTCCTTAAAAATTATTTTAGCCACTCCACATAAATTTGAGAAGCAGCTTGTACAGTTTCACTAAAAAGAAAGTTGGGACTCTTATGAGAGATGTATTTATTGATTGCTTGGGGACAAATGGAAATCTTTATGTATCTCTCTATTGTTCATGTCTCTTTTTGTAGCCCATGCTGGTATTTTGTAATTTTTCCATAGTGGTATGAATTGTGAATGGGATATTTTTTTTGTATTGCATTTTATAAGAAGTTATGTCTGGTTAGTAGGAATTTATTTATTATTTATAATTATATTTTATCTAGTGAGCTTAGTAGAATTTTATACAAATTCTAACAGTTTGTAGATTTTCTTTTAGTCAATCCACATTTTCTGGATGTAAGTGTACTTTTACCTCTTTCTTTCTAATTTTTTTTTTTTTTGAAGATGTTGGGGGTAGGAGTTTATTAATTAATTAATTTATTTTGGGGGGTTTTCGTTTCTGTGAGAGGGCTTTCTCTAGTTGTGGCAAGCGGGGGTCACTCTTCATCACGGTGTGTGGGCCTCTCACTATCGTGGCCTCTCTTGTTGTGGAACACAGGCTCCAGAAACACAGGCTCAGTAGTTGTGGCTCACGGGCCTAGTTGCTCCACGGCATGTGGGATCCTCCCAGACCAGGGCTCGAACCCGTGTCCCCTGCATTAGCAGGCAGATTCTCAACCACTGCGCCACCAGGGAAGCCCTCTTTCTAATTTTTTTATCTTATTGTTTTCTCTTATCATTGGTTAAAGCATCCAGTTCCAAACTTTAGTAGAGATACTGATAATGGGCATTCTTGTCATTACTGAATTTAATGATAATGCTTCTTCTACTTTCACAACCTAATCTGATGTTTTCTGTAGATATCTGAACTGTGTCTTTTATCAAGTTAAGGAAATTCTGTTCTCTTCCAAATCCAATGTGAATTTTTATCATGAATAAATGTTGAGCTCTATTAAATGCTTTTTCTGCACTGAGAAATTGAGATGATCCTATGGGTTTTCACATTTAATCTGTTAACCCAAGATCAGGGCTACCATATTTGTCTGTGCAAACCATGTTCCATGCAAACCCAGGATGGTGCCATTACCATAAACTACCCCATTATTTACACTGTGAATGGGCTGTGTCCTGGAGCTTTTTGATGTGTCATACCCTATGGTGGATATAAATAGATTTTCTAATATTAAACCATCATGGAGTTCCTGACTGGGGTGGGTGGGGGGATTACCACTGTCCATCAGGACAGACTTGGCTACTTTTCCAACAAATTCTGTTTTCCCCTTCTTCTGTAGTAATAAGATATAAATTAGTACATGACTTCACACTAGAGAATTCATTCCGCAGTCTCATTTGCAGCTAGGTATATCTATGTAACTAAATTCAGGTCAACAAAGTGGAAGCATAAGTGATGTTTGAAATATGCAAATCAATTTAAAAGCCAAGCAATTTTCTTGAAGCTTCTCTCTTGTCCCTTCCAATAAACAAGAACAAAGCCCATTTTTGACTATGTAGCTGAGGACAATACCCTAAGACAGGGTTCAGCAACTATGGCAAAAGCCAGATATGGCTCTCCAGCTTTTTTTGTGAATAAAGTTTTATTGGAATGCAGTGATTCCCATTTGTTTATGTATTATCTACCTCTACTTTTATTTTACAACAGCAGGGTTGAGTAGTTGTGACACAAAATATCTACCACACAAAGCCTGAAATATTTAATGTTTGGCTTTTTACAAAAGAAGGTTGCAGGCTCTTTCCCTCAAGTCTCAAACTTTAGTGAGTGGCAGAATCACCAGGAGAAATTAAAGCAAGTCTGGCCCCACCAATATATGAAATTCAATAAATGAAGTGTGAGGACTGAAAATTTACATTTCTGACAAGCTCCTGGGGATGCTGATTCCACTAGTCCATGCACCAGGGCCCTGTGGGGTGGTTGAACAAGAAGAGGGAGAGAACATAGTTCCCTAAATAATGAATGGATTTTACCCACTTGATAAAAAAGACCACTCCCCCTGTGAAAGGCATATAAATTTCCATCTTTAAGCACACATTTGAGATTTCTTTCTTAGAGTAGCTTATCATTATGCTAACCAAACACACTTAAGATGTTTTGATAGATAGATAGACAGATAGATAGATATAGATAGATAGATGTACATGTGTAAATACACACAAAGCTGAATTCCATTTGCTAGTATTTATTGAGGATTTTAAATTTTATGTTCATATATGAGATTGGTTTATAATTTTTTTTCTTATATACAGCTTGATGAATTTTTGTACTTGTTTCACAAAATAATTATTGTACTTCTTTATTTTCCTAAGTAGTTTGTATAGACTAGAAATTATCTATAGCTTGATGATTTGATAAAAAGCTACCTATTAGGGTGACATCACCAAGATTGTGGAGCAGGAAACCCCAGATTCTGTCCCCTGACAAAGATCAACAATTAGACAACTATCCATGAACGAAAACAGCTCTGCAAGAGCTCTGGTGTCCATTTAAGAAACTTTAGCAACACACTGGAACAAAAAAACTTGAGCAGGGTGAGTGACCAGCTTCCCCAGTCTTTTGGGACACCACACAAAGGACCTGCTCTGATTTCATCCCACCCAGAGAGGAGAAAAACTGAGACATACAGAAAAAACTAGGAACAAAGGAGAAAAACAGGAGCTACCAATATCAGCTTGGCAGTGGGAGTGACCATGGTTTCCAGTGACACTCTGCAGAAAACCCCAGCAGGTTTTGCCACTAAAGGAACCACTGGCCATCACAGCCACTATAGACTGCCTGCAGATTTCACTGGTTTTTGCCCCACAGTTATTTGCATTTGCTGTCATCAGCTGTCTGAGACCCTTCCCACTCTTCCCTCTCTGCCCCCACTGGAGTCTAGAACCTTTGCTGACAGCCAGCCCAGGACTCTAAAACTGTGAGAGAGCAAGATGCCAGCCTAGATCCCCACAGCTGACTCCCACCACTATGCATACGCTCAGAGAAGTCCCCTCCAGCTGTGCCTTTGCACCAAGCCAGCATGACACCCATCCAGCCTCCATTGCCACATGCACACCCTCATTAAGATCCTGTAGCCATGGAAGTGCACACAGATAGCCAAGGCCCACATAGCTGATTGTGGGCCTAGATTTGGCCCTATCTCCTGTCACTGACATGCACCACTGCACTCACCAACACCTAGTCCCACCAGCTGTGCACCTGCATGTCCCAAGCCTCATCATTGGCTTCCACTGCCCTGTACCCATGGTGAGATCCTCCAGTCACAGGAGTACATACCACAGCCAGTGCCACACAGCTGCATGTGGGCCTGGATTTGACCCTTTGTGCTGTCATTAGCCTGCATCACTGGGTTCACCTGCAGTGAGCCTTTCCAGTTGTATATATGCACACCCTTAACTTGAGTCTTGACACCATTCTTAGCTGACATGTGCCTATGGCATGAACCAACAGCCACAGTAGTGCATACTGACAGGCAGGGTCCCTAAAGCTTCCAGTGTGGCCACAGTCGGCTTCAGCCTTTGCTGCTTGCCCTGGGCCCCCAACACTACGTGTGTTTTGCAACTGTCCTCTGTCACTGCACAGGCGCCTGCAGCTGACCCCCACAGACAAGGGTGAGCACACCACTGACTCTGGCCACTACCACTGCCTTCCCTGGATCCTATCACATTTGTAATTATATGAAAATAATAAAAACTTGAACAATACATTAACCATTAAAGAAACTTAAATGTGTTAAGCCAGAGATCCCCAACCCCCCGGTCATGGACTGGTACCAGTCCACGGCCTGTTAGGAGCCAGGCCACACAACAGGAGGTGAGCGGCAGGCAAGCAAAGCTTCATTTGTATTTACAGCTGCTCCCCATCTCTGGCATGACTGCCTGAGCTCCGCCTCCTGTCAGATCAGTGGCAGCATTAGATTCTCACAGGAGCACTAAACCTACTGTGTACTGTGCATGAGAGGATGTAGGTTACACCCTCCTTATGAGAATCTAATGCCTGATGATCTGAGGTAGAGCTGAGGCGGTGATGCTAGCGCTGGGGAGCGGCTGCAAATACAGATTATCATTAGCAGAGAGGTTTGACTGCACAGAGACCATAATAAATCAACTGCTTGCAGATTCATATCAAAACCCTATCAGTGAGTGGCAAGTGACAATTAAGCTGCATCTGGTGACAGGCTTTAAGTCAGAATCCAACACTTATTTTCATCTTCGCATGGCCTGCCCATTATTTTATTTACCACTTGCATTCATGTCTCTTTCCCACACTGCTCACTTGTCTCAGTTTTGGTAAGCCCACAAGCTAACCCTAGCCAAAATGAGTAAAAAACAAATGTCGTTGGAGAGCTTCTTTGAAAAGGGGAAGGACCCAATGATGAGACAGCAGAAGACTCTAAGACTGCTAACAAAAAGAAAGCTGCATTTAAAAGAAAATACCAAGATTCCTACTTAAATTACAGGTTTATTACAACAGGTGATTCACATTCTCCAAGACTGCTTTGTATAATATGTGGCAACTGGCTATCCAACGAAGCCATGAAACCTTCAAAACTGCTTCATCACATGGAGACCAAGCACCTTGCATTAAAAGACAAGCCTTTGGAGTTTTTCAAAAGAAAAATACATGAACACGAAGAACAGAAGCAATTATTGAAGGCCACCTCTTCATCGAATGTGTCTGCACTGAGAGCATCATTCATAATGGCTAACTGCATTGCTAAAGCTGAGCCCTTTACTATTGGTGAAGAGTTGATTCTGCCTACTGCTAAGGATATTGGTCGTGAAATTTTAGGAGGGGCAGCAGTTCAAAAGGTGGCACATGTTCCTCTTTTGGCTAGCACCATAACTAGACGAATTGATGAAATAGCAGAGGATATTGATTTACAATTGTTAGGATTAATTAGTCACCATGATATGCAATCCAGGTTAAGTCTGCCAATGCTGACAGCAAGGCAACAAAGCTTGTTTTTGTGCGATTTATTTTTCAGGAGGATGTGCATGAGGATATGTTATGTGCACTGTTGTTGCCAACCAACACCACAGCTGCAGAACTATTCAAGTCTTTGAATGGTTACATATCAGGAAAACGAATTGGTCATTTTGTGTCGGTATATGCATGGATGGAGCGGCTGCCGTGACTGGATGGCTTTGTGGTTTCACTGCTCGGGTCAAAGAGGTCACTTCTGAATGTGAGTCATCCATAGAGAAATACTGGCTAGCCAAAAAATGTCACCGGAACTTAACAACGTTTTTCAGGATGTGATTAAAATTATCAACCACATTAAAATACATGCCCTTAACTCACGTCTGTTCGCGAAGCTCTGTGAGAAGATGGACGCAGAGCACACATGTCTTCTCTTATACACAGAAGAGAGATGGCTTTCTAAAGGTAGATCACTGGCCAGAGTTCTTGAGGTATGAGAGCCGCTCCAGAGATTTCTTTTAGAAAAACAGTCACCGCTGGCAGCATATTTCAGTGACACAGAATGGGTCGCAAAACTTGCTTACTTGTGTGACATATTCAACCTGCTGAACGACAATCTGTCCCTTCAGGGGAGAATGACAACTGTGTTCAATTCGGCCGATAAAGTGGCTGCATTCAAAGCCAAACTGGAATTACGGAGTTGACGAGTGAACATTGGAATTTTTGACATGTTTCAAACATTAGCATAGATTTTGAAAGAGACTGAGCCAGGGTCTTCTTTCTCACAGCTGGTGCATGATCACCTATCTCAGCTTTCAAGAGTTTGAGCATTGCTTCCTAACCACAAAAGACCCCCGAACTGGGAAGTAATGGATCTGCGACCCATTTGTGAATAAGCCAGGTGAATCGACTTTGTCTGTGCTAGGAGAGAATCAACTTCTTGAGATCGCAAATGACAGTGGCCTGAAAAGTATGTTTGAGACAACTTCATATCTCCATACGTTCTGGATTAAAGTCAGAGCGGAATATCCTGAGATTGCCACAGAAGCACTGAAAAGCTTTCCAACATCCTATCTTTGTGAAGCAGGGTTTTCTGGAGTGACAGCAACCAAAATGAGATTATGGAGTAGACTGGACATAAGCAACACACCTCGGGTGTCACTGTCTCCCATCACCCCCAGATGGGACCATCTAGTTGCAGGAAAACAAGCTCAGGGCTCCCACTGATTCTGCATTATGGTCAGTTGTATAATTATTTCATTATATATTAAAATGTAATAATAATAGAAATAAAGTGCACAATAAATGTAATGTGCTTGAATCATCCCGAAGCCATCCCCCGGCCCTGCAGTCGGTGGAAAAATTATCTTCCATGAAACCAGTCCCTGTGCCAAAAGTGGTTGGGAACCACTGTGATAAACCATATAAAGAAATCAAAACAAAGTAATAGGGTACTTATTTTTGATAAGGTATTCCAGAAACGAGTCTCTGAGATGTGATATTTAGGCAGATGAGAAGAAAGCATGCCCTTTCCAGAGGGAGGTGCAAAACAAAGTTCTGAAACCAACAAGAACTTGGTGTGTTGAGAAACCAAAGGGTTCACTGTGTTAGGGAACAGGGTTAGTTAGGAAGAATTGGAGATGAGGTAAGCAGAAAGAAAGATTATATGAAGCTCTGTAGACATAGTAATGGGTTTAGACATCATTAAATGCAATAAAATATCAAAATCTTTATGACTAGGAGTGACAAAATCAAATTTCTACTTTAAAGATTATTTACTTCTGCTCTGGGAAGAGTAATATTGTACAAAGGTAGGAGTAAAAATGTGTAGCCAAAGTTGAAGGTGACTTTACTAGTCTAGAAGGACATCACCTATGCTGCTAGGGAGAAGTGGGTAGATTGGGGTTGTATTTTGAAGGAAGTTTTGACAGAATTGACTTGTTGATAGACTGGGTATGGGGATGCAAATTAAAAATACAAGTTTACAGTGTTCCCAAAACTCAGGCTACCTGGAGACAAAGTGTTGTAACATATTTAAAAATGATTTCATTAAGGAGAAGAAAACTTGATTCCATAATGGTAATTTAACATGTTAATAGTTTATTATTATATTTTCTTGATTTACAACTGAGGAGTTTAGCTTACAAGTTGGACCTTGAAGTTATTCATTTTACAGATTAGTGACGTCTAAAGTTTCAGTAAGCTACAGAATTCCCCTAAGATTCCAACAGTTAGGAGAACCCACAGCAGGGTCTTTGCTTTTCAAGATGTTCCTTGGCATAGAATCTGGGAATCATCAGAGCAGATATGAGAAAGGACTCATACTTCATACAGATACTCTAAGTTATTCCCTATTGAGTCCTTCTGGAGAAAAAAAAAAATTCTTAAAATAGTTGTCTAAAGGGACACTCCAAACTTAGGAACTTAAAGTAAATTAGAAATGGGGCTATAGCCAGAAAGCCATCACAAGAGAGACAATTTGGGGGACAAGAAATATAGTAAACATGGCTACCATTACTGACAGCTTCATACATATTTATTTCATTTAATGTTTTATAATCGCCATGCCAGCTCTATGAAGCTAGTACAGTTATCCCCATTTTCAGCTAAAGAAATGGAAAAATTAAAACTGAGTAAAATGCCTAAGGTCACACAGCTTGTATGTGAGGAGAGAAGAGAATCTGGACCCAGGTCTACATGACATCAAGGTCAATGCTAGTTAAGGACTCTGACTCATCTCATATGTGTCAGGTTTAGAGTTCCATGATGAACACCACAGGATCCGAGGGTTTGCTCCATGCTGAATATGACACCTTTGCACTAGTAAGAGTTGACTCTTAGTTTGTCTTGGGGGATAAGATGAGACAGGAAAAGCCAAGTTATCTCCAGTTATCTTTAAGAAGCATTTCTAATAAAAGACACTTCCTGTAGCTTCGTGTAGCTGGGCTACTTTCAAACTTGCTAGGACTTAGTTCTAATATTTACTTTTGTTTTTTTCTTGATTTGAAAAAGCCTTATCTTGGAGTAAGTATAGATGGTGTTATAACAGATTCATCAGGCAAACACATCTCCACACGACGCAGGTCAGGATTTCTCTTTCGAGATTGGTTATCTGCTTGACTCCAATCCTCTACCCCGCAAACAATCAGAGATGATTTTCTGCCACAACAAACAGTTGCTAAATCTCCCTTTCTGCTTCAGCTGTAAAGAAATCACAAACTATAGCCAGGCAGGTGACCTCCATGTTTACGTCACTCACCAATTTTCCCTTGTAATCTAAAACCATTTGCCCCAGAGCTAGCTCATGTGCAATATTCTATGATTCAATATTTCAATTGTGTGTTTCTCTCTGACATGCTTTTTCTTCTCCACGTGAAACCTGAGTAAATTACAATGAGCTTTGAATAGAACTGTCAGAAAGTAGTCTACCAACTTCCACCTCCTGCCCCAAGATCAGGCATCCTGGGACAGAAGACAGCCCGCCACCCTCATTCTACTACTAACCATTATTAATCATTCACCTTGCAAAAAAAACAGAGTGACATAACAAGAAACTCTGGAAATCTTCATTATCTCCACAGTTTTTCACAAGTAGAAATAGCATTTAACTCTAACAAGCTGCTGTTTACCAGCCCATTAAATTTCAAAGTGTTAACCCTCCTCTCAATATTCCAGAGAGTATTTCAGAGGAGGGTTGCTCTTCTTCTGTTCAGTTCTCTCTGTCCTGAGATTCAGAGAAGAGATACCATACAATCCACATGGGCAACATTTTGAGATTTGATGCCATTCTCATTTTGGGGATTTTTTAAAAATAATCTAATCCATATGATTCATATTCTTATTAGGCTAGTGTCTATCATCAAAATGATATTAATAGCAGAGTCCTAAATGAACACTAATGGTATTTAGTATCCAACAGATCCATCTATCTGTCTATGGATCTCAAAGACCACTAATATGATTCTTAAGTAAGTTCAGAGAGTGGACAGAAAATAGGGAAATGAAGAAGTGTGGAGGCATGAATAAAACCCTCAGCACCAAATGTTCCTGTGTCTACATGGACATTGAAAATAAAACTTTCTCAACATCCTGGGGCAATGTTTTCTATTTTTCCTGTTTAGTCTCGTTGTTTTGCACCTGTTAAAAGGAAAGGCCTAAGGGCAGTGTCAGGAGACCTGACCTCTAGACTCAGCTTTATCTAGTAATTGTTGTTTCACCCTGGCTCTATGACTTAATCTCTCTGACACTCAGTTTTCCCCCCAAAATTAGGAGGTTACATGAGATCAGTCATCCTCAAGCTGTTATCAACAGAACCATACATATGGTTCTATTCCTGTGCTGCTGGGGTCACAAAAAAAAAGGAAATAGGTCAAGAGAGAGCCTAAGTAGGCATGGGTTGAAAAATCCCTTATTGACCTTCTTTTATCATCATTTATATTGAGGTTCCGTGTAAGATTCCATTTGAAAATTGAATTCAAGTACTAAAAAACATGCGTTACCATGAGTTAGATGAGGTTTAAGGACAAAATCCCTATGATCCCAGTACCTTCAGGGTACAAGCACAGTAGTGGGTGCATCCCAGGAGACATGTGATTATAGAAGATGAAACACAGCCTAGTTGTTGATAAACAAAGTCATTTAATAAGAAGGATCTCTGAACAATAGAGCCATGTGTGTGAGAACAAGGCATCAGAACTACGTTTAGGCGTTGACAGATCCTGACCTGAAGCGGAAGAGACCAAGGAAGACACAGTATAAGATGGAGAAGTTTCTTGGAGACCCAAGTTGTGAACTAAGTGTTAAATATACTAATCAGGATTTTGTTTCCTCTGAAGGGCAATCATTGTAGCATTCCAAATTTTTATTTAAGTTTTTATGAGGCTGTATCCCTCTCCCCAAAATCACGATCCCTTTACAAGTCAAATACAGTTTTTCTACACACTTCTAATTATGTCCAGTGCTCTCAAAAAAAATGCCATAACACCTACTTTGAGCTTCTTAGAAAATCGTTGGCTGTATCAGGCATATGTAAACACTCTAAGGTAATAGCTATGTTCCAGAAATATTTCACGCTAATCAATCTTACCTTAATCATATTTCTCAATTGTTCTTGGTGAAATTTCAACTTCAACTCTGATTCACTGTCAACGGGCTGGTGTGGAAGTAACTCCGTTCACCTATCTTCCCAACATACACACTTCCTAATAAAAGATGATCAAAAGATATGGAAAGTGTAAAACAAGAATTTAACATGGAGAGGAGTGACATTGGAGATTGGAGTGGGCTGAGAGACCATTGGAGAAACTCAATGGGAATGGGAAGCAACTTTCTAGAAAGAATTGGAAGACCAGTAAAAAGAACAGAGTCCTAAAGTTAACTTATAGTAAAGTAAATAAAAGGTCCTCTTCTCCAGGGACATAAGAGTGGACTCCTGAGATGCTTGTATGTCTTGGGTGGGAGGAGAGAATGAGCAGGTTACCATTATTATGCATGCAGCATCTATTCTCTAAAGGCTGAGAAGTAAGAAGATTGGAATGTGAGCCTTCAGTACTGGCAGCAGGGCCAAGGGAGTGGTGGGATTAGACTGCAGTTCAGCTAAATGGTTTCTCCTCAACTCGGAGATTCAGTTTCTTTCGGAGTCCCATGAAAGCTGAGAATAAAACACAGCTCTTGTCTCAGATGCCAAAGGCGTGGCCAAAGGTGTGACAGCAATTCAGGTAAGGAGTCTTGCAAACTGCGTTTGAAATTATTGATATAATTATTGTATAAGAATGCATGTTCTCAGGGCTTTCCTGGTGGCGCAGTGGTTGCGCGTCTGCCTGCCGATGCAGGGGAACCGGGTTCGCGCCCCGGTCTGGGAGGATTCCACATGCCGCGGAGCGGCTGGGCCCGTGAGCCATGGCCGCTGAGCCTGCGCGTCCGGAGCCTGTGCTCCGCAACGGGAGAGGCCACAACAGAGGGAGGCCCGCATACCACAAAAAAAAAAAAAAAAAGAATGCATGTTCTCTATTCAAGATACTCTCAGATTTGCTGGGAAATAGAAATAATCCCCCCAATAATAGTCCATGAACTTAATTACATAGGGGGATTTATGCAAGATTGCATGGATTATGGTACTACATGTAAATAAATATTTAAATGCACAGTGTGAACTCTTACTTATAGGAGGCCAGCAGTGAAGTGGATCCCTTTGTGAGATTCTTTGAAAACAATTGGGAGAATACATAATGATGTGGGAAATATTCAAAATACACTGTTATATGGAAAAAATCAGGTTATAAAATAGTACTGTAGAATGATATCGAATGTAGTTTGTATACACACACACACGCACACAATAATATATGGTTACTGATCTTTATTAGCTATAGATTTATGAAAGGATATCTGTGTTAGTGGTGATTCCCTTTGTGTGGTGAGATTTTCCATCATGGATATGTATTATTATTATAATTAGAAAACAGAATGTGACATTTACATTTTATAGATTCATGAGCTAGCTGTCCTCAGAAAAAAGTGGGTTAAAAATACTGTCAGTTTCCCAACTCACTTCTTGGAATATTTTCCTGAGTATTTTGAAGTTCATTTATTTAAATATTTCTTCAACCACATCTCTTCCTTCCACAGAGGACTGGAGGTAGAAAAAAATTTACCTACATAGACATTAATATCTTCCAAAACACACATCATTATTTATCAAGAGCTGTCTGAGAAAAAAACTATAGCAAATGGACACAAAACTTAGTTCTGAGTTTTCTAGTGGTCACAACAAATAGAAAAATATATCCTGGAGAATTCATCAAGAAATAAATCAAGGGAATTCCCTGACAGTACAGTGGTTAGGACTCCGTGCTTTCACTACTGAAGGCACAGGTTCAGTCCCTGGTCTGGGAACTAAGATCCCACAAACCAAAAAGGAAAAGAGGGTGGGGTGGGGGAAGACAATGTAAAAATGTAAATAAAATGCAGGATATGAGGTTGGGAGGAGAGAATATCAGGTGAAAAATTCTGGAAACTATCTAGTTAAATTGACCTCATGCCAATTAGACAAAGGGTTTCCTGGCAATTCGCCAAAAGCATAGTTCTCTTTGCTAATCATCCATAATTTTAAAAAAAGAAAAATCTCTGTTTAGCTGACAGAGAAAGTATTTTGTAGGATTAAGCATTTGTCTGTAGACCAGACTCCCTGGGTTTGAATTTCACTGCCATCACTTACTCATTCGGTGACTTTGGGTAACTTATCCAATGTCTTCAAGGTCTATGTCCTCATTTATGGAATGGCAATGGTAATATAATCTATCACAAATGGTGGTGAAGATGAAACGTGTGATGGTTCATTTTATGTGTCTACTTGACTGGCCATGGGGTGCCCAGATTAACCATTGTTTCTGGTTATGTCTGTGACAGTGTTTTCAGATGAGACTAGCATTTGAATTGGTGTACACAGTAAAATAGATTGCCCTCCCCAATGTGGGTGGGCATCATTGAATCCACTGGGGACTTGAATAGAACAAAAGGTGGAAGAAGGCGGAATTCACTCTTTTTAGCTTCTCGCTTGCCTGCTTGAGCTGGCACACCTCATCTCATCTCCTCTGACCCTTTGGACTTGGACTGAATTACACGACCAGCTTCCCTGGATCCCCAGCTTGCAGACTGTGGGACTTCTCAGTCTCCAGCATCACATGAGCCGACTCCTCATAATAAAACATTTTTAACTCCTACTGATTCTGTTTCTCTGGAGAATCCAGACTGATACAAAAATCACAAAGTGCTTAGAACATAACAAGGATTGTATAAATGCTATCATCTTCCTTATCATCATTACCACCATCACCAAACAGAGCTACAGAAAAACACCATGAATAATATCAATACATAACTTTGACTACAAGTTGGGTGACATTTTAATGGAACCCATTTACTGCTAGAGCAGCCCAATCATACACAGAAGTTTCTGTCTTCCAGTTGTCCGTGGGATTACATGTGACTTAAGCTCAATCCCAGTTTTATGGGTATTTTTATCATGACCTTTATCTATTGACCCTACACCAATTTTAAGAAGTATTTAAAAAACTTATATTGAACTATCCTAAATCTCTTCATTTCATTCCACCTACTTGCTGGTTCCTTTCTCAAGTGTCCAATGGCCATCCTACCACCCTCTTTTCTCAAAATGCACACACATGCACACACACACACACACACACACACACACACACACACACTGCCTCATTCTCTGAACAGATTCAAACATCCTGAGAATTCACCAAGAATTGGCCCTTATTCCACAAACTCTAGTACTATTTGAAGAAATTCAAAATATTTACACGGCAGAAGGATCTCTTTGAGAAGAATCCACATGATTGTGGGGTGTGTGTGTGTGTGTGTGTGTGTGTGTGTGAATGTGTAAGAGAGATGGTAGGCCATAATTATCCCATAACTTTGCAAATATATGCTCTAGGATGATAATTGCCATGGTCAACCTGCATTCCCACCATGTATTCCTACTGATAGATGAAAGAATCATCATTCATCATAAATGATATCAGGTCTAATTATTCTTCTCTTGTTTTTTTTCTCCATGAATTCAATGTTCAGTTAAAATTTGAAAACATTGTTTTCAATGTTTAGAAATAAAAGACAGTGAAATTGCCTCCATTTTCAAGATTCGGTGGCAAAAAAACTGAGATTCGGTGGCAAAAACTGAGATTCGGTGGCATTATACAGCCACAGGAACTGTCCCCAGCAGGCTGATGTGGGAATCAAGCTAGTCTGAGAATCCACAGACCTGGATCCTGGCCACTGCTTTGGCAAGAACTACCCATGAGGATTTCAGACCTCATTTTATCTTTCTGGGTCTTAGCTTCCTCCTCTGTAAATACTGGGGAGAAGGGAGGATTACAGGATCACCCTTGCTTAGAATTTTAAATTTATCTGTTTTATTTACTCCAGGATATTCTTTGTAAGTTTTTTTTAATTTGTTATCTGATTTAGTGTTTTGACCTCAATCCTAGTTTTCATAAATGTTCATTTATATTAATACATTGACATTCTCCTCTACTAATTAATTTAATTCAATATTTCAAATAACATGACTAGGAAAAATATTTCATTTAGGCTAAAAATATCATGTTAATAAACAATTAACATAGTCTAATATACCACTGTCCAAAAACATCCATACAATTACATGGACATATTTTTAAAGGAAAATATATTGGTAAGGGGAATTTGAGTTAAAAATGATTGGGTATTCAGCCAAGTTTTACTGAAGATAAACACTGTTTTGCTTCCCCCCACCCCCCGAGTGATCCTGCACGGGAGGCCTGCAGATGCCGTATTTCAAATCATAGGAAATTGCAGCTTAGGAAGCACTCTCTCCCTGTGGGCTCAAATAAAATTTCCTAAAGACTCCAGATCGACCACAGGCAGGAAAGGAATTGTAAATGCTCTGTAAAGGAAATCTCTCTGTTACACTAGGATGGCATTCATGGTCTTTTCCTCCTCTCCAGATCTCCATGCAATGTTTCACTCAGAATCACTGAGATTCTGGCCATTAAATCCACAGAAACCCTGTCCAGGAACCCTGAATCCCGTCTACTTCAGAACTATGCAGAGTACCCACCCTCAGAGCTCAGAACCAGCTTCCTCTTCAACTTCACCAGTCTGTTTTGAACTGCCCCTTTTTGCAGTGAATGAGAGGTATAGAGAGGGAATATATTTCTGAGATGGATTGAAATGAATCACTTTTTTTCTAAATATTTTCAGTTTTAAACTTTTTGATATTTAGCCACTTCACTTATTATATTTCAACGATTTTGGTCACTTTTTTTCTTTGCTCCTTTCCTGGACAAATGGTTATATAGGACTTTTCTTAATTTATTTTAAAAATTTTCATACCTGTTCTGAAATATTTAAAGTATGATACACACCAAAAAATAATCTCCTTATCCAAACTCAAGGATCATGAGCTTTTTTATATTTCACATAAAATAAAGCCATTTTAAAATTTCTGTCAAGTAAAATTTAGGCTCAATCAGCACTCAGAATCTATTTTGCCAATTAGACTACAGTACGTTTTACAATGTGAAAAAAATTTCAGGGGGACAGATAGACATAACATGGAAAAACTCCGTAAGATAAAAGAAACATAATTGATGCACTTTTCAGTCTGCAGCATTGATTTCTATTTATTATTACAAACTCTTAAAAACACAAAGATTGGATGTCAATGTGTTATTCTGGAAGCATACAATTGAGGAAAGCATTACCTGCATGACTTACTTTATAAAATTTGTTTACCAGAACTGGACTTGCACGTTCATTTCAAAGGACTTTGAAGAGAGAGGGGAAAAGATGATTCAAGGATTTTTCTTTTCCTTAATGCTTTACTTTTGAGATTTACCAGACTTCAGTTAAATAGATGCCTTCTTGACAACCAGGAATCTTAGTAATATGAGTGAAGTGGCAAAAGTTGAGTTCACCTAAACTTCCCGGTAGGCAGAGTGGAGCTCTGTGCAGGGCCACTTTTATCAAGCACAGCTAGCTGACTTTGAAAATTCCTCCTGAGGAACAATGATCAGCAGACCCTTCTTAGATTCATCTAATTTCCAAGCCTTGATGTGACATACGAAATAAGAAGAAAGTGACAACAAAAATCAATGTGTCTAAATAGTCTTGCTTTAAAACATACCTGTCACTGGCTTAACTCAGAAATTGGATGGGATATTAGATCTGATATCTTTTTTTTGTTGTTTTTGTTTTGTTTTGTTTTGTTTTGTTTGTTTCAGAATTTCTTTTAGTACCTGCAGGGAGAAAAAGGCAGAAAACCTCTCTTTAGCTTGCAAAGAGGGGAGTGTGCCTTATTAGAAAGAATTCAAAATTATAAACACACAAAATGTTCAGTACCTGCCCATTCTTGCATCGGGTTTTTATTCTTTTCTCTATCAACGTGCTTGTGATTAAAATCAATCCAGTCACATCACAGTGGGATCATGGGCTTTTAAAAATATTAACTAAAATAAATCTCTAGAAAGTTAACATATATTTTAAGTTATGAAAGCATAACATATTGGAGATTATGGCTTTATAACTCTGATAGTTTTACCATTGGAATTTATAGATAGGAGAAAACTAATATTAGACTGAATTTTGAACACATTTATCTTCTATTAAATTTTCTATAAAATATGGTATAAAATCACACATTTCTATAAACTATTATTTCTCTATTATTTCTCTATTTTATATAACATTTTCCTTGTCACTAAGTCTCTATATAGATAATATAAAATGTAAGATTTAAATAGTCCTCTGAAAATTAAATACTTTGCTTTAGTCTATATATACAGGTTTACTCTGTATATTATAAAGTTTAAAAATTACTTAGACACTTTTCTGACACACTTTTAACAAAACAGTTACTACATCAAGAAAAATTAGCATTCATAAATATAAACATATTGTGATCTTTTATGAGTCTTTTTTTGAAAAACATACAACGTGCCAAAAAAATTACAAAGATGACTGTCTACTTTTAAACAAAGCAGTAAAAGCCATTCAACCTCCCATTCACACATAAATGTATTTTCTTTTCAAAGGATATTTACCCTTTAAGGGGACATTTTTAACCTTGTGACACCATAAAATTCCATGCATGCAAAGTTATTTGTTTTTATTTTTCTGTCATTCATTCTTGATCAGATATCTTCCATGGGTTTTATCATGTTATTCATATAAAGGCATAGTTTTAATAGTTCATTTTAATCCCTTGATTAATAGGAGACAACCTGTTTAAAAATAATATTAGTGTTGGCATTTTGTAATGAATTACAAAAGCTGAGCAGACATGCTCTTTTGAGCCTTTTTGAATTTCCTTTCAAAATGTGCTGAACTCCCCAGTATTTGGTCAAATCTACGAAGTTTTAACATTAGCTAACCATTAAATGAACTTTCAAATCTGAGAACAGTGTTCGCTTGCAATGGGTGATATGGTGAGAAAGGGTTCAGATCAAGAATTCAGAATTTCAGCCCCCGTGAATTTCAGCCTCCTTGCTGGCAAGGGAGAACCAAATGCCTGCTGTCTGGAAGACACTGGGCACTGCAAGTGCTGCTAACAGTCTCCAACCAGCTGATTTTAAAAGACCAAAGGCTCTTTCTAAAGTGGCAATAGTTACAGATTTGCTATCTAACAGTGGCATTGGCCCAAAAAAGAGGCACTATCCTGACAACTTACAATGAAATTTTTCTGTGATACCAGATCTATAAGGTTAAAAAAAATTGACTGTTGAAGATTTTTCCTCCAAAACTAATATTATAAATGGCTGACCTATAAAATACGTTTCCTTGGAAGAGAAAAATTTTTTTTTAATATTCCGTTTTTGAAAGTACTTAGTAAATATTTTTTTAATTCTCAAATATGTTCAAAGTTTACAATAATAAAACTCTAGGAGAAAGAAATGATCGAATGTTTAATATGATCATACAATTTGTTTTTAACGTACCTTGTAAACAGCTAGACCAGCCAGCATCTAATACCATAGGAAAAAAAAAGAAAAAAAGGTGTGTTTTTTAGAGGGATGAGAGAGGTGTACACCCTAGAAGAAGAACAAACCAGAGGTCTCTGAAACTCGAAAGAATACATTTCAACCATCAACAGTCAAATGACAATTAATATTTGTGAAATATCATCTCAAAAACAATTTTGTTCATTGTTTATTTTGTAAAACTGGCAGAATAACTTATTCTACATCATGTTCTAAGTGGTACTTATAAAACATACTGGGACGTGGCACTGTTTTTGACATATTGAGGGTCAATTGTGTGAAGAACCAAGACAACAAACCCATCAAACGGCAGTAAATGGAGGTCTTTGTCTTTAAGTTATGAAGAATGTGTATATATTTGATCCTGACAGCCAGTAGTCCTGCAGATTTCCGGGCATAAGACAGATGGCAGTGCAACCAAGCTAGACTCCAGACCTTCCCTCTTTCCCTCTGGGTCTAACTCCTATTATCCACTTGTAAATTAACCTGTCAATTTATCAATCAACACCATCTTGATTCTCTCCTGTTCCGCAGCCCAGCCTTGCAGTGAATTTGCCTCGTAAATAACTGGGAGCCCCGTGTTTGTTAGTATTGTGAATGAGTTTATTATCACTTTGATGGCTGCTATGAATCACAAATGCTGCTGAGAGGCTGATAAGAAAAAAGTACATGCACACATTAACAGGGTTGAAACTATTTTAGAGATAAAAGATGGAGTAACTGTGATAGCAAATCATTTAAATTGAAAAAAAATGACTAAAAATTGTATTTGTGTGTATGTGTGTGCCTGTGTGTGTTGGACAACCCCCTGCTTAAAGTAAAAGAGAGAGAAATGAATCGACTTTCATTTGCACTGTTCAGAAAAAGTATCTGCAGGACGACCCTGGTGGACAGCAGTGTGCCTCCAAGGCCCTGTAGGAAACAGCTTTGTTTAATGGTCTGGGTGCAAACTTCAGAAAACACCAGCCTCTATTCTTTACAACTCGTTGGCCAGGTTTACGCTTTAGATGCTGCATGGGAACTTTAAAGAGAAGAAAACAAAATCTAAAGTTATGTGTGTGTATTTATATATATAAATTTATTTGAGTAATATACAAAAGTATAGCAATATCTAGTAAGCAAATGAGGCTGTTTGGTAAACTTAATACATTAATAAACAATTAACATTAGAGTGCTAATTATTTTGCTTCACCTGTCGTCACTGAAAGAGTTCCTTATTTGATATGTAAAATTACATTTAAGTCATTTTAAGTTAGAAATTCTTCACCAAATGCTATGCATGTTAAAATACATGTGTAATTATGAGACTGTATGTTTTCTACAATTTCTAATATCAGTTTTTCTAAACATGATTATTATTTTATATTTTAAAATCATATTAATATAAATCAATGCTTTTATAGATTACACAGGATCATATTCTGATGATTAGGAACTATATTATTATATTAACTCAGATTATATTTGGAAAGACTACACTAACTATAAAACTGTATGTCTGATCATGTATATAACTTTACAGCAATTTTCAGTTTGTAGCAAGTAAATATAAACATAAACTTTCTAGGTTCATGTACATATGTGTTGTCTTTAAAAACACATTTAATGTCTTATTAAATGTATATTGTATTTTAAAACACAGTGAGACTATTTCTTGCAATAGTTCCAATTTGGTGCCTGGCTTGTTGGAAAAGTTTCTAAATGTGGATCCTAAATACAAACAACAATCACATTACAAAAGTTATGTGTAATATAATTATTATGTTTTCATTATGCCACATGTGTGTCATTTGTAGGTGATTTTAAAATATGAAGACTTCCTGATAATGTTATTTAGGTAGAACATCCTGAAAAATATTGTGAGGCATGCCACATGTGTAAAGTTCTCAAACTTGTATGTCCACATGGGAAATACTTTGGTACATTTAAGGCAGTACATAAAAAGGAATATTCCTTGAACATTATTATACCCAATATGTCATCAGTAGAAATGTGATAAAAAATGAAACTATTTGTTAGAATGCAATTTAGAGAACCCGATAGGTTGTCCATTTTGTTCAGTTTATAATTAAGATAATGTTTAAATCTGAAATGAATTCTATATATGCATGTTCAATAGGCTATAGCCCAACAATAAGAATGGAATCACATCTCATTTTATTGTAAATTGTGTAATAAGCGATAAGGTAAAAAGGAGGGCTAAAATCCTTCCAGCAAAAATGAAACAGAGCGACCTCAATTGCCCTAATTCATTCTGCTTTTTTTCCTTTTTTTTTTTTAAGTCTCTTCATTTTCCCTCTGTTCACATTATTAGCTTACACATGAGTGCATTATTAGAAAATAACAAAGCCAAACAGGGAGACTTCGAAGGAGCGGGAGATAGGTTCCTTCGACAGCTGAAAGGTATTCTCGTTTCATTTGTTAGGAGTTGCAAAAATAGTTTTATAGCCAGGGAGGGACAATGACCTTTCTCTTTCAACAAGCTTGGTGGTTGGTCTTTTGATGGAAAAACTAGGGGATACAACATCTGGTAATTTGTGTTACTGAGCTTAGCTGAGGTCTTAACGATGTAAGCAGATTATTCTTGAAGAAGAACAAAAAAAATTCCGGAAGACTCAATGGACTATTTAAAGTTATTAGGCAGTGCATTCTAACACTTCAGAACTCTTTTCTGATTCATTTTCCCTTTAAAGCTATGCGTTCCAAGTAATTTTTTTGTTTTTTTTTCTTCAGGTCTACCTCCTTCCAATTCCAGTTGACTTTTTTGGTGGTCCACAGCTGTTTTGTCATTCACACTGGCCTCTTTTTTTTTTTTCCATCACAGCAGAAATGATTACTTTGCTGATTAAATTTTCTCCTTCAGAACTTGAGGATGCTCTCTTCCACCCTTGGGAGTCATTGCTGACCAGAAGGGTTGAGCAACACCAAATAGCAACAGCTAAGCTTCGGCAATTTTAAAGAAAGGAAAAATGTGAACGGGAGCAGTGCATGAAGAAAACGACCCACCCCACCCAGGATTCCAGGCAAAAAATAAATAAAAGATGGTACTAAGTAGTCGCTGTGGGATTTTTTTTCCCACATGCATCATATTAAAATCACATCATCCAAAACTTGTGTTTCTTCCTCTGATAAAAACAGTTTGAGGTCCATGTAATATATTTGCATTGTCCCTTGTAGGAAAAAAATACAAATGAGATTAATTGTGCACAGCTTGGAAAGATTCCTAGCATTCTTTAGAAAAAGAAATAGCTAAATTGGAGTTAGTCAGTGGATACACATTAAGATGAATATTTAAGTTTATCTGATCTAACTCTGGCTAAAAGATATTACTGTAACTTTAAGTTTTAACTCAAACTCTTACTAAATCAAAGTGCAGAGCAAAAACGATGGACTCAAAGACTGTAACCCACCTGGAAAGCAGGGGGATCTGGGACCCATCAGGACTGCCACCCAGACAGGGAACTCATGTAAGCACACAGACTGGCTCTGCGATTAGTGCCTCGCTTTGCAGTGAGGCAATAAAGAAAGCAATTGCATTACTCACCAATTTCAATCTCTCCCATGCCCACAGTCCTTCTGCATGGCAGCACCTTGAACTAGACTGCTATTTCTTCAAGTCAAAGGTATTCACAGAGGGCAAAGTAGTGCAGTATCCACCCCCCAAAAAAAAGAAAGAAAAGGAAAAACCCACTTACATTCAGATTTTAAGGGTTCATATTGGAAAATAACACCAGACAACTTTTAACCTTAGAATAAAGTTAACATCATGTTTGTTGGTATTTAAGCAAACTTCTCTTCATTGATTCATGGCATATTGAATACTGGGTATAATTTCCCACATTATAGTAGTTTTCCACATGTTGTCTGGACTTTCTGTTACTGAGAGAAATAAGAGAGGTCTGTGACACATACGCACAACCCAGCTCAGATTATGTTTGAAGGACCTGATAGACTAGATATATTTGCATTTTACATTATATTATATTACCTTCAGTTTTGCTTTGGTATATTCTAGTTTTATCAAATATGAACCATTTATAATTAAGGATCCCATTAGATAAAAGAGCAGTCGTCTACTTTCCAACATGCTTTGAAGGGTTTGCTCTTTTAATAAGATGGACATGTAGATAAACATTTTTCAAATTAAGCTGAAAACTACACTGATCATTTCAATTTTATCAATTTTGCTCAACACAGAGTTTGAATTAATAATATTTGAAGCTAACAGAAAGGATTAGTCACTTTATATTCTCAATTTACCTTTATATTCAATAGATTTTAAAAAAATAATAGTAATTTACTGAAGTTTAGTACTTTTTCCTCTCACTACTAAGATGCATAGTGCTTCAAATTATCCATGTCAGATATACCTTGAACATTTGGTATTTGTTTTTCCATTAGATCTGCCAGTCTCCAGTTATTCAAAGCAGCATTTGTGAAGTTCTACCTCAGGAAAAAAATATATATATATCCATTTGCAGTTAGAAGGGCAACTGTATTATCAGGGCATTGACAAATAAGCAATTGCAAAAAAGAGCTCATTGAAACAGAGAAACTGATGAGATCACAAAAAGATAGTTTCTCCTTCAAACTTATCTAGCTTTTTGGCATTAAAATTTGGAGTCCCAGCCCATCTTAAAGGCTGATACATTTCTTAACCAACAAGGGGTCTCTGCTTTGCTTATGAAGACAGGTTGTAGAAAGCTCTGAAGCCAGTTTGTGATTTGGTAAATCGTAGGACACAAACATGGTTTCCATAGTGGGATTTTACTTTTTTTCCCTTGAACCATTCACATGATTACAACTACTCTCTGTATATGTCAAATGCTTCAAATAGGAAGAAAGGATGGGCAAGAATCTCTCATCTTTGATTGTTTTCTCTCCTTGCCCTAACAATATCAAGTCATATCATGGTTCACATTCCATTTCTGTTTTGTTCCATTCTGAACCTGCCTTGCTACTTCTATCCTTAGAACACCACTCCTAAATTGTACTTTCTTAACCATGTCTCTACATTTCTAACAGACCGAAAGTACCACTTTGATTCTTTCACCACCCTGCTCAAAGTCTTCAGCTGGTCATGGAATACAATCTAAATCCTTGGGTGGCTTTTCAAGGCCATTTACAGTCTGGACACTACCTATCATTCCAGGTTCCTCACTTAGTTTTTCTAGCAGGAAGATCACATAGTGGCAAAGACACTGTACTTAGATTCAGGAAACCCAAATTTGAATCCCAGATTAATATATAGCCACTCTGTTCCATTGAGTAAGTCACTTATCCTCTCTGAACATCAGTTTCCACATACAGAAAGCTAACAGCTAGTGGTCTATAGGCCAGATGTGGGGCCAGATGTATATTTTGCTCCAGAAAACTTACTTCACTCTTGCATTATCTGTATGGCTTTGTGATCACCTGTATGTGTACCCATACCTCATCTGTAAGAAAAAGAGGTAATGATACCTATCACACCATATTGCTGGAGTGTTAAATTAGGTAATGCATGTGAAATTCCCAGGCTGGTGCTTGTTAAGGAGAGCTTCTCGATAAAACTCAGTAAAATCTGAGGCTGAATCACTTGATTACATCCATCCTCTGATTCTAGGTATGTAAGTAACTACAAATAAGTCCTGTAATTGTCCACATCTGGACTTTTGCTCCTATGTCTTCTAAGACCACTCTCCCTTCTCTGCCCAGAGAAATCTTCCTCATTCTTCAAGACCAGGCTTAACTATACTCTCTCTCCATAAATCATTACCTGAATTTTTGAAGAGGCAATGACCTCCAGCATGGGTCTGAATGGCAGCAATAACCCTTTGAGGCTTAGAATCTTCAGGCCCAACAGGAAATTTGAGATCTTGGAAACCAACATTCTCATGTCCCAGGTGAGGAAGCCAAAGGCCAAGAAGTTAATAAGACCAACCCAAGGCCAGAGAATGAACAAGAGAATGGGACTTAAACCTGAGTCTCTGATCTCTCCCACCAGTGCCTTTCTTTCTGTTTCTCAGATTACTATGTGCAGGGTTTGTTTTTTTTTTTTAATTGCATTGTTTTATATATGTTTTATCTTCCTTCACTAAATTGCAAACCACTGAAACCCAGGGATGACATCTTATGTATATGTTTGTATATCTCATAGAACCTAGCCCAGCACCTTGTAATATTCAATAAATGTTTTGAATAAATGGAGAAAAAAAAGGCAGGAAATTTTTCATGATCCAACTTCTCACAAACCGGTACTCAAGGGCTCATAGCATAATTACTTTATGCAAAGTTTTTTTCAATGTCTCAAATGTATACAGATTAAGAATTTAGTAAGTGCTTTAAATGGATCCTCTTATTTAACTTCAAAATGCTTTGAGGGAGTTACCATTATTGTCAACACCATTTAAAAATTAGGAAAATAAGGCTGAGACAGTTTAAGTAACTTGTCTTAAGCCACAGAGCTAGAGAGGATCAGGGCTCAAGCAAGATCTCTCTCAACCCACAGCCCCGCTGCTCTTCACCAGCAGAATGAACCAAGTTCTGAAGCCACCTTTGTAGCCCTTCTTAGATCCACAATGTTCCACATCATACTTGTACCTACTGTCATTACTCTGGATAATAATATACATTAAATAACATAAATCATCTAATCCAATCAACCTTCTCATATCAAAACTTTTGATTTCCATTGGAAGCCTCCTTGGTGTTGTCTTGGCCATCTTAGCCATTTTGATCTGCCCACCACCACCCTGATAGAGCTCTCATGAGATCATACAATACAGAGATTTTTCTATACCATCTCCCAAACTTGTCTTTTGGGTTCTGTTTTTGTGGTTACAACTATTTTCAGCTAGGCTAGCAGAGTATTTCTTCTTGGCCTATGCTTCTTACTCCAGATTACTCATTTTGTTTCTCCCATTCATTTAACCACTGAACCTTACTGATCACCATTATATGTTATCCACTGACACAGACTTGTCCTGGCCAAGTAGTAAAGGGCAAGTAAGGTAAAAGGAAGTAAGTATGAGGATCCCTGGATGAGATTTGAGAGACATTTTTGCAAGACACAGGGTGGACATACAAAGTGGGCAGTGGTCACTTCAACTTCCTTTTGGAAGGAGGGTCAGGGGAGAATGGGTCATTTGAGCTGAGTGTTGAAAGATGGGCAGATTTCTCCCATCTTGACATTGAAACAATCATAAACTGTCTTCCTAAGCAATTTCGTTACCCAGGTTGATTACCGCTGTCCCACCACTAAAGCATCCCTCTAACTGCCTTATTATTTGGAGCTTGTGGAATTTTAGCCCCATAGATAAGAATCTCCTCAGGATGAGTACAGGAAACAGAGCATCACTGCAATAAAACAAAAATACCTAGAACTCAATTACATGTTCAGCCTCTTTTGTTTAATTTCTGTATATATGATCCTTATTTTTAGGTATAACTTAAAATATTTAATAACATTTAAATATATTAAATATATATTTAAATATATAATCCAATGACTATTTCATGATCTCTCATTTATACAAATCATAAAATCATGGCTTGAAATCAGATTTTTAAATCTGGAAGAAAACTTGGAAACATGTTAAACTCAGGTGAGACAAATAAGTCCTAAGGCAGCATGAGGGCCAGGGGAGGCATCTGATTCAGCATTTCATAACCAAAAGTGGCACTAATCAGAGAATTAGACAGAAAACTGAGATTCAATACATTCTCACTATAATATATATATCTAATGATACTTCAGATTTCTATAGTATAATGTGTTTATAATGTACACTTTTTTCACATGTACATTTACTCCTTTCATTGTCATAATATCTCTGTATCTTAAGCATCTGTGTCTTGTAAAACTCCCATTTACAGGTGAAAAATGAAGCAAGAACACACATGCATGAATCAATTCAGCAAACCCCTATTGAATCCCTGTGTGACAAATACTGTTCTAGATCATGGGGAGAGCACATAAAGCTAGTAAAATAGAGTAGTTCCCTACCCTCATGACACTTATTATCTTTGGGGAAGCTTTGCAAAGCAAAGAGGTTAATTTCCGTGGAAGAAGCTACCAGGTTATAGTGGTCCTTCAGTTGCAAGTATAATAGTTTCTACATAAAACAAGGAAGTATAACAAATCTAATTCAATTAGTCCAAAAAATTTAAAGCTACAAGGCTACAATGGTCTTGTAGTACTAAAACCAATAGTTTCTACATAAAACAAAGAAATATTACAAATCTAAATCAATTAGTCCAAAAATTTCAGACCATTAGCTGCAAAAATCTGAGACAATTGTACTCTCAAGAGAACAATTTGGCAGTGAGATACCACCCACCATGAACCAAGATAATTATCCAAATCCCTGGACTGGGAAAAAAGTACTAGTGGGGGCCAAAACTTATGAAGCAACTCTCATCAAGGGCATATGAGTTTTGCATGCCTATATTCTACCCTAGGGATTTCTATTGCAAACCTTAAGGCGTGGAAGAAATTTTCAATCATCATGCCAACTACCAAAACCAGGGATTGGGGCCATGACATTGCACAGGGCTAGATTATTTCTTCCTTCTTCCTTTGTCCTGTCAACTCACTCATCTCAGAGCAACAGGTCAGCATTCAGAGGCCAGGGGAGATCATGAGAATGGCCTCCAAAGGATGTTATGCCTTTAGTTATTTTGGATTCTGATTCATTAGCAATTAGAAATCTTACATTTTCCAAAATTCAACAGAAACCAGAACTGCATAATAGTAAATGATTATAAATGGTTATGAAAATGTAAATTTTCATGTATTTCCCATATTTACAGATAATCAAGATTATATAAAACCAAGCTTTTATAACATTTATTAGATATCTGAATAACACAACTCATTAAACACTGTACCTCTCTCCCTGACTTTCAAGACAGAAGAGCTGTCAGATTTAAAAAACTTACTGATTGGTTTTCATTTGTTTTTAATCGAAATATGCTCCATTTAGTCTTTAAAAGGAAACTGCCAATTTAGGACAGGAACTAGATCATCTGCTCAGGGTATGGAAAGCATTTCTTAAATAATTCATGGCAAAAACTTACCCTACTTTTGTGATATGAAAATGGCTTGTTACTTTTCTTGGCTTGTAAGTGGATTCATCCAGTTGACTGTTTTGGTTTCTTGGTATTCAGAAGTAGGAAAGCCTTCTGAAATTTGAATCATATTTCAGATCCCTCCTGAGTAGTTAAGTGCACACCCACACACACAACTTTTCCTATAAACACCACATGCCTAAGCACACATTAAAATTAGACTTTTCCTATCAAGAGAGCGGGGGTGTAAAATATGCATCACCAGAGAGAAGTACTCCTTTCTGCAAGATGCAGTATAACACGGGACTTCTTCAGTAGGTGTCATAAATCTAACTCAAACTCTCTGAACTGCATAATTTGTCTTTCCTCACTAATAGTTCCTCATTCTTCATTCCTTGTGAAATGCAAATCCCCCATTTTAGTTAGAAAATGTGGATCCTAAATTTCAGTCTGACATTGGAACCTAACATTCATTGAGGACACATCCATGTTTCTTTCTGCCTAACACTGAATGGCTTTATATTAGTAGACCTCGTTGATGTTCTTTTACACCAATATATGTGGTCTTGGATTTGACTGGATATACGGCTGGAAGAGTAGTTTCTTTCATTTAAAAATCCCTTTCTATGCAAATCAGAACAATTCTAAAACTATCAAATGTCCTATGTTCACATCTTAAAATATACTCGAGCATGTGTTTAAATAGTCTTATAATGTACAGGTTCTTCTTTTGACATTTTCCATGTTCACTTCTAAACAAACCCAAAGCTTCAGGTCCTAGGGCAATGAAGGAGTAAGGGTTAACTCAGTTATCTTCAATAGCCTCTCTGTTCTTTCTAACAATGAGACAATATAGTAATCGGTTCTGCCAAGGAGAGAAGGTATGTGAAAATCTCATGATAAAACTGGGAAAGAATGCTTCGAGGTTTTTCCCCATGATAAAGATTAGCAGGGGAAATCCGTATAAGTTTGCAGCATGGAAAGTATAACTTTCTATGGAATCTTCACTAGGCCCTGAGGCAGATGTTTTTCATCAGCAAATCCTTTTTACTATTAGATTTGTGAGGCCTGTTAAGAACAGCTTTGGGAATTCCTATGTAGGGGCAGCCAGTGCTCAAGTTTAAGTCAATTAAACTAAGTCTGCCAAAGCAATTCTCTATGCTTACTGCCAAATCCTGCCTGTGAACAAGGAAACTTAACTTTTATCTGCAGAGCAGGGATAATGTGAAGCTGCTTCAGAACCCAACAACAACAACAAAAACAAAAACAGCTTGGCTTTTGTTTAAATAATAAAAAAGATAATTCACTTTAAAATCAGGCATGTGTCTTAAAATGATTTTAACTTAGTGTTCTGTTAAGTGATCATTCACTCAAGTCGGAGAAGAAAAGGTGGTGGGGTATGAACAATAATATTAAAATTTGCATTAGTAGCTTAATTGCTAACATGCAAACAGTTTAAGAGAACAATAGGCCTGCAAAAATTTTCTATTTGGCTCATAAAACCAAAAGTAGCTCAAAATTTTTTGTACTTTAGATCTTAAGTATGAAGTTATAACCATTCTTGATAAAAATCTTTTAACTAAGAGCATGCTCATGTACTAAACAACAATTTATTTTGCATCAGCTGTATGCCAGGCACCAGTCTGGGTGCTGGCAATGTGCAGCTGCTATCTCTGAGAGGCTTGCTGTCTAGTGTGGGAGAAATATAGGAAGATAATTATTCCAGGGAAGAAGATCCAGATCATGAAGCACTGTGTGTTTGGTTAGGAAGAGCCTGAGTCAATGGGAGTGTTGAATATATTTCAACAGTGGAGAATGCAAAAATCACTCCAGTTTCAGAGTGCAGTCAATGGATTTCCAGGTACTTGGGCTGAAGCAGGAGGCCTATAGAAAGTGATGGCAGTCACTGATCAGAGATGAGTGGGGACAATGTTAAGGAGAGGGAGAGACAGATTTGAGAGGAAATAAAAGAGAAGGCTTAATGGTATTGTCAGAGATCTCTCAGAGATGGGGCTGGGATCATTTCTAGGCTTTATGCTCAGGCAATTAGATGGAAGAGATCATTTATCAAGAGACAAAGAAGGAAGTTTGGGGAGAAGATTACAGGTTTAAAATGAGTAGATGTCTACTCACGTGTGTGAATAATATGCTTGTCTTTAGCAGAATATCCCTGAGCAATAACATAGGAAAACATCAGTGTATTTTAGGGATAATTGAAACCATGGGTGTGGATGAGTTCATTCAGGGTAAAGGATACAGCCTCAGCATCAGGCAGCCAAGGGCTTATATTTAAATGTCTACTCTGATGTTTGCTTGCTGTATAACTGTAGCAGTCATTTGACATTCTGGGCATCATTTGTTCATAAGATTCTGAGGAGAAATAAATAAGTTAATCTATATAAGATATCAGTGCATAGTAAGTGGTTAATGGAAATAAACCATTATTATTGTTGTTATTATTTCTATTATTACTATAAGGATGATGATCAGAGGACATGGAGCCTAGGTAGCAATCAATATTTAAGCACCAGCAATGACCACATGTTAAAGCTCAATACCAACACAGTTTTTACTAAATGCAAAGCAGAGAAAGTACATAATCAATCCATTTTGTACATTCTATTGTAGACCCACTGCTGCCACCCATCCCAACCCACCATAAGGCTTTTGGTCTCAGGCAGGTGAATTTTATGGTCCTTTTGGAAAATTCTCTGGCTTGTTCATTTGGTGATATGTGGATTCACCACATCTAGCCTATCTCAGCTAAAGTGTTACTTACATGGAGATATCAGTTGTTGCAGGTGCAGGCTGGCACACAGTTTACTATCGCCAGCAATTTCCTGGGGTTCCTAGTGAGTGTAGAACAGTTGGTTTGCAGCAGCTTGAAAGAGTGGGAAGAAAGATGGCCTTATTCTAGTTCCGTAAACACAATAGGTCATGATGTGTCTCAGTTTCCTCATCTGTAAATTGTGGACAATAACAGCTTCCCCCAGGGCAATCATTAATCGTAAATCAAATAGCACACATAAATGAGTATGAAATTAGATAATACAGGCAGAGTTCCAGACTCAGAATAACACTCAAAAATATTAGGACCCCTTCTATTTCAATAGCTAAAATTCTAAGCATTGATCAAAACCAACGTTATGTGTGAAATCATGCTGTAATCTAGACATATTTAAGCAAATTTCCTTAGACTGCAGAAAGAGGTTTAAACAATTTTAGACAGATTAAACTTCCTTGGTTTAAAATTTCCCAGTGGTGTGAATTCCATTCTGCCAGCGGGGACTGATTCAGTTGCCTTCTGGTTGCCAATGGATAGTCATTCTTTCAAGGAAAAGAAAACTCCTTTATTCTCCCTTTCTGAAAATGGCCAGAGTAGCCCCCAAATAATGCAAGATTACAAATCTGGCACCAGGAGGTATTGGCAAGACTGATTAAACCTGCCACTATATGTGTCAACAAATGTTGCCAGGTAAGTGGCAAAGAAGACCAGTACACCTGTGCTAAGGGATAGCAGAGAAAGCAGCTGTTATATTGAATACGTTGACTAAGAGGAAGCAAGGCTCTATCATGGGAAATGGATTGCTTGTAGAGTAATGAAAGTTGTTTTTGTTGTTAACACAATTATATAAAACCTACTGCTTAAGAGAAATTGTTCCCTTCTTTTCAAAAATGCCAGAAAGTTGGAGTGGAATAAAGTGAAGACAAAGAGAAGAAAATGCATTAGAAAAGCATGCAGTTGTTTACTAAGAAATCAAAATCCCTCTGCAATGTCCAGAGGTAGAGTGAAATCATAACACACCTAAAAAATAACTACCAGTTCATTGTCTCACTGCTTCATCATCTCCATTTCCAAAGAGCTGGCCTAGGTTTCAAGGTTTATGAAATGGTTTTTCTTCACAAAGAACATTCATTCAAAGGATATCCACATGACGAATACATTTAAGTAGCAAATGTTTGACAGATATGGCCACAGTCAGGTTGCAAATAAGATCATGCCCTTGTCTTCAAGGATCACAATCTACCAGGAGTCCTTAACTAAATAAAATTTAATTAAACATGCATACATGCTTATATATTAGGTATATTACCGGTGTTTTCCTCCTAGCACAAAAAGATCAGACTCCCAACAAAAGTATACCAGATTAAGTCTTCAGTAAATGTTTCATGTTCTTCTGTGTGAAATGTATATGGAGGTCTCGGCAGTTTTTTTGCTATATTCTAAGGGTTAGCAACGGTTTTCTGTAAAAAAAAGCCAGATAGTGTATATTTTAGGATTTGGGGGCCATTTGGTTTTCATTGCAATTACTCAGCCATAGACAATACATAAACTTATGGGTGTGGCTATATTCCTATCGTGTTTTATAGTGTTTTATTTACAAAAGCAGGTGGCAGCCCAGAATTGGCCCATCGACCATGGTCTGCTGACCTTATTATACTTAGGGATTGTCCTGAGGCTTTCTTTACTAAGATGAAACTTTTTACAAGACTGCATTCACTAGCTTTCCCTCCCAGTATTATCATCCACACTTCCCTATTTCATGAGCACTGGAGGAAAAGGGGGACAGATGAGCAGGAGGTTGCCAATTTTACTTTCCTGTCATTTTCTACTTTAGTGCAAAGCATTAAAATTATCACAAGCTCTAATGAAAATGCATTATACATCCTACAACATAAGTAAGTCTGGTACATGGGTAAGAGGATAAATTAATCTGTTGGAAATTTTTCTGCAGAGCAAGCTGATAAGTGATAGGAAGAGAAAAGAAACAACCTAAGCAAGCAAACATAAAGAAAAGAAGCCAGGAGTAAGAACAGAAAGAAAAGCAAAAACCATGAGTGAAAAGATATTCCTACTTTCTTTTTTTTTTTAATCTATATTGAATTTGTTGCAATATTGCTTCTGTTTTATGTTTTGGTTTTTTGGCTCTGAGGCATGTGGGATCTTAGCCCCCTGCCCAGGGATTGAACCCACACCCGCTGCACTGGAAGGGGAAGTCTTAACCACTGGACCAACAGGGTAGTCCCTACTTACTTTCCATAAGTCGAATGCTTAGTGGAGAATGGATTTCATATATATGGTCCTTAATAAAGCACAATAGTTGGGAAACCTTTCTTGGAACATGAGGTATAGGAGCTATGAGATGAGCCTCACAGTTTATAATGATCCTTGGATATGGACAGACCAACAAGAATGCATTCTTCACTTCACAATGTACCTTTCATTGCTCTAGGTTCTAAATCACCGCAAGTCTGAAGCATGGCACAGCTACTGTGTATGTATTGTAGGCCATGGCCAACACAGTTAAAGACTTATTATTGCAGGAAGAGGAGAATTCATGGTGATTTAGTCTCAGAAGTCACAAGAACAAGCTTGGACCAAATGTTCTGACAAGCCACCGCAGGTGTGAGTTGCAGGGCAATCCCAAGAAAGAAGTTGGGATCAATTAAAAAAAAGCAGAATAATCAGGTTGTCCAGGAAGTGCTCATTCAGTAGAAGGAAGTAAATTAATTCAAAGGAAATTTACACATAAAGAAGACAATCCTTCCATCACCACAGTCAGAGGAGTATTTTGGCTACAGATAGAAACCAACTCTTACATAAGTTTCATTAGAATAAATACACACATTTCCTTCCCCTCCCATATTCCACTTTCCACCTGGCTCTTTCCAGGAAGGAAAGCATCGAATTATACAAGGAATCTCAGTTCAAAAGTATCAGAGAAAATGGCAACCCTTTCAAAGCAGGGTAACACAGGTGCATCTAAAAAAAGTACACACCACCTTAGAAACTGGAAGACATGCTTACATGTTATTCAAACTCTTCCAGTATCAGCCTCGTGGTTTTCAAAGTGCCAGGGGAACAACCATGGGATCCCAGAAACCCAGAATGTATACTAAAAACATACCTTGAATAATCCTAACAAATCGACCCCACACCTCCACCATCAGGCTTGGTGGCCCTCTCACTAGGTCATATTTCTTCGATATGTCTCCCTCACCTGAGCGGCCTTATTCCCCTAATGGTGAGCGAGAAGCATTGACAACAAGAAATACATTTCTCCAAGAACATTTCGTTCCTTACTCAAATGCTCACCAGGTGTTCTTCTTCATCAGATTGATTGTGTTAATTGTAGTAAAGACAGAAGTGAGAGTGGGGGGAGGACTCCAAAAGAGCCAAGTCTTTTGAAAATCAATTTCCACAGTTGCAACTTTGAGACAGTTCTAGTGAATAAGCCTTCAGTTTCAACATATTCAAGGTGAGCATTCTTGTGTGGAATATCTTACTGTGGGTTTCTTTGGACTTCAAGGATAGGGGCTCTTAACTTTGAGAATTTGCAAACACTTTAATTTTTTCAACCCAATGGAAACAAACAAAAACTAAAGCAAAACAGAAGCCTACTCAGTTTTGATAGGTGGACTATTCTAGGTGCATCTCATCTCATCCCATCCCCCACCCCAGGCCCAGCACAACAAATGAGTGTGTAAAGATCCCTTTCTTGGATATCTCTGGTACCTCTTTATTTTTACCTTATTTTAACAAAGAACCAAGGAAAATTGCATCTTTCATTTTCAAATAATGCTAGAAGGTTTCTGTGCATACCTCCATTGGGAGCCAATCACGGCTTGGTAACAACAAGAAAACCAGTGATCTGGGGATATTTAATGCCGCATTGGCCCTGGAAGGAGGACTCTTTCATTTCACATATTTTGTCTCAGCCATGGAGCTGCTGACATAATGGACTTTTACAAGGACCTCTGAAGCAATTGGCAATTAAGTGGTTTGAAGGGGTGCTTCTGGGCTGCCGTGAAAGGCTTCAGGTGTGAAACGCTTGTTTTCAAGAGCGCTGAACAAAATGTATGGTTGCTTTCAACGCCCTCCTTGTCCTTCCTGAGGAAGCGGGGGGAGCCGGGGGAAGCAAGGACACTCAAGAGCAATTTGTTATTCAGCATCTGAATGCCAGGCGCTTTCTTCCCCCCCAATCCTTGTGCGGCTGGTGAGGGGGCCAGATTGATATGGCACAAACAGCTCTCGGCACAATGGTAGATCAAGAGAGAGGCAGGGAAAATGAGGCCAGGGAGAATGGACGCCTGAATGAAGGGAAGACGGCTTGATTGTTAATTGTGGGTAAATGTGTTGCAAGAGTGAAAAGGGTTCATGGGCTATTTTAAAGCTATACCCAAGCAATAAGTATAGAGAGTGTGGAAATAAGGAGATGGTCCTGACCCTTTTAAGGACTATAGTAGTACATCTGGCCCACTTGAAAAAGTAAATTGAGAACTGTTCAGAAAGGTAGGCAAATGTATATGTGTGTTCAAATCTCGTTGCTTACAAGGGAGAAAAAAAATCTGGCAACTCCAATTCACATGCAATGTGCGCTTCAAAGTATACACTATTCTTTTCCAGTGTTAGTCAATAGGACAAAGATAATATGCAATAAGGATGCTGTCAAATAGATAAATATTTAAAATATGACTTTTCCTCAAGAATTCAGCCTTCTATTCTAGGATAAAATATATTTGCACCGAAGCTAGCACAAGGGTAAAGGAAACTTCAAACAGTCTTCATGAAGGATATTGTTCCCTTAGTTCTGTTTCATGTCACTTTTCCTAGTCTGACCTTTACTTCCAACATATTGATTTTTTCCTAACCCAGCCTTGCTTTGCAGAAAAAAGGGGTATTGAGTCTTTGAGCTGCTTACATATCACTATTGTACATGCATCCTTAAAGGTGAAGGAGGCCCTTTCAGGAGATGATTGTCTGACTGACAATGTGATTAGGATTGTCTGAGGACTTTTCATTTTAAATGTAGGAGGCCACATGTATCAATCTGGGAAAAGAGACAAGCGGACTCAAATCTAGTTATCTTTTAAATGTTTCTCAAAGAGTTCTGGTTTTGCTCTAAGCAACAGCTTCTCAGATAAAGTATATACTACATAAAACTTAACTTTGTCAATCAAGACTAGAATTCTACAATTTTCTGATTATTTCTTTTCCAAATAGATACATTTTATTCAAAACATAATTCATATCAGTTTTCTGGGATTGGCTCTTTTTTCTAGCATTCTGGTTTCCAGGGAGGACATTTGTAAAATAGAATTTAACCAAATGCCATACTATTGAGTCTGACTTGTTGGTTCATCCTATGATGCTATGTAATCTTTAATGCAAAAAAAGATAAGCAGTTAAAAGCTGGATCTTTCCTTCTCCTTGCCCCAAGAAGGCTATTAAAATCATTTGAGAGATTACAGAATTCTGGAAATTACTTGGCAGCTTCTACACAGTCCTTTTTGTGGCCAGATGAGAGCCATAAGAGGAGAAGGAAATGACTCATGTTTCCTTTGTCCTGTTCCATTCCAGAATGCTGTTATGACCATGTCAGCACCAGGGCCACCTTGTACAGTGGATAGATTATGAATGGTGTCCTTAGGGTTGTGCAATAAACAATTTTATCTGAGGCCTTGTAAGAAACCAAAGTCAAGGATTCCACATAGCATCCCTTCATCCCACATATCATCCATAACATGTTGGATGGTTTGCTTATTTTTGTCTAAATTTTAAAACATACCCTGTGCTCTACTTCTGCTACTACTATATGGTCTAGCCTAATGTCAGAGAAGAGAAAACTAAAACTTTAAGCCAATTCCAAACTCCAGCACAGGAGATGGTTCATTTAAACCAGAAGTCTGTTAGCTTCCACTTCACCTTGGGTCCAATCACTTGTGAGATTGTGAGGGTCTTATTTATCTCCAGCCCCACCACCACCTCAAACCCACAAAACAGTGGAGACTAAACAACTTGACTCAAATGTGCCTTTTCCAGTAAGAAATGAGGCTTCTTCATTTTCTCTGACACATTTAAGATTTCTTCAGGTCCCCAATCTATTAGCAAGATATTTCCTTGGACCTACTTGCTTCATTGATGTAGTGCATCTCCAAAGACTACATAAAATCTCTAGGATTGAAGCCAAATCTGGCCTCTCTACCCTGACACCAAATTAAATCTTGGAGACAGAGTTTTGGGTGAAGTAGAAAAGAATAGCTTTTTTGCTTGCCAGGCAAAGGGGGACACAGTGGGCTAATACCCTCAAAACTGCATGTCCCAACCTGGAGGGGGTAGTGAGGAGTTTTATAGTAATGGTTCAAAGAGGGTGTGATCAGCTCATGGACATTCTTCTGACTGGTTGGTGGTGAGGTAATCAGGAGTCAACATCATTGACCTTCTTGTTCCAACTGGTCTGGGGTCTATGTGCTTGTGAGCAGCATACAGTTACTTCTCCCACCTGGTGAGGGTTTCAGTATTTGCAAAACAGCTCAAAGATATTGTTATGTATATCCCTTGAGGGGGGAACCAGGACCTTGCCCCAAGGCTGCACTATTGTTTCTTGACTGTTCCTCTCTTGTCTCCCCCTCCCCTCCCTTCCCTAATTAGCAACTGTTTGAACTTGCCCCTTGGAATTCAGAGAATGTCATGGAGGCTGAATGAAACCTATTTCCTCTAATCAAGAAATGGGGGACACAGAAAGGCTTTTGTGCCCAGGAGCCCCACAGGATCCTGCTTGGTTTCGGGATCAGCGTCTCTTTGCCTCCATCCCTATGACCAACTTCTTCACCCGTGAGTTGATCTCATAGCAACTGAGTTAGCATTAGCTTTCCTCAAGGAGATAAAGTACAGGCTATATTGAGGTTAGAGTAGCACCCCACTGCAATAAAAGATCTACAAAGTGACAACTAAAGTCATGATTGCTCTCCTCAGAACTTCTAAATCTACTCTAAAGCTAGTCAAAAGACTTGGTTCAAATCACAGCTCCCTCACAAATGTGCTGTGTGGTCTTGGGCAAGCAATTCTATGCCTCAGTAGTCTCTTCTATAAAATGGAAACAATAGAACTTGCCCGTAAAAACAATAAAAGTAAAAGGTGGTAATCAACATACAGAACAATGTCTCACACATACTGAGTTCAATAAATATTACCTATCCATGTCACTATTATGATATCAAGCTTTTAATATCTGTTTAGCAGCCTCTGTCTAATTGTCTTCAGAAACACAGAGCTGAAATTCATCAGTCAGCCCTCCTACTCAAGCAGAACAAAGTCTCTAGGTATCTTGAATCAATAGAGAGCACAAACTCACATAAGCCAGTGTCATACCACTGGTACATGGAGTTCTTGGCTAAGTTCCACAGGCTGTCTTCAGTCTTTTAGCAAGATCATGGATCAGGATCTACCAGAAGGGAGGTACCAAACTTCTCAAGTGGTTTCATCACTGTTGCTGGTTCAGAGTGGGACTTTGTGCCTTTTCTCAGTCTTTTTAACCATAGGAATCTTAAAAGATGGAGAAACATTTTCACATTCCAAGATCATCAGCAGTGGAAATACTTTGTCATTATGAAAAGGCTCTGTCATTTTGTAAGCAGTATACCTTATATTTAAGTCCTATTATGCCTTTTGTTTATAGCCCTAGTGGAATATAAATAACTACATTATTTTATCCCACTCACAGTTCCCTCTACTTTTGCAGGAAAATGTCAACTTTCCTGCACAAACCATGTATATTTGTTAAATTTTGTTCCCAAATAGATGTTTTCTTAATTCATCATTTCTTTTGTTTTAGAAATTAATTCTTAACCTCCCCCTCAGGACATCTCAAAATGTGTGTTTTTGAAAGTGTGTTCAGCAAAACTAGTTTTAATAGCTGATGAAATAGATAAAAGTGTATTCTATTGTCAAATAAATTTGAAAAATGGGGGTAAAACAATATTAATACATTTTTCCCCATTAGATGACTTTTCAGAGTCTTCAATATGCCAATCTGAAATTTATTCTATAAGTATATGGTATATTAGTAATGTTTTCCAAACTTACTTTATCAAAGAAAACCTTCTTCCCTCAGTGTCTAAAGCAGTGGTCCCCAAACTTTTTGGCTCCAGGGACCAGTTTCATGGAAGACAATTTTTCCATGGATGAGGCAGGGGGGTAGGGGGGCAGAGAGTTCAGTAATGTGAGTGATGGGTCAGGCAGTAATGCGAGCAATGAAGAGTGATGGGGAGTGGCAGATGAAGCGTCACTCACTCTCCCGCTGCTCACTTCCTGCTGTATGGCCCATTTTCTAACAGGCCGTGAACAGGTAGAGGTCTGTGGCCCTAGGGTTGGGGACCCCTGGTCTAAAGCGTCTAGAATTTTATTTAACACACTTTAAAAAATTCTGCTTTAATATGACCCAATACATGGCATCTGACTTCTTCAGCCTCTCTTCTCCTTCTTCTGAGAAATGTCCACTCTTTCTCCACCACAAACATACATCTCTATATTATTCTTAAACCTTCATGCAGTTGTTCTCTTTTTTTTTGAATTTTTGCATTTTATTTAATTTATTTTTTTAGATAACAGGTTCTTATTAGTTATCTATTTTATACATATTAGTGTATATATGTCAATCTCAATATTCCAATTAATCCCACCCCCACCCACCACTTTCCCCACTTGGTGTCCATATGTTTGTTCTCTACATCTGTGTCTCTATTTCTGCCCTGCAGATCAATTCATCTGTACCATTTTTCTAGGTTCCACATATATACATTAATATACGGTATTCGTTTTTCTCTTTCTGACTAACTTCACTCTGCATGACAGTCTCTAGATCCATCCATGTCTCTACAAATGACCCAATTTCATTTTTCTTTATTCATTTTTCTGTCAATGGACATTTAGGTTGCTTCCATGACCTAGCTATTGTAAATAGTGTTGCAATGAACAATGGGGTGCATGTGTCTTTTTGATTTATGGTTTTCTCTGGGTATATGTCCAGTAGTGGGATTGCAGTATCATATGGTAATTCTAGTTTTAGTTTTTTAAGGAACCTCCATATTGTTCTTCATAGTGGCTGTATCAATTTACATTCCCACCCACAGTGCAAGAGGGTTCCCTTTTCTCCACACCCTCTCCAACATTTGTTGTTTGTAGATTTTCTGATGATGTCCATTCTAACTGGTGTGAGGTGATACCTCATTGTAGTTTTCATTTGCATTTCTCTAATAATTAGTGATGCTGAGCAGCTTTTCATGCTTCTTGGCCATCTGTATGTCTTCTTTGGAGAAATGTCTATTTAAAATGTCTGCCCATTTTTTGATTGGGTTGTTTGTTTTTTTAATATTGAGCTGCATGAGATGTTTATATATTTTTTTAGATTAATCCTTTGTCCGTTGTTTCATTGGCAAATATTTTCTCCCATTCTGAGGGTTGTCTTTTTGTCTTGTTTGTAGTTTCCTTTGCTTTGAAAAAGCTTTTAAGTTTCATAGGTCCCATTTGTTTATTTTTGTTTTTTTTTTCCATTACTCTAGGAGGTGGATGAAAAAAGGTCTTGCTGTGATGTATGTCAAAGAGTGTTCTTCATATGTTTTACTCTAAGAGTTTTACAGTGTCTGGTCTTACATTTAGGTCTCTAATACAGTTTGAGTTTATTTTTGTGTATGGTGTTAGGAAGTGTTCTAATTTCATTCTTTTACATATAGCTGTCCAGTTTTCCCAGCACAAATTATTGAAGAGACTGTCTTTTCTCCATTGTATATCCTTGCCTCCTTTGTCATTATTAGTTGACCATATGTGTGTGGGTTTATCTCTGGGCTTTCTATCCTGTTGCATTGATCTATATTTCTGTTTTTGTACCAGTACCGTACTGTCTTGATTACTGTAGCTCTGTAGTATAGTCTGAAGTCAGGGAGTCTGATTCCTCCAGCTCCATTTTTTTCCCTCAAGACTGCTTTGGCTATTCAGGGCCTTTTGTGTCTCCATACAAATTTTAACATTTTTTGTTCTAGTTCTGTAAAAAATGTCACTGGTAATTTGATAGGGATTGCATTGAATCTGTAGATTGCTTTGGGAAGTATAGTCATTTTCACAATATTGATTCTTCCAATCCAAGAACATGGTACATCTCTCCATCTGTTTGTGTCATCTTTGATTTCTTTCATCAGTGTCTTATAGTTTTCTGAGTACAGGTCTGTTACCTCCTTAGGTAGGTTTATTCCTAGGTGTTTTATTCTTTCTGCTGTAATGGTGAATGGGATTGTTTCCTTAATTTCTCTTTTTCTTCTTTTGTTGTTAATGTGTAGGAATGCAAGAGATTTCTGTGCATTAATTTTGTATCCTGCAACTTTACCAAATTCATTGATTAGCTCTAGTAGTTTTCTGGTGGCATCTTTAGGATACTCTATGTATAGTATCATGTCACCTGCAAACAGTGGCAGTTTTTCTTCTTTTCCAATTTTTATTCCTTTTATTTCTTTTTCTTCTTTGATTGCCATGGCTAGGACTTCCAAAACTATGTTGAATAATAGTGGCAAGAGTGGACATCCTTGTCTTGCTCCTGATCTTAGAGGAAATGCTTTCAGTTTTTCACCATTGAGAATGATGTTTGCTGTGGGTTTCTTGAGGTAGGTTCCCTCTATGACTACTTTCTGGAGAGTTTTTATCATAAATCGATGTTGAATTGTGTTGAAAGCTTTTTCTGCATCTATTGAGATGATTATATGGTTTTTCTCCTTCAATTTATTAATATGGTGTATCACACTGATTGATTTGTGTACATTGAAGAATCCTTGCATCCCTGGGATAATTCCCACTTGATGATAGTGTATGATCCTTTTAATGTGTTTTTGGATTCTGTTTGTTAATATTTTATTGAGGATTTTGCATCTATATTCATCAGTGATATTGGTGTGTAATTTTCTTTTTTTGTAGTATCTTTGTCTGGTTTTGGGATCAGGGTGATGGTGACCTCATAGAATGAGTTTGGGAGTGTTCCTTTGCAATGTTTTGGAAGAGTTTGAGAAGGATGGGTGTTAGCTTTTCTCTAAATGTTTGATAGAATTCACTTGTGAAGCCATCTGGTCCTGGACTTCTATTTGTTGGAAGATTTTTAATCACAGTTTCAATTTCATTGCCTGTGATTGGTCTGTTCATATTTTCTATTTCTTCCTG